>NC_091352.1:18329940-18449940 GCF_038502225.1 Cherax quadricarinatus | reverse complement strand
CAGAAACAGACAGAGCATAACAGGGATACTTCACATAAAGAGGAAAAATGACCCTTCTAAAGGTCTGATTGACACTCACAAAAAAAAAAATAGGAAAAGCCTTTTAGCCCGGCAGGTGTCCAGCGTCCGGTTATATGGTGTAGGGGAGGGGAAGGTTGCGGGTGGAGGGGGAGAAGGGGAAAAGGGTGAGGGAATAGAGCTGGAAAGGGGAAAAAGGGTTGATTTAGGGTGATGGAGGAGAGGGGGGGGAGGCTATTAGCTGCCCACCAAGCAGCTGCTACCTAGGCTTATCACGGCTAGCAAACGAGAGAGAGAGAGAATGAGAATTTTAGATTTAGGCCGACGCGGCTAATTTACTGTGTGCCCCATATTCATCCTGTGGACGGTAGCGCAAGAGCACATGGGTACAAAAGGCCTAGGAACTACGCCTATAATGGATTAATTAACAGGAGTACATCTACATTTACTTCAGCAAGTGTCATCTGTTACAAGCAAATTTAGGATATTTGCTTAATATGTCTGGTATCATATTTTCATTAAAATACCTTGACACATAACAAAAGTTATAATATCTATATATTCATCAATAAGTGGACAAACACACAGTGTTTAAGAAAGTAACCATAAGGCTGACTACATACTCTGTAGTTAGTTTGATCATCTGTGAGTCCGTCAAACTTGCAACTAAGTCTAAGCCTGGCTGCTACATCAGTCTGCTCACACTGCAAGTTGCTTTATATGTTTATGTACGTTTATGTTATAGTGAGTGACAGATCTACTCAGGATTCTAAGTGCATCCATATAACTTTCACTTTCCTTTTAGTGTTCCTATACAGTAATGATGTAAATGGTTCAGAAACCGACAAGCTAAAGAATGAGACATTTGTGCAAGTTTTAGGAATCATTACTGAGGAAACGTTTCGCCAGTCAGCGGCTTCTTCAGTCCAATACAGAGAAGAACGGCAGAACATGAGGAGGAAAATGAAGTAATCAGTCCCTCAGCCTGGAGTCGATGTGTTCAGTCCATCAATCATGTAGAAAGTACAGCATATGGCCGGAGAAGTGGCTTATATACTGTAGTCAGGCGAGTGGAAGCAGGCGGCGGCGGAGTCACCATTGAACTAATCCACTAGTGTAAGTAGGTCATGCCTGTAGGTTAGGCAAGCGTAGAAGAATTCCCTGGCATGTTGCGACAGCCCCATCATTTTCCTGAGAGCAAATTTGCGCAACCTTAATAATTTTTATAGGAACTCATTATGCTTATTTTCCATTACCTGCTGGGCTAATGAGGTGGGGACCCAGCTATTATGATGTGCTAATCAGAGACAAAGCCGGTGTTGTTAGCGACAATGGCGTCAACATCAGCAGTAGTAGTGTGGCAACTCTCCCTTATTCTGTTTCACTTTGCAAACCCTCTGCTATCTGCTCTCTCGGCCGTTTGTGTTCTGTTTCTAGGTAGTAGAAAGTTGATGACCCGTCACCGGCTCCAGGAGGAGGATATACAGATAGGGGGGTACCGTTAGTATCCCTATAATAGGAGCCGGGGATGAGGATTGTTATCATGCTCAGTGGCGGAGGTGCAGCAAGTCATCTTGTGCTCGTGCTGTGTAGCAGTTAGCTACTGTCAGTGATGGTATCTTCATTCCGGTGTTCTCAGTGGTGCTGCTCTTCTCAAAATGCAACAAGCTCATCTCTTTTAAGAGCGAACTCCAACTCTGGGCATATTCTCTGGCGCCACGGTGACTCTTGGTCTGGACACCACCTCTGGCCTCTATACAGTGGTCGAGGGCTGGACTTTTCGGGTTGCAATACACGGAGATGATTAATGTTCTGCGCTATCTCTTAAAATCGGAAAGTGTGGGGAAATAGGAAAGGTTATCTTTGTCTTCAAGAATACTGCAGTATTTTGCAATTGCTGGGATGCAAGTTGTATGTAAAATCTATGCAAATCCACCTACAACAGGAGATCCAAACACCAGGGCCAGCATCCAGATGCGTTTGATTTCTTCCTAAGTTGGCTGTATAGAATTTGACTGATACTAGGTATGGCTATCATCAGATATGATTATAGAACAAGTGCTAATGAGAACCATGAAAACGACAGGATTAACACCCTGAGGGAATGGAGGAGTCCCAACTGACACAGTGGCTTAGGTCTATGGTAGCATGTGATTAATTTAATGGTGTCGGATACATATTTTCTGACAGGCTAGCACCAAAAATCTATAACGAAGGTATGTCAGGCAACATGGATATAACTCGCCTCTCCGAGTTTCTTCTGGGTAGAAATTCGTTTTGTGCTGATGCTAATCTGCACAACACCACAACTGATATTAAAACAAAATTGTAAATACAGACAATGCAACTGAAGTAGGTTGTATAATTTTCGAATCACTAGTGACGAACAAACTTGTGGACTATATGTTCAAGAAAAAGCAGGATATTATCACACTGTGCACTAAGGTTCCTGATACAATCAATACTGAATACATCATCGTGGACCTAGAGTTAGTAAGATCAGCTACTATAACCAGAGACAGTATAATGGATATAATTAAATACGAGCTGTACGACTACTCTTCAGAGTTAAGATTTTTTTCGAGAGGTCAAGAAATTATCTCTTGCTAACGCAATTTGCACAATAGGCATAAGCGCTGACTTGCCTCTTCCATCCTAAATTATCTGATGTAAATTATGTGGTAGCTCCCCTTGATAAGACCTCAAAAACTAAAACTTACCACATTAATCAATTAAAATCTTTTCATACACCAGATAAAGTCCCAGTAATGACTCTGTCCTCTTCCTCTGAGGACGACTCTGACTCTTTGCACTCTATTTCTGAAATTAATGTCAAACTTCCAAACTCTGTCCTCAAGGACCCTAGCCCTTTAATGGTGGGGCTGTCTGAAGCTCAAGCAACAAGTTTAACTGCGCTTCTACAGTCATACCCAAATATTTTTTCGGATGTGCCGAAAAAATGTACGTTAGGTTATCATGATGTAGATGTGGGAAACTCTAAACCTATTAAACTCTCCCCCTACAGAGCTAATCCTGAAAAGCAGAGACTACTTCAGCAGGAAGTAGAATTTCTGTTAGAGCATGGTTTAGTGGAGGAGTCATCTAGTCCATGGGCTTCACCGTGCATCCTTGTTAAGAAAGCTGATGGAGGGTTTCGTATGTGTACAGACTACCGTAAGGTGAATGAGGTCACAATCACAGATGCTTACTCCTCCAAATGCTTCCAATAAAACAGAGGAATTCAAGGAAGTGTTCTTTGAAAGGGGTAATCCCTCTCATATAAGTGAGCAATATGCTCCAGTATCTCTAAAGGTTTTGACTTCAGTTGTTCCGGAGTTTTCCTGAAGGGAAATAAGACTCTTACAATAATAAGGGGCCATCCCTTTTTCTACTTCTCTCGGGGACATGTTACTAGGGATATTAGAGATTTTCCCAATGGGTTGGGGTTTGTGGGGGCAGTTGGGACGGATGTGACCTACTTGGTTACACATGTAGCAGACAACAGGTTTGCCTTTAACTCCCTGCTGACGTTGCAACTGGTGTCGCTCTGGCTGGTGTCTCTCTGGATACTGTTGTCGAGATGCACCATGTTGAGTAGTTCGTCTCTCACCAGGTGGACCATAAGTTGAGAAGCGTGGCTCACCAGGGGACTTAGTTGGCTGACGTAGACTTTCTCCCTCCGGCTGGCACTTCATTCTCCAAGGTTGACGATCTCTGCTCATGCCAGGCTGTTGAAAAGAGAGACGGGACCGCTCGGACAAGGAGCGTTTAGTTTCAAAGGTATCAGCCAACCTGGCTGCCTCCAATGCAGTGGTTAAGTCACGATCCCGCAGAAAGACTCGAACCTCTGGTCCCACAGGCTCCAGCAGGTTGTCAGTCAGAATAAGCTGCACAAGATCATCGAAGGTAGCAACACCACTTGCTTTATACCAGCTGGTAAAAGCTTTGGTCTGCTGTCGCACAAAATCAACCAGGGATTGACCAAGCTGTCGTCTGCCTAACTTAAAAAACTTCCGATACTTAGCTGGGATACAAGTATATGCTCCCAACACTGTGGTCTTCACTACTTTATAATCGGAAAAATCAGTGTCATTTAACACTGACGTAAATTCCTGTGCCTTACCAAACAATGCTGTGTGAACCAACGATGCCCAATGCTGTTCCGGCCACCTCAAGGCTCGAGCCTGATTTTCGAAAGCTTCGAAAAATTGTTCTGGTTCAGCCTCATTGAAGCGGTGAACAAGCTGTACTGCTTTCTGTAAACTAAAGTCATTTACAGAATGCGAAAACTGCCTCCTTTCTTTTTCCCTATCAAATTCTTCTTTTGCAAATGCTCTCTGTTCCCTAGTCTGCTCAAGATTGATTTTTGCCAGCTCAAGTGCCAATGCCGCTGATTCACCTTGAGACAACCCTGCTGCACTAGACTGACGATTTTGCTCCATTGATATATCATCTTCCTCCTGCGAGAACATAGGAGTTTTTTCCCTAGCTCCCGTAGAGGGAGGAGTCTGATGTGCCATCTCTTCTCGAAGTTTGTCAGTGATAAGTGAACGCAGCTGCGCAGCTGTGAGAGTGCGTTCATAATCAATGCCAATGGAACGAGCAATTTGCCAACAACGCTGTAGGGACAATTTAGGTAGGTTAAACAGAGTATATGCCGACACCAGACGGCTGACTCGTCGAGGTGGCATACCCCAATGTATAAGTTATTTGCTATGCACAGTACGATTGCAGAATACCCCAACGTAACACGTTATTTGCAGAACATGCTTAGCTATGCACAGTACGATTGCAGAATATGCATACAAGGTGGATACGCAATAGCAAAGCTGACTGCAAAATCTTCACACCGAACAGGCTAGTAGCGAGCTGTTGAACGATCACACAATAGCAAGGCTGACCATAGCAAAGCAACTGACACGCAAAGTTTGTAAAGCGCTGGCAAAGCTGAATGCAATGCCAGACAGCAAGCTACACTCGGAACTCTCTCCAGGTAAACTCCAGGTAAACACACTGTTCCACAAGATTGGCCGTAGCGAAGCGAGCACACCGAACAAGCTAGTAGCGGGCTGTTGAATGATCACACAATAGCAAGGCTGACCATAGCAACGCAACTGACACGCAAAGTTTGTAAAGCGTTGGCAAAGCTAATGCAATGCCAGACAGCAAGCTACACAATGCTTCCAACTTCACCCTAGGCTCAACCCTTTCTCTAAGTCCAGCTCCAGCTCCCGGACAGGCCCCCATATTACAACCCAGGAGTTCAAATGGCCTGTTATCCTGGGTGTAAAGGGAGCAAAATAAACACAGAAAACTTTTGACTTGTATTATCCTTCACCAATTTAGAACAGAAGCATGCACACTATATACACTATGTACAGTGATAGGTATTAGTGCACTCCACGGTAAGCAAGGCAGAATAGAAGCCACTAGAGAGCAGACCGTGTTTCAACCAGCTCTAGAATGGGAATGACAAGGGCAGACAGGAGAGTGGTACCCACATAACCTCTGCGATTGCCAAAACCATCTTCTCATTGACTGGAACCTGGGTACTGGTTGAACGACGGGGCCCCATCGTCAACCCTCCGTCACCTGGTTCGCTGGTTGGGGGAAATAGCCTGCAAATGAGGGTGTGTACATGCGCCGAATAAAGGTTACGTACTCTGCATGCCACAGATGGTGTGAGAACGAAACAGAGGCCTACGGCCTCCTCTCTTCACACGGAAATTATGTAAAGGGGAAACTGAGGGTAAACTGCAGAATTTGCAGAGGACTGGTTATAAAAATACAAGAAATTGTGGGGTAGTGTTTGAGTAGATAAGGATGGTGGTTCGGGAGGTAGGGATGGTGGTTCGGGAGGCAGGGATGGTGGTTCGGGAGGTAGGGATGGTGGTTCGGGAGGTAGGGATGGTGGTTCGGGAGGTAGGGAGGGTGGTTCGGGAGGTAGGGAGGGTGGTAAGGGAGGAAGGAAGGGTGGTTAGGGAGGTAGGAAGGGTGGTTAAAGAGGTAGGAAGGGTGGTTAAGGAGGTAGGAAGGGTGGTTAAGGAGGTAGGAAGGGTAGTTAGGGAGGTAGGAAGGGTAGTTAGGGAGGTAGGAAGGGTAGTTAGGGAGGTAGGAAGGGTGGTTAGGGAGGTAGGAAGGGTGGTTAGGAAGCTAGGGATGGTGGTTAGGGAGGTAGGGATGGTGGTTAGGGAGGTAGGGTGGTTAAGGAGGTAGGAAGGGTGGTTAGGGAGGTAGGAAGGGTGGTTAGGGAGGTAGGAAGGGCGGTTAGGGAGATAGGAAGGGCGGTTAGTCTCAGTAGTAGTAACCAGTTACCAGTCTCAGTAGTAGTAACCAGTTACCAGTAACCAGTGTCCGTTGACTCACGACCAACCGTCTTGAGTCACGGTCTTCATATTGTGCTGAGCTGACACTATTTCAAAACACCCACTACGGGGTACTGGCCAGCCGCCTAGTCAGTTTTATGAGTGTAACCAAGGAGATAGGTACGGCTGGCAAGAGCTCTGTCCACATAACAGTAATTATACGTAGAACAGCCTACGTGAGTATTTCTACCCTAATCCATGTATCGAACTCCCACATGATAAATGGTGACAGCGGTGGGATTGAACTCTTGGATAGTCAAGGTCCATCTAGCTAACCTTCCAGTAGGTTGTTTGTTCTGGAATAAGGGTATCAGTGGAGCATGATCTGTCAAGACATGAACAGAGTACTGATAAATAATGTCTCGGAAGTGCTTTAAAGACCATACTATTGCTAAAGCTTCTTGCTCAGTTACTGTATAATTACGTTCAGCCTTCGTAAGGACTCGGCTAGCAAATGCAACTGCGTTGTACTTGCCATCGGTCTTCTGAGCTAGTACGGCACCTATGCCAATTGAACTAGCATCAGTTGTCAGATAGAAAGGCTTAGAAAAATCTGGAAATTTCAAAATTGGAGCAGATGTTAGCTTTTCTTTTAGAGTTTGGAATGCTCTTTCTTGACGGAAGGTCCAAACAAAAGGAGCATCTTTCTTAAGCAACTCAGTTAGAGGAGCAGCTATGGAAGAAAAATTGGCAATGAAAGATCTATAAAAACCTGCTAAGCCCACAAAGGATCTTACGGCATCAGCAGTTTTGGGAGTTGGAAAATTTAGTACTGCAGTTACTTTACTTTGGTCAGTCGTAACCCCTCTAGGAGTGACTACGTGACCAAGAAACTTAATTTCTGATCTGAAAAATTGACATTTTGACAGTTTGATCTTTAAATTGGCTTCTTCAAGCTTACCAAGTACTACATTCACATGTCTCTGACATAGATGATTTTGGGGATGGAGTAGAACAAGTCTTTTCTGATGAAAATCCACCTTTTTGTTTGCACATAACTTCCAATGCAACCATAGGCCCTATAGTGCAAGCATCTGTTTATAATGCGCCCGTTCAATTGTTCATGGACTCTGGTGCGCAAATCAATATTATTAGGTCTAGTTTGTTTAAGGATAAGAAGTTACGACATGTCCTTCTCGTAGAACCGACTCCTGTGTCCTCCCTTAGTGGAGTATCTGGTTCTCACCTGCGTGTCCGAGGTACGACTGCCCTAACCTTTTCTATCCAAGGTAGAGACTTCACTGTTTCCTTCCTTGTTGTCGATCAGATTACTTTCCCTGGTGACCTTCTACTGGGATTTGCTTCCATGCGAGACTTACGCATTGTGCTCGACCCTTATCGATGGCATGCACAAATTGACGACTTGATCGTTCCATTCTGGGGTTACCAGCTTGGATCCGAAATCTGTTATACTGCTGCAGAGTATGATGTACGGATTAAGTCCTTACAAGCTAATGCATTCTCCAGTAGCGTACCCAAGCGGTCAGGCACTGGTAATTCTGTCACTCCCATCAGTGTTCCACCTATACCTTCAGAATTGCAGGATAGTCCGATGCCTCAAGTGTCCGAGGACGCTCAGATTGCCTTGAGTGCTCAACCTATCCCTGCAATGCCTGCTAGTTCGAGTAGTAGTTTCTCCACAGGGGACGCCTTGTCGGAAAACAATTACTTGCAACTAGTAATGCCATCTCTTGTTGATGTCACATGCCGTCTGCAGAAAGACGTTTCTGTTGCGGCTAGTGCTCTCACTAGAGTGTCTGTAGTTGTTCCTAGTGTTCCAGATGGTGATAACGTCCTAGTTGACAGTAATCAGTGCATTGTAAGAAGTTATTTCTCGAGTAACTTCCACGTTGTTAAAGTTTGTAAGTGTAGTTTCTTTATTGCTGATACCTCATGTCACTGTGTGCGACTCAGATTGAATATCAGCATTGTTCACCATGTTCATTTCTTTTCTCCTGTGCTTGCAGTTTGAGATAGTAGATTCGTTCTCCCTTGCTCATATTGCGTGTTATAGCGTTAATTTTTTTCAACCGGGGGGAGTCATCCACTCCACCGAGTTTGTTCATTCCTCCAGTAAGAAAGAACCGATCCCTTGTGTTCTGGTGATTCGATTCCTGCTCCAGGAAGATCTTATTCTGACTGTGAAGCCACCAGCACCCATCAGTGACTTTCTCATGAACCAAGAATTACTGTATCGAACAGCCGAGTTGGGTACTCCAAGCAGAAGAGTATACCAGTTAGTAATTCCACAGTCACTAGTGAATGTAGCCTTACAGCTAGTTCACGATGTACCAGGTGTTGCACACCCTGGTATGGATCGTTCAGTAAAACAAGCCAGATTGAAATACTTTTGGCCTCGAATGGCAACTGATATTTCTGAGTATGTTAGGAAATGTAGTGTCTGCATGCAACATAAAGGCAATGCTAATGGTCCTAATCCAATCCAAGTGTATCCGACTACTAGCGAACCTTGGGAAAGAGTTGCGCTAGATTTGTTAACTAATTTCCAATGTTCCCTCCAAGGCAACAAACATCTGTGTGTTATGGTAGACCATTTCACCAGATATTGCGAGTTAGTTCCTATTGCAGACAAGACTGCCGAGACAGTAGCTAAAGCGTTTAAAGAACGCATTATCTGCAGGCATACCACCCCTAAGTCCCTAGTAACAGATAACGGAGGTGAATTCTGTAATGAAATTCTTGAAAATTTGTGTACCTTGTACAAGATCACTAAATCCACCATTGTTCCTCATCATCCTGCCAGCAATGGGTTAGCGGAACGAACCAATAAGAAAGTACTTGATGTCTTGAGAGCCACTATCAATCCCAACAGTGAAACTTGGGATGAAGTTATACCTGATGTGCAGTGTGCTATAAATTCTGCTTACAATGTTTCTATAGGTGACACTCCACATTATGCATTGTACGGTGTAGATAAACGTTTGCCTTATGAGTTGTTATATTCTAATCCGAAACCAAATTACAACCCTGATGATTTCGTAGCAACTCGTACCAGCTTAGCTCAAAGTGTTTTTAGAAGAATCCGTGAAACACTTCATAAATCAACAGCTGAATTTACAAGAGTCGCAAATACTCGAGTAAAGCCATCCAAAATCAAAGTAGGTTCGAGAGTTATGCTGACTAACTTTAACAAAACGTCTGCAATGCCAAAGCTTGATCAAAGGTTTGTTGGTCCTTATCGAGTAGTTGAACATATCACTGGTAATAAGTATAAGGTTAGAGAGATTAGTACTGGTCAGTATAAAGAATCGCATTTGGATCATATGAAGTTAGTATGTGATGATAATGATGTTCCAACCCAGACTAATGTGACAGACTCTGACAATCCTCCTGATCCTGTACTCTCTTCCTCTGATACTCAGTCAGACGATCAACCTGAATGTCGTTATTCCCTACGTACACGACAGGTATTGAGAAATCCTCAAGTATCATTTGTAACTTCCAATTCAGATTTGCCTCAAATGCAGCATGAGTTAGCCAATGCTACAGAGTTTGATCCTCCCAGAGATGACACCCATTCTGCATATGCCAATCTTACCCTAGCAGAGTTGGGGTTAAATGTAAATAACCTGTATAGATGAATAATTACAGTATCAACTTATCAGTATTCAAGATTTTTTTTTTTTTTGTGTTCATGTTCTCTCCGCATTCTGAGAGTTAACAGTCTAGATTTGCGTGCACCGAATCTGCCTTTCTGTTAAACACTCTTTCTTTGTATATATTCCTTCCTCAGAATCCGTAGATCACATGAATACAGATCGATCGATCAAAATTTTTGTTTTTTATCACTTGTAATCTCAACGTAGAGTTCATTGTTCATTTGTTGAGTTTTAAGTTGTACTATAGTATACCTTGTATTGCATTACAGTTCAGTTACGTAAGCTTTCATTCCAATGTTCTACTTATGTATCTATAATGTTAATGTTGTGTACTTTGACATTGTATAGAATCAGCCCAAGCCGTACCTGCCATCTCTAGTTGTATTAGTTGTATGTCGGGACGACATACGTTAGCGTCGCCGAGCTCTCAGTAGTAGTAACCAGTTACCAGTCTCAGTAGTAGTAACCAGTTACCAGTAACCAGTGTCCGTTGACTCACGACCAACCGTCTTGAGTCACGGTCTTCATATTGTGCTGAGCTGACACTATTTCAAAACACCCACTACGGGGTACTGGCCAGCCGCCTAGTCAGTTTTATGAGTGTAACCCAGGAGATAGGTACGGCTGGCAAGAGCTCTGTCCACATAACAGTAATTATACGTAGAACAGCCTACGTGAGTATTTCTACCCTAATCCACGTATCGAACTCCCACATGATATTAGGGAGATAGGAAGGGCGGTTAGGGAGATAGGAAGGGCGGTTTGGGAGGTAGGAAGGGCGGTTAGGGAGGTAGGAAGGGTGGTTAGGGAGGTAGGAAGGGTGGTTAGGGAGGTGGTAAGGGTGTTTAGGGAGGTGGTAAGGGTGTTTAGGGAGGTAGGAAGGGTTGTTAGGGAGGAAGGGTGGTTATGGAGGGAGGGATGGTGGTTAGGGAGGTAGGAAGGGTGGTTAGGGAGGTAGGAAGGGTGGTTAGGGAGGTAGGAAGGGTAGTTAAGGAGGTAGGAAGGGTGGTTAGGGAGGTAGGAAGGGTGATTAAGGAGGTAGGAAGGGTGGTTAGGGACGTAGGAAGGGTGGTTAGGGAGGTAGGAAGGGTGGTTAGGGAGGTAGGAAGGGTTGTTAGGGAGGTAGGAAGGGTGGTTAGGGAGGTAGGAAGGGTGGTTAGGGAGGTAGGAAGGGTGGTTAGCGAGGTAGGAAGGGTGGTTAGCGAGGTAGGAAGGGTGGTTAGCGAGGTAGGAAGGGTGGTTAGCGAGGTAGGAAGGGCGGTTAGGGAGGTAGGAAGGGCGGTTAGGGAGGTAGGAAGGGCGGTTAGGGAGGTAGGAAGGGCGGTTAGGGAGGTAGGAAGGGCGGTTAGGGAGAGATGGTGATTGGAGACTCGTGGATGGTGGATGGAAAGGTAGGGATGGTGGATGGGAAAGTATGGGGTTGTTATAATGTTGTTGGGGTTTGGTTGAAGGGTTGTAGGCCTCGTGGAAAAGATTTTGGTAGTTGTGGTAGTAGGTGGTGTGGTGTTGGCGATGTTTGTGGTGGAGGGTGGAGTTATTAGAGGTAATGTGTGGTGGTAATGGCAGTTGGAGTGGCGATAGAGTTCATGGTGATGGTGATGACTGTAGATATGGTAGTGGAGAGTGGCAATGGTATTGTTTGTAATGGCAGTGGTATTACTGGTGGTAGTGGTATTGTTTGTAGTAGCAGTAAAATGGTTGGTGGTATTGTTTGTCGTGGTTGTGGTATGGTTGGTGATGGTATGTGTAGTGTCAGTGGTATGGTTGTTGTTTTTAGTGGTAGTAGTATGGGGTTCTATCCCCGCCCGTGGTATGGTTTGTTTGCAATCGTATCATTACGATTTCGTGAGTCAGTGTGGTTGTTTGTAGTGGTAGTAATATGGTTATTGTTTATAGTGATAGTATGGTTGGTGTTTTAGTGGTAGCGTTATGGTTATTTGTAGTGGTAGTTTTATGGTTATTTGTAGTGGTAGTTTTATGGTTGGTGTTTGTAGTAGTATCGGTATGGTTGGTAATGGTAAAGATGTTGGTGGTGTTAGTGCCATCTCTACATGTCAAGGTTTCGGACACCGTGCGTATCTCTCTCCACCTTTCCATCCTTGACTCACGGACCTTGATAACACACGAAAGTCCTTAAATCTTTTACCCTCCCATGTATTCGCAAATACAACAAATAAAATCCCCCTCGTGTTGCATCTTGTCCTGCGGAGTCCAGGAACGACTTTCCAGGAAGAAAAAGCTTTCGAAAGCCTCTCGTAAATTAGGACAGCAAAGAAAGCAGCCATTCGGGCTCAAAGTTGCGGTGATGAAGGGAAGCTCGAAGGTAAGACGTGGATATATAGCTTCTCCCGACCTACACAACTATGACATATGTTTCAGAAATTAACACGCAATGTGGAGGGTAGTCAGGCGAGAGAGAGAGAGAGAGAGAGAGAGAGAGAGAGAGAGATTACGTAGGTAACAGTTCTTAGCTTGTAAAACCCTATATAAGAGAAACTGGTTCCATAATAATTTGGAATTTTCACATAAAATAAGACACATCACAGTGAGAGAGAAAGAAAGAGAGAGGGAGAGAGAATTATGATAGGGGAATGTAGCTGTTAATCCCGGAGGGTTAATAACCCAGGATAACCCGGTTAATATGCTGTTCACGAAAAAGTGCTAAATCCTAACTATTTATAAACCAGGATAACCCAGGAAAGCCAGGGTGGCTTATATGTGAAGTGAGGGGGAGGTGTTAGGTCCTCTCCAGGATGCCACCTACAACAGTCACGTGTGTATTTACTGCTACTTAAACGGGATCAGGTGAACACTAGGCAGGTGAACAGAGGCCAGGTGAATACTAGCCAGGTGAATACTAGCCAGGTGAACAATAGCCAGGTGAAGAGAAGAATCCGAAGAATTGTGAATTAAAGAGTAGAGGAAAGGTGCAAAAAGAAAGGGGTGGAAAGGGAAATAGTACTATGCTAGATAAGCCGATATGGAAGCTTTTAACAGTCTACCAGGCTATTCTTACTGGCATCTGTTCGCATGTTATTTTTTAAGTACAAGGAAGACGTGTTTTATCAGTAAGGCTGAGACAAGCTGCAGGTCTGAACCAACTGAAGTATGACCACTTAAAATTATCTGCTGACACATGCTTACGTATCTAACACTAATATTACAACTATTAGTGATAATGTGACGTTAAAGTTTATCGTAAAAAAAGTCTTTTGGACCTAGAAATTGATCACAGCATCAACCTTGTCTATACACACAGTTGTTAAACATAAATAGTGATTTATTTCTAAAGACAGTTTACGAAATTGGGATGTGTTCAGGCCATCTTTGTCGTGGTGTCACCAGCCAGTTCCTATCAGAAACGCATTTCCGAGGAACTGGCTGGCGTCACCACGCTACCTTACTCTGAGAAAACTTCCTCTCATTCCACTTGTTGCTACTCTTGCAACATTGCACAGCTCCTGATGACACACGGAGACGTGTGAAAGATCTTGAGCTGAAGATTTGCATCCCCCGTGGCTTGTCTTGCACAGACACACACACACACACACACACACACACATACACAGGGCCAGGAACTGTTGATCGACCCCTGCAACCACAACTAGGTGAGTACACATTACTCAGAAAACTCAAATTCTGACAATAAACAAACAAAATTAAGTATATTTCCAGCCCTATAGTGAGATCCACTTCAGCACAGGAAATAAATAGACCAGAGTAAATAGGCAGAATGTTATGACTCTGACTTCACACTGCCAGCTGATCAAGTTGTGCCAACTTACTTCAGAATTACATCAACCTCCTCCAGCTGTGTTACGAGGTCAGGTCTTCACCAACCCTCTGACATAAAATACAGAATGGCTTCAGTCATAACCAATTACTATTTTTCTTTGGCGTGACGAATTATTTCTGGGTTTCTCTACTCAAAACTGATTTGATGAGGCAGTCAGGGAAGATCCAGAGGGAAGAGGCAGTCTGGAAAGAGGCAGCTGAAGAGGCTTTCCTCTCTCTTTCTCTCTCTCGCTCTCTAACGGTGGGTAGGAATAAGAAACTCTTCTTTATCTCATTTGCTAAGTACAGAGGAGGAGCCAGGTGAGGAGCGACAGAGAGTATAGAAGGGAAGGTGAGTGGTGGTGAGGAAGGAGTGCCACTCTTCACCTGGCCCTTCCTGAGAATTTAGCAGGTGAGATAAACGGAAAGTTTTCACCCCAACCAACACAGGATGATAATACCTCTCACCTTGCCTCTCACCTTTCTCACTTATCTGAGCTTCTCCACCCCTCACTCTTCTCATTTACCCTCTTCACTCACTTCCTCTTGCTCACATTACTCATTATCTCTACTGTGTAATGGTGGAAAGGATAATAAGAATGTGACCAGTTGAACAGCTGGACATAAAAGCATTTCATAACGGAATATCAACCTTATTTCAAGGATAACAAATCCTGCCTCACGAACCTGGAGTTTTACGAGGCAACAACTGACATACAACAAGAGAGATATACCTCAACAGAGGCTGGGCCACAGACTAAGGCAATATGCAGGGACAAAGGTAAAAGTGCTTCAGTGGATGTGTGAAACATAACAGGCGAGAGTATACTGAAAACATCATGCTAAAAAATAACAGATGAGAGTATACTGAAAAACATCATGCTAGAAAATAACAGATGAGAGTATACTGAAAAAACCATGCTAGAAAATAACAGATGAGAATTTATTGCAAGAGTGAAGACATCAGGCTAGAGACAAGGGGTTGCTTCACGTGTTTTTAAACTCAGTCTGAGAGAAAGTACTACTACACAAGCTGCTAGAAAAAATATATTAAACTGCAAAACAGCTGAATCTGTCAGTGTCTCTAAACAAACCCAGAGTTCAGGAAATTAATAGAGCAAATGTACGATCAATATAGAGATCACTTCTTTGCAAGGCAACAACCCTGCAACTTGTACCGCCCAAATTTATTTAAAAAAAATCAAACTCGAATACACCACTTCGCCCACAATGTTTTTAATATATATATATATATATATATATATATATATATATATATATATATATATATATATATATATATATATATATATATATATATATATATATATATATATATATATATATATATATATATATATATATATATATATATATAATGTCGTGCCGAATAGGTAAATCTTGCGATTTTTGCTTAAATAACAAGGCTCTTATTGCCGAATAAGGCAAGCGAAAATTTATGTATGCAATAATTTGGTAAGAATCATTCTGAACCTAAGGAAAAAAATATTTCAATTTGTTTATTATTAAATTCCTGTAAACTTATCTAAAATATATTTAATTGGATTAGGCTAAATTAATAATTTTGTACCAAAATTATTAATTTTTACATTAACATAAATGAATGGAATATATCTATAAACGTATAAGAGAAAATTTTACAAAGGACAAATTTAAATCAGTTCTTGCTAATTGACCAGTTTTACCTATTCGGCACGACTATTATATATATATATATATATATATATATATATATATATATATATATATATATATATATATATATGTCGTGCCGAATAGGCAGAATTTGCGATCTTGGCTTAAATAGCAACGCTCATTTTGCCATATAGGACAAGTGAAAATTTGTGTATGCAATAATTTCGCCAAAATCATTCTGAACCTAACGAAAAAAAATATATTTTACTGTGTTTGTTTAGTATTAAATTACTGTAAACAAATCTAAAATATATTTAGTTGCGTTAGGCTAAAATAAATTGCTCTTGTTTATATATATATATATATATATATATATATATCTATATATATATATATATATATATATATATATATATATATATGGTTAACAATTCGCAAGCAGGTTTAATTATTTACAAACATTATCTCTCTCAGTTCAGAGCAGAATTCGAATTTGCAAACTCGGGATCCGAGTACACAGTATTTTATTCACACAGCCAGACTCCAGAAAAGTCCAGCTTTAATTAAAAAAATCGGTCTGTTTGAAATTGATCCTGTTATGTCTTAGGAAGAAATATTACGATACCCTCTTATTAGGTGGGTGTGATAAGAGTTCCTCATACCAGCCTCTAAGTGCGTGTGTGTGTATGTTTTCAATACCCACATCCTGGAAAGTTGCATGCTGGGGTCTCTCTCCTCCACTCCCATCTTAAAGAAGGGTGAAGGGTTTGAGAGTCCTCCAACTCTGCAAGTGTTGTCAGGAGGCAAGTGTTGGAGTCTCATGCCCTCTGAACGAGACTCCAACACTTGACTCCTTACAAGGTGGGTGCAGGGGGCATGGGACACGCGCACCTGCCCTCTGACAAGGTGGGTGCAGGGGGCATGAGACCCCCATACCTGCCTCCTGACAAGACGGGTTTCAGTGCATCACTTCCCCCCGCTCTTTATATTTAGAAAAAAGATACATCAGCACTGCGCTGCTACCCTCAACATAATTATATTTCCCAGTTACATTCCATCATACAGGATGAGTTACTTACATAGTGTTGAAATCTCCTGAAGATGCAAATGTCGGGAAGATTTTAGAAACCATCAGCAATATTAAAAAAAAATTTTTTTTACATTTATATTTATTCTGACGATAACTGAAGTACAACCCGGCAGGACCGGGCGACTGCGATACTTTTTTTTTTTTTTTAACTTCCTATCTCGCAGCCTTTACTGTCCCCCGCCCAAGCTCTCTTACACCTCATCTCTCCTCTCTCTCTCTCTCTCTCTCTCTCTCTCTCTCTCTCCCACAACCATCACACATCCACTTCCCTCTCCCATCACCCTCTACATCACAACCATCCCTCCTCCCCATCACTACCCTCTACCACTCCACAATTATCCCTCCACTACCTCTACACCCTTCCACCTTCATCTCTCTACAATCACCCCTTCATTACCCCAACACCCCTCCCCCACCACTACCTCCGGAATCTCCTTGATAATGACCAAGTTACCGGTGGAGGAGCTGGGTAGCATCAGGGTCCTTTGTAGCCTTGGAGGAGGTGCGGCAGGAGGTCGGAGGGAGGGGAGTGCTAGTTGTTTACCCTAGCAGCGTCCCCTCGTGTCCTGCAGGATGTCTGGGGGAGGGGGGAGCAGAGAGTTGGCAGGACTCTCGCGCGGGAGAGAAAGAGAGAAGGGGGGGTGGAAGGAAGGAAGGAAGGAGGTAAGGAAGGAAGGTGTTGCTTGATACTGTGGGATGACCCCTCTGTTTGTGTCAGGGGCTGAAGGATATTCTCCCTTCCTCCTCACTCTCCCTTCTCCTACTTCCTTGTTACTCCTTCCCCTCTACTCCCCTTTCCTCCCTCCATAGTTCCCTCTTCTCTTCCTTCACCCCCGTTTTTTACCACCAATTCCGTCCTCTTCCTCATTCGTTCCCTAGACTAGTGCTACATAACATAGATACTGCTCCAAAGATTTTCCCTTATTTTTCCTGTGTACTGCTCATCATCCTCTTATCTTCCTCCTTCTCTTCTCCTTCATGTAAGGTAACTTAACCTAACTGGATTGAACTACTGAATACAAGAAAACGTAGAAGAAATGTAAAGCAAGTATAAAACAGAGGATAAAACAAAGGGTAAAACAATAGATAAAACAAAAGATAAACCAAAGGCTAAAACGAAGACTGGATGGCAACACTGCTAGAGATTACAAGGAAAAGTAATATACTGAAGGTATTTAGAATGGTAACATCGAAAAATCATACTAACTATATATGGTTACAAAGAGAAATATAAATACAAAATATGGTAAACGGGACTTAGAAAGACAGTAAACTAAAATGTAACCTAAAATAGAATCCTTCAGTTGTGCCAAAGAAAAAAAATATAAAGCGACGACAGGACGTGTAACTAGTAATAACGGAATAATAATAATAATAATAATAATAATAATAATAATAATAATAATAATAATAATATCTATTTTTACAAGTACCCCAATGGAAATAAGTCACTGACTTTTTTGGGTTATCCCAGGTTCTCTACACACATGCTGCTATGTATGATAATTCTATGTAACTGTATTTGTGTATACCTGAATAAACTTACTTACATGTACAAGGTATACAGGTCTAGTTCACATCAATGACATACAACTATATAAAAAGCCGCTTGTTATGCCGAGCATTTCGGGCAAATTAGGTCAGTTTTGTCCCAGGATGCGACCCTCACCAGTCGACTAACAACCAGGTACCCATTTTACTGATAGTTGAACAGGGACAGCAGGTGTCTTACGGAAGCACGTCCTTAATGTTTTCCAGGCGTACCGGAGATTCGAACTCCGGACCTCAGTGTACGAGGTGAGTGCGCTAGCGATCGAGCTACGGGACAGTAACAAACAATAGCTTAGATATGGCTTTAATACTCAGCCACAACCTTCAGGTCTATATTTACAACCGAACACACCACGGGAATCAACCAAAATTAGCAGCCTTGACATAATACACAAATAACCCGCACATAGGAGAATTATTATAATCAAGGGGGAGAGCTAAACCCGTAGGATTATGTAGCGCCTGTGGGGGGGGGATGTGGAAGGTATTCAGGCTTAATTCAGGGAACTGGAGCACACATCCAATTCCCTAGATCAAGAGCCCCTCACCAGCGTCAAGGAACCTCCCTTGAGGGGATAGGGGAGAGGTGATTATGACGACGTATCGGTCCGACTTGGACCATTTACAAGACACACAGTCTTTTTAATGGCCCAAGTCGGACCGAAACGCCGTCATAAGCTTCTTTCTCCCATGTGTGATTTGTGTATATTGTTCCAGTCACGGTATTGTGCCTGTTTTGTTCTTTTTCTTAACATTAAAATACTTGGAAAAGTTGAATGTAGCATATCAAAGGGACCAGAGGAACGGCGTACTGGAATTATGAAAGAATATCGATATCAAATCGCGTACCCACTAACGGTAATATTTAAGTCATAAGGAAGGTAATGCGCCAGACGACTGGAAACCAACAACTGTTACACCAATATTAAAAAAAAATGGATGAGAAGACTTGTGCTCTCAGTTATCATCCCGTCAGCTTTGGGTAAGCAAATGGAGACTATTATTAGATACAAAACCATGATTTTTGCAACAAAAGATCATGATTAATTTATTAGATTTTATTAAATGTATGAAAAATGGGACTAAAAGTCCTTACATATGTATATCTTCATATGTAGAATGCATTCGACAAGATACCTCATTAAAGATTGCTAGCCAAGAGGCTAGCAAGAGGTGTTTCAGTTATTAGATGCGAGGAGCGGAGTTCCTCAGGGACTGATTCTTGACCCATTTCAGACTGAATATACGGTAAATGATTTCGAGATAGGAGTAAAATCTAAAATAGCTAAATTCGCGGGTAACACAAAATCGGGGAAAATACCAGACTGAATATTGAATAGTTTGGCGCTGTGGTCGGATACGTAGCAGCTGAATTTAGATTTTGGCTTATGCATAAATGCATTTAGGCTATAACAATCTCAAATGTGAGGAGAAAATGTTTGATAAAAAACTAAATGAAACAGAATAAGAAGCCAGACTTCATCTGGGGTCTGGCTCCGTGGTAAAGTACTGTGGACTCGTATAGAGTTTGCAGGTTCGAGTCCTGCTGTGGACAGAGACAATGTTTATATATAAACATTATCTCAGTCCACAGCAGGATTCGAACCTGCATATTCGGCATCAGAGTACGCAGTACTTTATCCACACAGCCAGATTCAAGATAAGTATGGGAAACTAGCCGAAGCTAACGTCTAGCTGAGTGTATGAACCAGTTGCAACGAGCGTATTCATTCTTGCTCTCTTATGACTTACTCATTAAACATGGCATCTGCTAAATTTGTTATATACACCTAAAAATTTTTACGTACCCGTATCTGAGATTGGCTGGGGAATTATACGGGTACGCAAGGAAAGCTACATTTGGTGTTTACCTTTGCTTCTAATATATCTTGATAGCTTCTTTGCTGGTAAGCTATCTTACAGCCAGGTAACGCAAGCTTTCTGATTGTACCTTATGTGTATGATTGTATCCGTGTTTGTAATCGTAACCATGTTGACGCAGCCTGTGAATTTACAGTTATTTTTTCTTAACTGAGTTGGGGTATATTTAATTAAGCTAGTTTAGGTTACATAAACCTATAAAATTAGGTATTTAACTAAAACTAAGCAAAGTAAAAAAAAAATTGCGATACACTTGGTATAGATACAGTGTACATGGATTAAATAGTCTGAGAGTCTATTTAATCCCTACTTTATGGATTAGAGTATCCCTGACTGGCAGTGAACAGGTGACTTACAGACTTAGTGACTCCTATGTAATGGATAGCTTTCAAACCTCATTAACCAGTTATCCTACCACCGTCTGGCAACGAGGTAACCGAAAATAACCGGAAAGCGCTGAAATATGCAAAAATGTCACTGGTGGTGCGAGAATGTGCTCTATTAATACAGGTTATAAACAGGTTAGGCTTTGATAAGTGAAATACTTGTGCATATTTGGGTATCTTTATTCTGGAAACGTTTTGCCAAGCAGTGGCTTCTTCAAACTCATCTTCCACCTTTCTCTGTATTGGACTGAAGAAGCTACTGGCTGGCGAAACGTTTCCGGAATAAAGATACCCAGATGTTGCAAGAGTGTCTCATTTATCAATTTGTAGATTTTCTAAGACATTATTCACAAGTTAGATTTTAGATTTTTGCCTCCGAAATGGCTAGTTTACTGTGCACCCCATTCTACCCTGTGGACGACAGAGGCTAGTTTACTGTGCACCCCATTCCACCCTGTGGACGACAGAGGCTAGTTTACTGTGCACCCCATTCCACCCTGTGGACGACAGAGGCTAGTTTACTGTGCACCCCATTCTACCCTGTGGACGACAGAGGCTAGTTTACTGTGCACCCCATTCCACCCTGTGGACGACAGAGGCTAGTTTACTGTGCACCCCATTCTACCCTGTGGACGACAGAGGCTAGTTTACTGTGCACCCCATTCCACCCTGTGGACGACAGAGGCTAGTTTACTGTGCACCTCATTCTACCCTGTGGACGACAGAGGCTAGTTTACTGTGCACCCCATTCTACCCTGTGGACGACAGAGGCTAGTTTACTGTGCACCCCATTCTACCCTGTGGATTCTACCCTGTGGACGACAGAGGCTAGTTTACTGTGCACCCCATTCTACCCTGCGGACGACAGAGGCTAGTTTACTGTGCACCCCATTCCACCCTGTGGACGACAGAGGCTAGTTTACTGTGCACCCCATTCCACCCTGTGGACGACAGTGGCTAGTTTACTGTGCACCCCATTCCACCCTGTGGACGACAGAGGCTAGTTTACTGTGCACCCCATTCCACCCTGTGGACGACAGAGGCTAGTTTACTGTGCACCCCATTCTACCCTGTGGACGACAGAGGCTAGTTTACTGTGCACCCCATTCCACCCTGTGGACGACAGAGGCTAGTTTACTGTGCACCCCATTCTACCCTGTGGACGACAGAGGCTAGTTTACTGTGCACCCCGTTCCACCCTGTGGACGACAGAGGCTAGTTTACTGTGCACCTCATTCTACCCTGTGGACGACAGAGGCTAGTTTACTGTGCACCCCATTCTACCCTGTGGACGACAGAGGCTAGTTTACTGTGCACCCCATTCTACCCTGTGGACGACAGAGGCTAGTTTACTGTGCACCCCATTCTACCCTGTGGACGACAGAGGCTAGTTTACTGTGCACCCCATTCTACCCTGCGGACGACAGAGGCTAGTTTACTGTGCACCCCATTCCAACGACAGAGGCTAGTTTACTGTGCTTCCACCCTGTGCGTAGTTTACTGTGCACCCCATTCCACACGACAGAGGCTAGTTTACTCTGTTCCACCCTGTGGACGACAGAGGCTAGTTTACTCTGCACCTCATTCCACCCTGTGGACGACAGAGGCTAGTTTACTGTGCACCCCATTCCACCCTGTGGACGACAGAGGCTAGTTTACTGTGCACCCCATTCCACCCTGTGGACGACAGAGGCTAGTTTACTCTGCACCCCATATCCATCCTGTTGACATTTGCGCAAGAGCATATGCATACACAAAAGGACTACGAACTAGGATCTCCAAAAAAGGATTAACAGGAGTACATCTAGATATACTGTATATGTACAATTGTCTTAGTTATTGTAGGTAAATTTAGGATATTTGCTTAATATGTCTGGCGTGACTGTAAACAGGAGAGGTGCAAGCACCACTTCCCAAGGCATCCCACTAGTTCCTTGCAGTCAGTCAGTGCCTCACCATTGTAACGAGCACTTGCCGTGTCTTACCCAACATTGTGTGTGTGTGTACTCGTCTGATTGTGTGTGTGTGTGTGTGTGTGTGTGTGTGTGTGTGTGTGTGTATGTACTCACCTAATTGTACTCACCTAATTGTGGTTGCAGGGGTCGAGACTCAGCTCCTGGCCCCGCCTCTTCACTGGTCGCTACTAGGTCACTCTCCCTGTACCGTGAGCTTTATCATACCTCTGCTTAAAGCTATGTATGGATCCTGCCTCCACTACATCGCTTCCCAAACTATTCCACTTCCTGACTACTATGCGGCTGAAGAAATATTTCCTAACATCCCTGTGATTCATCTATGTCTTCAACTTCCAACTGTGTCCCCTTGTTGCTGTGTCCAATCTCTGGAACATCCTGTCTTTGTCCACCTTGTCAATTCCTCTCAGTATTTTGTATGTCGTTATCATGTCCCCCCATCTCTCCTGTCCTCCAGTGTCGTCAGGCTGATTTCCCTTAACCTCTCCTCGTAGGACATACCTCTTAGTTCTGGGACTAGTCTTGTTGTAAACCTTTGCACTTTCTCTAGTTTCTTTACGTGCTTGGCTAGGTGTGGGTTCCAAACTGGTGCCGCATACTCCAATATGGGCCTAACGTACACGGTGTAGAGGGTCCTGAACGATTCCTTATTAAGATGTCGGAATGCTGTTCTGAGGTTTGCTAGGCGCCCATATGCTGCAGCCGTTATTTGGTTGATGTGCGCTTCAGGAGATGTGCCTGGTGTTATACTCACCCCAAGATCTTTTTCATTGAGTGAGGTTTGTAGTCTCTGGCCCCCTAGACTGTACTCCGTCTGCGGTCTTCTTTGCCCTTCCCCAATCTTCATGACTTTGCACTTGGTGGGATTGAACTCCAGGAGCCAATTGCTGGACCAGGTCTGCAGCCTGTCCAGATCCCTTTATACTTCTGCCTGGTCTTCGATCGAATGAATTCTTCTCATCAACTTCACGTCATCTGCAAACAAGGACACTTCGGAGTCTATTCCTTCCGTCATGTCGTTCACAAATACCAGAAACAGCACTGGTCCTAGGACTGACTCCTGTGGGACCCCGCTGGTTACAGGTGCCCACTCTGACACCTCGCCACGTACCATGACTCGCTGCTGTCTTCTTGACAAGTATTCCCTGATCCTTCCCTGTTATCCCAGCCTGGTCCTCCAGTTTTTGCACTCCATTTTTGTGTGTGTGTGTGTGTGTATGTGTTTGTATTCTAATACTCATCGATTTGCTCTATATAGGAATTTTGAGAATTCTGACTTTCTGGTTATATACACAGTACGAAGGAACTTCGTATCCAGATTTTTAGCTTCACCTCAGGATCTGTCTTCTCACCCACCCACTGGTTAACACGTCCCCCCCCCACTCACGTGACGGGGGGTGGGGGTGAGCTGCAACATTCCCTATATATATTCTTGTTATTTCACTTATGTATCTGCTGAAGAGGACCCCAGGAGTGAATCCAAATATACAGACCAATTAATATTCCGAGTTTGTCTCCACGTGGGTTAATGCCTAACACCCCACCAGCGAAATGATTTATAAATATTTCTCACTCCAGATTATGACTCGAACCTGCGCACCATATGTGAAAGTATATAATACTTTCACCACACAGCCAGACCCAGAGTACTGTGTACGGTGATGCAGAGTGAGCAGGTTTGACTCTTGCTTAGAGTGTGAGAGGAATGTCCAGCTAACAAGAGGGTAGTTCAGTTTACATTTCCTGTCGTCTCACCGACGTACCTGAGGGACGTTTGCTAACGTTCCCTCTCGCTCGCTGACACTTCCAATCATCATCATCTTTTCCTCCTTTTCATCTTCCTTCCTTTTTCATATTTCATCCTCATCTTTTTCATTTTTCTCCTTTTTTTCTTCGCCTTTTACTCCTTTTTTTATAATTTCCCCCCTCCATCTTTTCTTCGTCTCTTCCTCCTTTTCTTCATTCATCTCTTTTCTACTTCTCTCTCTCATTTTCCTTTCCGTCTTTTCCTTATTTTTCTTTTAATTTTCCTCAATTTCCTTTTTCCTCTTTTTCCTTCTTCACCAAATCTAATTCTTACATTATGAAGACGCACCAAACCCGTAGGGATCACACGACAAGCCTGGGAAATGAGAAATCAGGCATTATCCAAAAGGGAAGGATAACTCCAATTCCTTGGATCAAGAGCCCTTCAATAGCACCAAGACAACACTCTTTAAAGAATTATTCAAGACAGACGACCATTTTATAATATATTTTAAGATTCTCATAACCAGTCTAGACTGACCTAGTTAGTTAGCTTGGTTAGTTAGTCTCACCTAGTCAGGTCCTGTACCCTGGGTATGTGGGTATCTCTAGTCCTGAGAGGTCCTGTACCCTGGGTATGTGGGTATCTCTAGTCCTGAGAGGTCCTGTACCCTGGGTATGTGGGTATCTCTAGTCCTGAGAGGTCCTGTACCCTGGGTATGTGGGTATCTCTAGTCCTGAGAGGTCCTGTACCCTGGGTATGTGGGTATCTCTAGTCCTGAGAGGTCCTGTACCCTGGGTATGTGGGTATCTCTAGTCCTGAGAGGTCCTGTACCCTGGGTATGTGGGTATCTCTAGTCCTGAGAGGTCCTGTACCCTGGGTATGTGGGTATCTCTAGTCCTGAGAGGTCCTGTACCCTGGGTATGTGGGTATCTCTAGTCCTGAGAGGTCCTGTACCCTGGGTATGTGGGTATCTCTAGTCCTGAGAGGTCCTGTACCCTGGGTATGTGGGTATCTCTAGTCCTGAGAGGTCCTGTACCCTGGGTATGTGGGTATCTCTAGTCCTGAGAGGTCCTGTACCCTGGGTATGTGGGTATCTCTAGCTCTGAGAGGTCCTGTACCCTGGGTATGTGGGTATCTCTAGCTCTGAGAGGTCCTGTACCCTGGGTATGTGGGTATCTCTAGTCCTGAGAGGTCCTGTACCCTGGGTATGTGGGTATCTCTAGTCCTGAGAGGTCCTGTACCCTGGGTATGTGGGTATCTCTAGTCCTGAGAGGTCCTGTACCCTGGGTATGTGGGTATCTCTAGTCCTGAGAGGTCCTGTACCCTGGGTATGTGGGTATCGCTAGTCCTGAGAAGTCCAGTGCCCTGGGTATGTGGGTATCTAGTCCTGAGAGATCCTGTGCCCTGTGTATGTGGGCATTTAGTCCTGGGAAGTCCTGTGCCCTGGGTATGTGGGTATCACTAGTTCTGAGAGGTCCTGTGCCCTGGGTATGTGGATACCGCTCTTGACAGTGAAAAAGGAGGTGTGTGAGTGAGGCTGGAGAGTGCCAGGCACTGCTTCTCATCACCGCTACCAGCACTAGCTGCGTCCTCGTCAACCACCACTACTGCTACCACCACCCCCGTCAACCACCACCCCTGTCAACCACCACCCCAGTCAACCACCATCCCAGTCAACCACCACTTCTGCTAGCAACCACCCAACGTCAACCACCACCACTTCTACCAACCACCCCACGTTAACCACTGCTACTATTATCATCCCCACTTCTGCTATCTCTTCCCCCCCCCTCCGTCAACCACTACCACAATAACACACCAACATCCTCCTTTATAACCACTATCACCCAATATCCACCAAACTCAAAAACTCTATTATACCACTACCATCACCACAACTTCCCCCACCAACCACCACCATTACACTCACCACCACTACCATCACCACAACTCCCCCCACCAACCACCACCATTACACTCACCACCACTACCATCACCACAACTCCCCCCACCAACCACCACCATTACACTCACCACCACTACCATCACCACAACTCCCCCCACCAACCACCACCATTACACTCACCACCACTACCATCACCACAACTCCCCCCACCAACCACCACCATTACACTCACCACCACTACCATCACCACAACTCCCCCCACCAACCACCACCATTACACTCACCACCACTACCATCACCACAACTCCCCCCACCAACCACCACCATTACACTCACCACCACTACCATCACCACAACTCCCCCCACCAACCACCACCATTACACTCACCACCACTACCATCACCACAACTCCCCCCACCAACCACCACCATTACACTCACCACCACTACCATCACCACAACTCCCCCCACCAACCACCACCATTACACTCACCACCACTACCATCACCACAACTCCCCCCACCAACCACCACCATTACACTCACCACCACTACCATCACCACAACTCCCCCCACCAACCACCACCATTACACTCACCACCACTACCATCACCACAACTCCCCCCACCAACCACCACCATTACACTCACCACCACTACCATCACCACAACTCCCCCCACCAACCACCACCATTACACTCACCACCACTACCATCACCACAACTCCCCCCACCAACCACCACCATTACACTCACCACCACTACCATCACCACAACTCCCCCCACCAACCACCACCATTACACTCACCACCACTATCATCACCACAACTCCCCCCACCAACCACCACCATTACACTCACCACCACTACCATCACCACAACTCCCCCCACCAACCACCACCATTACACTCACCACCACTATCATCACCACAACTCCCCCCACCAACCACCACCATTACACTCACCACCACTATCATCACCACAACTCCCCCCACCAACCACCACCATTACACTCACCACCACTACCATCACCACAACTCCCCCCACCAACCACCACCATTACACTCACCACCACTACCATCACCACAACTCCCCCCACCAACCACCACCATTACACTCACCACCACTACCATCACCACAACTCCCCCCACCAACCACCACCATTACACTCACCACCACTACCATCACCACAACTCCCCCCACCAACCACCACCATTACACTCACCACCACTACCATCACCACAACTCCCCCCACCAACCACAACCATTACACTCACCACCACTACCATCACCACAACTCCCCCCACCAACCACCACCATTACACTCACCACCACTACCATCACCACAACTCCCCCCACCAACCACCACCATTACACTCACCACCACTACCATCACCACAACTCCCCCCACCAACCACCACCATTACACTCACCACCACTATCATCACCACAACTCCCCCCACCAACCACCACCATTACACTCACCACCACTACCATCACCACAACTCCCCCCACCAACCACCACCATTACACTCACCACCACTATCATCACCACAACTCCCCCCACCAACCACCACCATTACACTCACCACCACTACCATCACCACAACTCCCCCCACCAACCACCACCATTACACTCACCACCACTACCATCACCACAACTCCCCCCACCAACCACCACCATTACACTCACCACCACTACCATCACCACAACTCCCCCCACCAACCACCACCATTACACTCACCACCACTACCATCACCACAACTCCCCCCACCAACCACCACCATTACACTCACCACCACTACCATCACCACAACTCCCCCACCAACCACCACCATTACACTCACCACCACTACCATCACCACAACTCCCCCCACCAACCACCACCATTACACTCACCACCACTACCATCACCACAACTCCCCCCACCAACCACCACCATTACACTCACCACCACTACACATCACCACAACTCCCCCCACCAACCACCACCATTACACTCACCACCACTACCATCACCACAACTCCCCCCACCAACCACCACCATTACACTCACCACCACTACCATCACCACAACTCCCCCCACCAACCACCACCATTACACTCACCACCACTACCATCACCACAACTCCCCCCACCAACCACCACCATTACACTCACCACCACTACCATCACCACAACTCCCCCCACCAACCACCACCATTACACTCACCACCACTACCATCACCACAACTCCCCCCACCAACCACCACCATTACACTCACCACCACTACCATCACCACAACTCCCCCCACCAACCACCACCATTACACTCACCACCACTACCATCACCACAACTCCCCCCACCAACCACCACCATTACACTCACCACCACTACCATCACCACAACTCCCCCCACCCACCACCACCAATTACAACTCACCACCACTACCATCACCACAACTCCCCCCACCAACCACCACCATTACACTCACCACCACTACCATCACCACAACTCCCCCCACCAACCACCACCATTACACTCACCACCACTACCATCACCACAACTCCCCCCACCAACCACCACCATTACACTCACCACCACTACCATCACCACAACTCCCCCCACCAACCACCACCATTACACTCACCACCACTACCATCACCACAACTCCCCCCACCAACCACCACCATTACACTCACCACCACTACCATCACCACAACTCCCCCCACCAACCACCACCATTACACTCACCACCACTACCATCACCACAACTCCCCCCACCAACCACCACCATTACACTCACCACCACTACCATCACCACAACTCCCCCCACCAACCACCACCATTACACTCACCACCACTACCATCACCACAACTCCCCCCCACCAACCACCACCATTACACTCACCACCACTACCATCACCACAACTCCCCCCACCAACCACCACCATTACACTCACCACCACTACCATCACCACAACTCCCCCCACCAACCACCACCATTACACTCACCACCACTACCATCACCACAACTCCCCCCACCAACCACCACCATTACACTCACCACCACTACCATCACCACAACTCCCCCCACCAACCACCACCATTACACTCACCACCACTACCATCACCACAACTCCCCCCACCAACCACCACCATTACACTCACCACCACTACCATCACCACAACTCCCCCCACCAACCACCACCATTACACTCACCACCACTACCATCACCACAACTCCCCCCACCAACCACCACCATTACACTCACCACCACTACCATCACCACAACTCCCCCCACCAACCACCACCATTACACTCACCACCACTACCATCACCACAACTCCCCCCACCAACCACCACCATTACACTCACCACCACTACCATCACCACAACTCCCCCCACCAACCACCACCATTACACTCACCACCACTACCATCACCACAACTCCCCCCACCAACCACCACCATTACACTCACCACCACTACCATCACCACAACTCCCCCCCACCAACCACCACCATTACACTCACCACCACTACCATCACCACAACTCCCCCCACCAACCACCACCATTACACTCACCACCACTACCATCACCACAACTCCCCCCACCAACCACCACCATTACACTCACCACCACTACCATCACCACAACTCCCCCCACCAACCACCACCATTACACTCACCACCACTACCATCACCACAACTCCCCCCACCAACCACCACCATTACACTCACCACCACTACCATCACCACAACTCCCCCCACCAACCACCACCATTACACTCACCACCACTACCATCACCACAACTCCCCCCACCAACCACCACCATTACACTCACCACCACTACCATCACCACAACTCCCCCCACCAACCACCACCATTACACTCACCACCACTACCATCACCACAACTCCCCCCACCAACCACCACCATTACACTCACCACCACTACCATCACCACAACTCCCCCCACCAACCACCACCATTACACTCACCACCACTACCATCACCACAACTCCCCCCACCAACCACCACCATTACACTCACCACCACTACCATCACCACAACTCCCCCCACCAACCACCACCATTACACTCACCACCACTACCATCACCACAACTCCCCCCCACCAACCACCACCATTACACTCACCACCACTACCATCACCACAACTCCCCCCACCAACCACCACCATTACACTCACCACCACTACCATCACCACAACTCCCCCCACCAACCACCACCATTACACTCACCACCACTACCATCATCCACAACTCCCCCCACCAACCACCACCATTACACTCACCACCACTACCATCACCACAACTCCCCCCACCAACCACCACCATTACACTCACCACCACTACCATCACCACAACTCCCCCCACCAACCACCCACCATTACACTCACCACCACTACCATCACCACAACTCCCCCCCCAACCACCACCATTACACTCACCACCACTCCCAACCCCACAACTCCCCCCACCAACCACCACCATTACACTCACCACCACTACCATCACCACAACTCCCCCCACCAACCACCACCATTACACTCACCACCACTACCATCACCACAACTCCCCCCACCAACCACCACCATTACACTCACCACCACTACCATCACCACAACTCCCCCCACCAACCACCACCATTACACTCACCACCACTACCATCACCACAACTCCCCCCACCAACCACCACCATTACACTCACCACCACTACCATCACCACAACTCCCCCCACCAACCACCACCATTACACTCACCACCACTACCATCACCACAACTCCCCCCACCAACCACCACCATTACACTCCCCACCACTACAATCACCACAACTCCCCCCCAACCAACCACCACCATTACACTCACCAACCACTACCATCACCACAACTCCCCCCACCAACCACCACCATTACACTCACCACCACTACCATCACCACAACTCCCCCCACCAACCACCACCATTACACTCACCACCACTACCATCACCACAACTCCCCCCACCAACCACCACCATTACACTCACCCACCACTACCATCACCACAACTCCCCCCACCAACCACCACCATTACACTCACCACCACTACCCAACACACACCTCCCCCCACCAACCACCACCATTACACTCACCACCACACCATCACCACAACTCCCCCCACCAACCACCACCATTACACTCACCCACCACTACCATCACCCACAACTCCCCCCCACCAACCCACCACCATTACACTCACCACCACTACCATCACCACAACTCACCCCCCACCAACCACCACCATTACACTCACCACCACTACCATCACCACACACTCCCCCCACCAACCACCACCATTACACTCACCACCACTACCATCACCACAACTCCCCCCCACCAACCACCACCATTACACTCACCACCACTACCATCACCACAACTCCCCCCACCAACCACCACCATTACACTCACCACCACTACCATCACCACAACTCCCCCCACCCAACCACCACCATTACACTCACCACCACTACCATCACCACAACTCCCCCCACCAACCACCCCCATTACACTCACCACCACTACCATCACCACAACCCCCCCCACCAACCACCACCATTACACTCACCACCACTACAATCACCACAACTCCCCCCACCAACCACCACCATTACACTCACTCACCCACTACCATCACCACAACTCCCCCCACCAACCACCACCATTACACTCACCAACCACTACCATCACCACAACTCCCCCCACCAACCACCACCATTACACTCACCACCACTACCATCACCACAACTCCCCCCACCAACCACCACCATTACACTCACCACCACTACCATCACCACAACTCCCCCCACCAACCACCACCATTACACTCACCACCACTACCATCACCACAACTCCCCCCACCAACCACCACCATTACACTCACCACCACTACCATCACCACAACTCCCCCCACCAACCACCACCATTACACTCACCACCACTACCATCACCACAACTCCCCCCACCAACCACCACCATTACACTCACCACCACTACCATCACCACAACTCCCCCCACCAACCACCACCATTACACTCACCACCACTACCATCACTTGGCGTCCTGTGGGAAAGTTTACGTTACAGTGGCACCCGGCACAGTGCCTGGGGATGCTTAGAGAAGGGGAAGTGCGGGGAAGGAGATGAGGTGAGGAGGGGAAGCGAGGTGAGGTGAAGAGGGGAAGTGAGGTGAGGATAAGGGAAGTGAACGGAGGTGAGGTGAGAGAGAAAAAATAGGTAGAAGATGGAGGAGGCGGAGGAGAAGATGGAGGTGTAAAAGGTGGTGGTGACGGTGGAAGAGAAGGTGGAGGTGGAAGAGAAGATGGAGGTGTAAAAGGTGGTGGTGGAGAAAGTGGAGAAGAAGGTGGTGGTGGAGGTGGAGAAGGTGGAGGTGGAGAAGGTGGAGGTGGTGGTGGAGAAGGTGGAGATGGAGAAGGTGGAGGTGGTGGTGGTGGAGAAGGTGGAGGTGGTGGTGGTGGAGAAAGTGGAGGTGGTGGTGGTGGAGAAAGTGGAGGTGGTGGTGGTGGAGAAAGTGGTGAAGGTGGTGATGGTGGTGATGGTGGTGGTGATGGTGGTGGTGATGGTGGTGGTGGTGATGGTGGTGGAGAAGGTGATGGTGGTGGAAAAGGTGAAGGTGGTGGAAAAGGTGAAGGTGGTGGAGAAGGTGATGGTGAAGGTAGTGGAGAAGGTGATGGTGGTGGTGAAGGTGGAAGTGGAGGAGAAGGTGGAGCAGCAGCAACAACAACAGCAGCAGCAACAGCAACAGCAACAACAGCAGCAGCAACAACAACAGCAGCAGCAACAACAACAGCAGCAGCAACAGCAACAGCAACAACAGCAGCAGCAACAACAACAGCAGCAGCAACAACAACAGCAGGAGCAGCAACAGGAGCAGCAACAGCAGCAGCAGCAACATCAACAATAACAGCAGCAGCAGCAACAACAACAGCAGCAACAGCAGCAGCAGCAACATCAACAATAACAGCAGCAGCAGCAACAACAACAACAGCAGCAACAGCAGCAGCAGCAACATCAACAATAACAGCAGCAGCAGCAACAACAACAGCAGCAGCAACAACAACAGCAGGAGCAGCAACAGGAGCAGCAACAGCAGCAGCAGCAACATCAACAATAACAGCAGCAGCAGCAACAACAACAGCAGCAGCAACAACAACAGCAGGAGCAGCAACAGGAGCAGCAACAGCAGCAGCAGCAACATCAACAATAACAGCAGCAGCAGCAACAACAACAGCAGCAGCAACAACAACAGCAGGAGCAGCAACAGGAGCAGCAACAGCAGCAGCAGCATCAACAATAACAGCAGCAGCAGCAACAACAACAGCAGCAGCAACAACAACAGCAGGAGCAGCAACAGGAGCAGCAACAGCAGCAGCAGCAACATCAACAATAACAGCAGCAGCAGCAGCATCAACAATAACAGCAGCAGCAGCAGCAACACCAACAACAGCCATAATCAGTTATGGAGGTAGGTAGGTGAGGGATGAAGAGAGAAAGGGGGAGGAGAGGAAAGAGGAAGAAGAGGGGAAAGCCAAACATCCTGAGGAAAGAGTTAGCATCTTCGTGACACGCTAGGGAAGCCATTAAATATCTTGTGAATCAGTGGCAATGCCTCCAGCTTACAACCAGAGGAACACGGTTCAATCCTGGGGGCGAATGTGAAAGTGATCATTTTTCTTTAAAGCTGCTCAACGTATCTTCAACACACCTCCATAACAACACTAACGTTACAGCTGCTCAACGTATCTTCAACACACCTCCATAACAACACTAACGTTACAGCTGCTCAACGCATCTTCAACACACCTCCATAACAACACTAACGTTACAGCTGCTCAACACATCTTCAACACACCTCCATAACAACACTAACGTTACAGCTGCTCAACGTATCTTCAACACACCTCCATAACAACACTAACGTTACAGCTGCTCAACGTATCTTCAACACACCTCCATAACAACACTAACGTTACAGCTGCTCAACGCATCTTCAACACACCTCCATAACAACACTAACGTTACAGCTGCTCAACGCATCTTCAACACACCTCCATAACAACACTAACGTTACAGCTGCTCAACGCATCTTCAACACACCTCCATAACAACACTAACGTTACAGCTGCTCAACGCATCTTCAACACACCTCCATAACAACACTAACGTTACAGCTGCTCAACGTATCTTCAACACACCTCCATAACAACACTAACGTTACAGCTGCTCAACGCATCTTCAACACACCTCCATAACAACACTAACGTTACAGCTGCTCAACGCATCTTCAACACACCTCCATAACAACACTAACGTTACAGCTGCTCAACGCATCTTCAACACACCTCCATAACAACACTAACGTTACAGCTGCTCAACGTATCTTCAACACACCTCCATAACAACGCTAACGTTACAGCTGCTCAACGTATCTTCAACACACCTCCATAACAACACTAACGTTACAGCTGCTCAACGTATCTTCAACACACCTCCATAACAACACTAACGTTACAGCTGCTCAACGCATCTTCAACACACCTCCATAACAACACTAACGTTACAGCTGCTCAACGCATCTTCAACACACCTCCATAACAACACTAACGTTACAGCTGCTCAACGCATCTTCAACACACCTCCATAACAACACTAACGTTACAGCTGCTCAACGCATCTTCAACACACCTCCATAACAACACTAACGTTACAGCTGCTCAACGTATCTTCAACACACCTCCATAACAACACTAACGTTACAGCTGCTCAACGCATCTTCAACACACCTCCATAACAACACTAACGTTACAGCTGCTCAACGCATCTTCAACACACCTCCATAACAACACTAACGTTACAGCTGCTCAACGCATCTTCAACACACCTCCATAACAACACTAACGTTACAGCTGCTCAACGTATCTTCAACACACCTCCATAACAACACTAACGTTACAGCTGCTCAACGCATCTTCAACACACCTCCATAACAACACTAACGTTACAGCTGCTCAACGTATCTTCAACACACCTCCATAACAACGCTAACGTTACAGCTGCTCAACGTATCTTCAACACACCTCCATAACAACACTAACGTTACAGCTGCTCAACGCATCTTCAACACACCTCCATAACAACACTAACGTTACAGCTGCTCAACGTATCTTCAACACACCTCCATAACAACGCTAACGTTACAGCTGCTCAACGTATCTTCAACACACCTCCATAACAACACTAACGTTACAGCTGATCAAGGTATCTTCAACACACCTCCATAACAACGCTAACGTTACAGCTGCTCAAGGTATCTTCAACACACCTCCATAACAACGCTAACGTTACAGCTGCTCAAGGTATCTTCAACACACCTCCATAACAACGCTAACGTTACAGCTGCTCAACGTATCTTCAACACACCTCCATAACAACACTAACGTTACAGCTGCTCAACGTATCTTCAACACACCTCCATAACAACGCTAACGTTACAGCTGCTCAACGTATCTTCAACACACCTCCATAACAACACTAACGTTACAGCTGCTCAACGCATCTTCAACACACCTCCATAACAACACTAACGTTACAGCTGCTCAACGCATCTTCAACACACCTCCATAACAACACTAACGTTACAGCTGCTCAACGTATCTTCAACACACCTCCATAACAACGCTAACGTTACAGCTGCTCAACGCATCTTCAACACACCTCCATAACAACACTAACGTTACAGCTGCTCAACGTATCTTCAACACACCTCCATAACAACACTAACGTTACAGCTGCTCAACACATCTTCATCACACCTCCATAACAACACTAACGTTACAGCTGCTCAACACATCTTCAACACACCTCCATAACAACACTAACGTTACAGCTGCTCAACGCATCTTCAACACACCTCCATAACAACACTAACGTTACAGCTGCTCAACGCATCAACACACCTCCATAACAACACTAACGTTACAGCTGCTCAACGCATCTTCAACACACCTCCATAACAACACTAACGTTACAGCTGCTCAACGCATCTTCAACACACCTCCATAACAACACTAACGTTACAGCTGCTCAACGCATCTTCAACACACCTCCATAACTACACTAACGTTACAGCTGCTCAACGCATCTTCAACACACCTCCATAACAACACTAACGTTACAGCTGCTCAACGCATCTTCAACACACCTCCATAACAACACTAACGTTACAGCTGCTCAACGCATCTTCAACACACCTCCATAACAAAACTAACGTTACAGCTGCTCAACGCATCTTCAACACACCTCCATAACAACACTAACGTTACAGCTGCTCAACGCATCTTCAACACACCTCCATAACAACACTAACGTTACAGCTGCTCAACGCATCTTCAACACACCTCCATAACAACACTAACGTTACAGCTGCTCAACGCATCTTCAACACACCTCCATAACAACACTAACGTTACAGCTGCTCAACGCATCTTCAACACACCTCCATAACAACACTAACGTTACAGCTGCTCAACGCATCTTCAACACACCTCCATAACAACACTAACGTTACAGCTGCTCAACGCATCTTCAACACACCTCCATAACAACACTAACGTTACAGCTGCTCAACGCATCTTCAACACACCTCCATAACAACACTAACGTTACAGCTGCTCAACGTATCTTCAACACACCTCCATAACAACGCTAACGTTACAGCTGCTCAACGTATCTTCAACACACCTCGATAACAACGCTAACGTTACAGCTGCTCAACGTATCTTCAACACACCTCCATAACAACACTAACGTTACAGCTGCTCAACACATCTTCAACACACCACCATAACAACACTAACGTTACAGCTGCTCAACACATCTTCAACACACCTCCATAACAACACTAACGTTACAGCTGCTCAACGCATCTTCAACACACCTCCATAACAACACTAACGTTACAGCTGCTCAACGCATCTTCAACACACCTCCATAACAACACTAACGTTACAGCTGCTCAACGCATCTTCAACACACCTCCATAACAACACTAACGTTACAGCTGCTCAACGCATCTTCAACACACCTCCATAACAACACTAACGTTACAGCTGCTCAACGCATCTTCAACACACCTCCATAACAACACTAACGTTACAGCTGCTCAACGCATCTTCAACACACCTCCATAACAACACTAACGTTACAGCTGCTCAACGCATCTTCAACACACCACCATAACAACACTAACGTTACAGCTGCTCAACGCATCTTCAACACACCTCCATAACAACACTAACGTTACAGCTGCTCAACGCATCTTCAACACACCTCCATAACAACACTAACGTTACAGCTGCTCAACGCATCTTCAACACACCTCCATAACAACACTAACGTTACAGCTGCTCAACGCATCTTCAACACACCTCCATAACAACACTAACGTTACAGCTGCTCAACGCATCTTCAACACACCTCCATAACAACACTAACGTTACAGCTGCTCAACGCATCTTCAACACACCTCCATAACAACACTAACGTTACAGCTGCTCAACGCATCTTCAACACACCTCCATAACAACACTAACGTTACAGCTGCTCAACGCATCTTCAACACACCTCCATAACACTAACGTTACAGCTGCTCAACGCATCTTCAACACACCTCCATAACAACACTAACGTTACAGCTGCTCAACGCATCTTCAACACACCTCCATAACAACACTAACGTTACAGCTGCTCAACGCATCTTCAACACACCTCCATAACAACACTAACGTTACAGCTGCTCAACGCATCTTCAACACACCTCCATAACAACACTAACGTTACAGCTGCTCAACGCATCTTCAACACACCTCCATAACAACACTAACGTTACAGCTGCTCAACGCATCTTCAACACACCTCCATAACAACACTAACGTTACAGCTGCTCAACGCATCTTCAACACACCTCCATAACAACACTAACGTTACAGCTGCTCAACGCATCTTCAACACACCTCCATAACAACACTAACGTTACAGCTGCTCAACGCATCTTCAACACACCTCCATAACAACACTAACGTTACAGCTGCTCAACGCATCTTCAACACACCTCCATAACAACACTAACGTTACAGCTGCTCAACGCATCTTCAACACACCTCCATAACAACACTAACGTTACAGCTGCTCAACGCATCTTCAACACACCTCCATAACAACACTAACGTTACAGCTGCTCAACGCATCTTCAACACACCTCCATAACAACACTAACGTTACAGCTGCTCAACGCATCTTCAACACACCTCCATAACAACACTAACGTTACAGCTGCTCAACGCATCTTCAACACACCTCCATAACAACACTAACGTTACAGCTGCTCAACGCATCTTCAACACACCTCCATAACAACACTAACGTTACAGCTGCTCAACGCATCTTCAACACACCTCCATAACAACACTAACGTTACAGCTGCTCAACGCATCTTCAACACACCTCCATAACAACACTAACGTTACAGCTGCTCAACGCATCTTCAACACACCTCCATAACAACACTAACGTTACAGCTGCTCAACGCATCTTCAACACACCTCCATAACAACACTAACGTTACAGCTGCTCAACGCATCTTCAACACACCACCATAACAACACTAACGTTACAGCTGCTCAACGCATCTTCAACACACCTCCATAACAACACTAACGTTACAGCTGCTCAACGCATCTTCAACACACCTCCATAACAACACTAACGTTACAGCTGCTCAACGCATCTTCAACACACCTCCATAACAACACTAACGTTACAGCTGCTCAACGCATCTTCAACACACCTCCATAACAACACTAACGTTACAGCTGCTCAACGCATCTTCAACACACCTCCATAACAACACTAACGTTACAGCTGCTCAACGCATCTTCAACACACCTCCATAACAACACTAACGTTACAGCTGCTCAACGCATCTTCAACACACCTCCATAACACTAACGTTACAGCTGCTCAACGCATCTTCAACACACCTCCATAACAACACTAACGTTACAGCTGCTCAACGCATCTTCAACACACCTCCATAACAACACTAACGTTACAGCTGCTCAACACATCTTCAACACACCACCATAACAACACTAACGTTACAGCTGCTCAACACATCTTCAACACACCACCATAACAACACTAACGTTACAGCTGCTCAACGCATCTTCAACACACCTCCATAACAACACTAACGTTACAGCTGCTCAACGCATCTTCAACACACCTCCATAACAACACTAACGTTACAGCTGCTCAACGCATCTTCAACACACCTCCATAACAACACTAACGTTACAGCTGCTCAACGCATCTTCAACACACCTCCATAACAACACTAACGTTACAGCTGCTCAACGCATCTTCAACACACCTCCATAACAACACTAACGTTACAGCTGCTCAACGCATCTTCAACACACCTCCATAACAACACTAACGTTACAGCTGCTCAACGCATCTTCAACACACCTCCATAACACTAACGTTACAGCTGCTCAACGCATCTTCAACACACCTCCATAACAACACTAACGTTACAGCTGCTCAACGCATCTTCAACACACCTCCATAACAACACTAACGTTACAGCTGCTCAACGCATCTTCAACACACCTCCATAACAACACTAACGTTACAGCTGCTCAACGCATCTTCAACACACCTCCATAACAACACTAACGTTACAGCTGCTCAACGCATCTTCAACACACCACCATAACAACACTAACGTTACAGCTGCTCAACGCATCTTCAACACACCTCCATAACAACACTAACGTTACAGCTGCTCAACGCATCTTCAACACACCTCCATAACAACACTAACGTTACAGCTGCTCAACGCATCTTCAACACACCTCCATAACAACACTAACGTTACAGCTGCTCAACGCATCTTCAACACACCTCCATAACAACACTAACGTTACAGCTGCTCAACGCATCTTCAACACACCTCCATAACAACACTAACGTTACAGCTGCTCAACGCATCTTCAACACACCTCCATAACAACACTAACGTTACAGCTGCTCAACGCATCTTCAACACACCTCCATAACAACACTAACGTTACAGCTGCTCAACGCATCTTCAACACACCTCCATAACAACACTAACGTTACAGCTGCTCAACGCATCTTCAACACACCACCATAACAACACTAACGTTACAGCTGCTCAACGCATCTTCAACACACCTCCATAACAACACTAACGTTACAGCTGCTCAACGCATCTTCAACACACCTCCATAACAACACTAACGTTACAGCTGCTCAACGCATCTTCAACACACCTCCATAACAACACTAACGTTACAGCTGCTCAACGCATCTTCAACACACCTCCATAACAACACTAACGTTACAGCTGCTCAACGCATCTTCAACACACCTCCATAACAACACTAACGTTACAGCTGCTCAACGCATCTTCAACACACCTCCATAACAACACTAACGTTACAGCTGCTCAACACTTCTTCAACACACCTCCATAACAACACTAACGTTACAGCTGCTCAACACTTCAACACACCTCCATAACAACACTAACGTTACAGCTGCTCAACGTATCTTCAACACACCTCCATAACAACACTAACGTTACAGCTGCTCAACGCATCTTCAACACACCTCCATAACAACACTAACGTTACAGCTGCTCAACGCATCTTCAACACACCTCCATAACAACACTAACGTTACAGCTGCTCAACGCATCTTCAACACACCTCCATAACAACACTAACGTTACAGCTGCTCAACGCATCTTCAACACACCTCCATAACAACACTAACGTTACAGCTGCTCAACGCATCTTCAACACACCTCCATAACAACACTAACGTTACAGCTGCTCAACGCATCTTCAACACACCTCCATAACAACACTAACGTTACAGCTGCTCAACACATCTTCAACACACCTCCATAACAACACTAACGTTACAGCTGCTCAACGCATCTTCAACACACCTCCATAACAACACTAACGTTACAGCTGCTCAACGCATCTTCAACACACCTTAATAACAACACTAACGTTACAGCTGCTCAACGCATCTTCAACACACCACCATAACAACACTAACGTTACAGCTGCTCAACGCATCTTCAACACACCTCCATAACAACACTAACGTTACAGCTGCTCAACGCATCTTCAACACACCTCCATAACAACACTAACGTTACAGCTGCTCAACGCATCTTCAACACACCTCCATAACAACACTAACGTTACAGCTGCTCAACGCATCTTCAACACACCACCATAACAACACTAACGTTACAGCTGCTCAACGCATCTTCAACACACCTCCATAACAACACTAACGTTACAGCTGCTCAACGCATCTTCAACACACCTCCATAACAACACTAACGTTACAGCTGCTCAACGCATCTTCAACACACCTCCATAACAACACTAACGTTACAGCTGCTCAACGCATCTTCAACACACCACCATAACAACACTAACGTTACAGCTGCTCAACGCATCTTCAACACACCTCCATAACAACACTAACGTTACAGCTGCTCAACGCATCTTCAACACACCTCCATAACAACACTAACGTTACAGCTGCTCAACGCATCTTCAACACACCTCCATAACAACACTAACGTTACAGCTGCTCAACGCATCTTCAACACACCTCCATAACAACACTAACGTTACAGCTGCTCAACGTATCTTCAACACACCTCCATAACAACACTAACGTTACAGCTGCTCAACACATCTTCAACACACCTCCATAACAACACTAACGTTACAGCTGCTCAACGTATCTTCAACACACCTCCATAACAACACTAACGTTACAGCTGCTCAACACATCTTCAACACACCTCCATAACAACACTAACGTGACAGCTGCTCAACACATCTTCAACACACCTCCATAACAACACTAACGTGACAGCTGCTCAACACATCTTCAACACACCTCCATAACAACGTCAGGAAACCACCTTGTCATAGTGTCCTTAAAATAAATAAAAAATAATATATATAATCAAGATAATCGTAATGAATGCATGTCAGTGAATAAACAGAGGAATGGACGGTCCAGCGCTGGACCTGGCAGAGGTCCAGTGTTGGTCCTGGCAGAGGTCGAGCGTTGGTCCTGGGAGAGGTACAGTGTTGGTCCTGGCAGAGGTACAGTGTTGGTCCTGGCAGAGGTACAGTGTTGGTCCTGGCAGAGGTACAGCGCTGGACCTGGCAGAGGTACAGTGTTGGTCCTGGCAGAGGTACAGCGTTGGTCCTGGCAGAGGTACAGCGTTGGTCCTGGCAGAGGTACAGTGTTGGTCCTGGCAGAGGTACAGTGTTGGTCCTGGCAGAGGTACAGTGTTGGTCCTGGCAGAGGTACAGTGGTGGTCCTGGCAGAGGTACAGTGTTGGTCCTGGCAGAGGTACAGCGCTGGTCCTGGCAGAGGTACAGCGCTGGTCCTGGCAGAGGTCCAGCGTTGGTCCTGGCAGAGGTACAGTGTTGGTCCTGGCAGAGGTACAGTGTTGGTCCTGGCAGAGGTACAGCGCTGGACCTGGCAGAGGTACAGTGTTGGACCTGGCAGAGGTCCAGCGTTGGTCCTGGGAGAGGTACAGTGTTGGTCCTGGCAGAGGTACAGTGTTGGTCCTGGCAGAGGTACAGTGTTGGTCCTGGCAGAGGTACAGTGTTGGTCCTGGCAGAGGTACTGCGCTGGACCTGGCAGAGGTACAGCGCTGGACCTGGCAGAGGTACAGTGTTGGTCCTGGCAGAGGTACAGCGTTGGTCCTGGCAGAGGTACAGCGCTGGACCTGGCAGAGGTACAGTGTTGGTCCTGGCAGAGGTACAGTGTTGGTCCTGGCAGAGGTACAGTGTTGGTCCTGGCAGAGGTACAGCGCTGGACCTGGCAGAGGTACAGCGCTGGACCTGGCAGAGGTACAGTGTTGGTCCTGGCAGAGGTACAGCGTTGGTCCTGGCAGAGGTACAGCGCTGGACCTGGCAGAGGTACAGTGTTGGTCCTGGCAGAGGTACAGCGTTGGTCCTGGCAGAGGTACAGCGTTGGACCTGGCAGAGGTACAGCGTTGGTCCTGGCAGAGGTACAGTGTTGGTCCTGGCAGAGGTACAGTGTTGGTCCTGGCAGAGGTACAGTGTTGGTCCTGGCAGAGGTACAGTGTTGGTCCTGGCAGAGGTACAGTGTTGGTCCTGGCAGAGGTACAGTGTTGGACCTGGCAGAGGTACAGTGTTGGTCCTGGCAGAGGTACAGCATTGGTCCTGGCAGAGGTACAGTGTTGGTCCTGGCAGAGGTACAGTGTTGGTCCTGGCAGAGGTACAGCGTTGGTCCTGGCAGAGGTACAGCGTTGGTCCTGGCAGAGGTACAGTGTTGGTCCTGGCAGAGGTACAGTGTTGGTCCTGGCAGAGGTACAGCGTTGGTCCTGGCAGAGGTACAGCGTTGGTCCTGGCAGAGGTACAGCGTTGGTCCTGGCAGAGGTACAGCGTTGGTCCTGGCAGAGGTACAGCGCTGGACCTGGCAGAGGTACAGTGTTGGTCCTGGCAGAGGTACAGCGTTGGTCCTGGCAGAGGTACAGCGCTGGACCTGGCAGAGGTACAGTGTTGGTCCTGGCAGAGGTACAGTGTTGGTCCTGGCAGAGGTACAGCGTTGGTCCTGGCAGAGGTCCAGCGTTGGTCCTGGCAGAGGTACAGCGTTGGTCCTGGCAGAGGTACAGCGTTGGTCCTGGCAGAGGTACAGTGTTGGTCCTGGCAGAGGTCCAGCGTTGGTCCTGGCAGAGGTACAGCGTTGGTCCTGGCAGAGGTACAGTGTTGGTCCTGGCAGAGGTACAGTGTTGGTCCTGGCAGAGGTACAGCGTTTGTCCTTGCAGAGGTACAGTGTTGGTCCTGGCAGAGGTACAGCGCTGGACCTGGCAGAGGTACAGTGTTGGTCCTGGCAGAGGTACAGCGTTGGTCCTGGCTGAGGTACAGCGTTGGTCCTGGCAGAGGTACAGCGTTGGTCCTGACAGAGGTACAGCGTGGTCCTGGCAGAGGTCCAGCGTTGGTCCTGGCAGAGGTACAGCGTTGGTCCTGGCAGAGGTACAGTGTTGGTCCTGGCAGAGGTACAGTATTGGTCCTAACAGAGGTCCAGCGTTGGTCCTGGCAGAGGTACAGCGTTGGTCCTGGCAGAGGTACAGCGTTGGTCCTGGCAGAGGTACAGTGTTGGTCCTGGCAGAGGTACAGCGTTGGTCCTGGCAGAGGTCCAGCGTTGGTCCTGGCAGAGGTACAGCGTTGGTCCTGGCAGAGGTACAGTGTTGGTCCTGGCAGAGGTACAGCGTTGGTCCTGGCAGAGGTACAGTGTTGGTCCTGGCAGAGGTACAGTGTTGGTCCTGGCAGAGGTACAGTGTTGGTCCTGGCAGAGGTACAGCGTTGGACCTGGCAGAGGTACAGCGTTGGTCCTGGCAGAGGTACAGTGTTGGTCCTGGCAGAGGTACAGCGTTGGACCTGGTAGAGGTACAGCGTTGGTCCTGGCAGAGGTACAGCGTTGGACCTGGCAGAGGTACAGCGTTGGTCCTGGCAGAGGTACAGCGTTGGTCCTGGCAGAGGTACAGCGTTGGACCTGGTAGAGGTACAAACTATTCTACCCAAGAAAATTTAAAAATTATTATTTGTCCAGTGTATTATTAAATTCTTCCCAAATTCTATTAATTATAAATGGATCTAATTTATATAAACCAAAGGAAATATTCATATTATTGTCAAAACTGCTTTTTATGAAACAAGATTCAATTATATTCCTGTCGACCATGGACTTGCTTGATACTACTTTCTCAACTTTTTGAAAATCAATTGGATGGCTAAAATTTCTTACATGAATAAATAGAGCATTGGAATCTTGTCCAGTTCTAATGCTATATTTATGTTGTTTTAATCTTAGTTCGAGATTTTTACCAGTTTGACCGTAATAAACTTTATCGCAAATTTTACAAGGAATCTTATAGACACATCCATCAGCATTTTGGGGGGAATTCTTTATCAAAAGTTTTTTTAATGTATCAAGATTTTTGAATACAACTTTAATATTAAAAGTCTTAAGAAGAGAAGGCATATCAACCAAGACTTTTAATATTAAAGTTGTATTCAAAAATCTTGATACAGTAAAAAAACTTTTGATAAAGAATTCCCCCCAAAATGCTGATGGATGTGTCTATAAGATTCCTTGTAAAATTTGCGATAAAGTTTATTACGGTCAAACTGGTAAAAATCTCGAACTAAGATTAAAACAACATAAATATAGCATTAGAACTGGACAAGATTCCAATGCTCTATTTATTCATGTAAGAAATTTTAACCATCCAATTGATTTTCAAAAAGTTGAGAAAGTAGTATCAAGAAAGTCCATGGTAGACAGGAATATAATTGAATCTTGTTTCATAAAAAGCAGTTTTGACAATAATATGAATATTTCCTTTGGTTTATATAAATTAGATCCATTTATAATTAATAGAATTTGGGAAGAATTTAATAATACACTGGACAAATAATAATTTTTAAATTTTCTTGGGTAGAATAGTTTGTGGGTGAGTTGTGCAAAGGACCTATCCAGTTGGGTCGCCGCGCGTCAGGTGTTTAACCGTTGTGGGATCTGATAGTGAGGTGCTGGCCAGACCCCTTATATAGCTTCCTTGGATGCTTTACTTTCATAGTTCCTTGATAATGTGAGTAGTCACGAAAGCGCTTGGAATTTCTCTATTCTTTCAGAGTGGTTGTTTTGCATATATATATATATATATATATATATATATATATATATATATATATATATATATATATATATATATATATATATATATATATATATATATATATAAGGGAGATAAAAATAGACGTAATATGAAGGGATGTAAAAGATATATGCAATGTGATGGAGACAGCGTGGGATAGGGAGAATGATAAATGATGCAGAAGACACAATTATGCAGTCTGTGATAAACGAGGAGCTGAAAGCTAGGAACAAAGAGATGGAGAGAGAGAGAGAGAGAGAGAGAGAGAGAGAGAGAGAGAGAGAGAGAGAGAGAGAGAATTTCATAAATTAAGAACACCTTGATAGGCCAAGGGAGGTAAGAAGCAACACAGCACACTTAAACCTCCCGAGCAACAAATTAATGGTGTGAACCAGCCACAAAACTATACATACACGAAAAACAGGTACCCAGGTCTCAAAAATATACAAACCATTACGTAATGGAAAAAAAAAACAAGAGTAGGGGGGCCAATATTTGTAAAGAGCGAGGCGGGTGGAGGGTGAGCCAGGAGACCAGTGTGGGAAAGTTTACCTTAACTCAGTCTTGAAGAACATGGTGTGCAGGGCAGGCGTGACCTGATGAAGGGAAGCCACGGAAATTTATCTTGATGCGAGCCATTAATAAGGAAGAGGAGGAGGAGGAGGACGACGACGACGAGGAAAAAGAACAGTAGCAGGAGCAGCAGTAGTCGTAGCACCAATATCAACTGCAGCAGCAATAGTAGCAGCATTAACAGTAGTATTAACAGTAGCATCAACAGCAGCACAGCAGGGCCACCCTCATCAAGAGTACAGCAGCACCACCATCACCAACAGCAGCAGCACCAACAGTAGCAGCAATAGCATTATCAACAGCAGCAGCAGCAATAACAGTAGTAAGAGCATCAACAGCAGCAGTAGTACTACTGCTGCAGGTTGCTCTTACTACTACTGCTGTTGTTGATGCTGTTACTACTGCTCTACTGCTGCTGTTGATGCTGTTACTACTACTGCAGCAGCAGCAGTAGTAACAGCATCAACAGCAGTAGTAACAGCATCAGCAGTAGTAATGGCAGCAACAGCAGTAGTAACAGCATCAATAGAAACAGCAGTAGTAACAGCATCAACAGCAGCTGTAGTAGTAACAGCATCAATAGCAGCAGTAGTAACAGCACCAACATCAACACCAGTAGTAGTAGCACCAACAGCATTAGTAACAGCAGCATCAATAACAGCAGTATCAACATTAACAACAGTAGCATCAATAACAGCAGTATCAACATTAACAACAGTAGCATAAGCATCAACACCAGCAGTAACATCAACAGCTACAGCAATAAAAGCAGCAGAAACATTATTATCAGCAGCATCAGTAGTAGTCTGCATCAATAACAGTAGTAGGCTGCATCAATAACAGTAGTAGGCTGCATCAATAACGGTAGTTGTAGGCTGCACCAATAACGGTAGTTGTAGGCTGCACCAATAACGGTAGTTGGAGGCTGCATCAATAATAGTAGTAGTAGTAGGCTGCATCAGAAGTACCACCATTATCAGTAGCAGCAACATCACCACCAGCAATAGCAACAGAAGAAGCGTCGTAATTAGCATCAGCAGTAGTAGCAGCAGGAATAGTAATAGCAACAACAGCAAAAACAGTCATAATATTCAGCAGCAGCAGTAACACTAGTAGTAGTAGTAGTAGTAGTAGCAGCAGCAGCAGTAGTCGTAACAGTATCAACAGCAGCACCAACAGCGGCAGCATCATAATTAGCAACAGCAACAATGGCATTAACAACAGAGGAAGAGACAAGAGAGAGAGAACTGGACTTAAGAAACAATCGCGTGGAGAGAGAGAGAGAGAGAGAGAGAGAGACAGACAGAGAGACTGCCTTGTTAGTGCTTCACACGAGCCCTAAATAAGTATAAAAAGAGGAAGAGGAGAGGGGGAGAAGAAGAGAGAACAGGGAGGAAGGGAGGGAGAGGGAAGAAATGGAGCAGACTAGATGCGCCTCCCTAATAAGTGGGGGAGAAAGTGTAGGACAAAGAAGGGGAGTAGAGAAGAACAGAGGAAGGGGAGAAAAACATAAGTAGGGAGAAGCGACAAGGTACAAGAGTGGTATACATACCGAGGCTGAAAGGTATACATACCGAGGCTGAAAGGTATACATACCGAGGCTGAAAGGTGTACATACCGAGGGAGAAATGTACAAATACCGAGGGAAAGAGAAGTTTACATACTGAGGGAGAGAAATATCCCTACACAGTCCGAGAGGTATGCATACCGAGGGAACGTAGTATACATACCGATGGAGGGCAGTGTACATACCGCCAAGAGCGAGTATACATACAAAGGGAATACTTTAGAATGTTGAAATACCAATAATACGAAATCAAATCCCACACTTTCTATCTTGGGATCTGAATGTCTTCCTTCTAGCTCAAGAGGTCAATAAACGGAGCCAGAACAAAACATTCCAGTCCTTTTCAGCCATGGGATTGTGACTTTTATTTACCATTGTTTCCAGCTCTGCAATAAGTGCCATGATTTAAATGATTGTTTCGCGGTGGGGGAGAAGGGGGAATGGTGCCATAATTCCCCGGGGGAAGATGGCATCGGGGGGGGGGGGGGACTTTTAACAGTGAGGTGAGAGATCCTGGGAGGAACGGGTGTTGGGGGAATCTAGGCCTACACAAACTACACTTGTGATTTCCCTTCCGGTGTCAGCCTTCAGCATTCATCTCCCCCCGTGGCGGAATCCAATAACAAACCCCTAGGGAGGTTTCCCTCCAGCGGAATCCGAGAAACTGCTCTTCTTCAGCGGCGTCATAAACAAAGAGAGGCTTTCATTGCCTTCTTCCTCCATTTCAACACAGGTTTCGGTCGTTTCTTTCCTCTTAAAATTAATCGTCGTTTACACTTCGTACCATCAGTTTCTCCCAGTTATTTTTACTGATATTACAGCCAAAACAATGCTAAGATAACCTAAAAAAAATTGCAGTAGGCTTACTGGGCCAACTATGCAGGTTCACGTGTAAAACATATTCAATACTTGTAAGTTTATTTAGACACAGGTACACACGAGTACAATTATCTTACATAGTGTAAATTAGCTAGGATCACCTGGACAACAGCCTTCATCAGTAGAATACAGTAGTAGCCTTCAATACAGCAGACAACAATGCTTCCACTAGCGAGTTCCGCTCATCAGTGACGCAGTCTTTGGGCTGCTACACCTCACTTCTAGTTCCACTAGTGGGTTCCTCCCACCAGTGACGCAGTCTCTGGGCTGCTACACCTCACTTCTAGTTCCACTAGTGGGTTCCTTTCACCAGTGACGCAGTCTTTGGGCTGCTACACCTCACTTCTAGTTCCACTAGTGGGTTCCTCTCACTAGTGACGCAGTCTTTGGGCTGCTACACCTCACTTCTAGTTCCACTAGTGGGTTCCTCCCACCAATGACGCAGTCTTTGGGCTGCTACACCTCACTTCTAGTTCTACTAGTGGGTTCCTCTCACTAGTGACGCAGTCTTTGGGCTGCTACACCTCACTTCTAGTTCCACTAGTGGGTTCCTCCCACCAGTGACGCAGTCTTTGGGCTGCTACACCTCACTTTTGGTTCCTGTAGAGAGGTCTCTGGCCTCATGCTTTAGGCTAAGACCGAGGGACTGGTCACCTCAAACTACTGATCCACTTCTACTGTCTCCAGTATTGAAATCGCCTCTGTATTCGACTGGTGAAGCCTGCTATGCAGGAGAAACGTTTCGTTAAGATATTTAGCTGTTTCATCAACTTGTCGGTATTGTATACCATTTACACGACAGACCATACCACGGGCGGGGATAGAACCCGCGATCACAGAGTCTCAACTCACAAGTTAAACTCTCACACGCTACTCAATAGTTTATTCCACTCATCTACAAATCTATTGCCAAATTACTGCTTCCCTATTTTCTTTAGAACATTAATTTATCTAACTTCAATCTAATGTTTCAAGCTGTATCTTGGTTAGATATTTCAGTATTATATTTACATTACCTTTATACCCTTCTTCCACCTTAATTATATCTCCCAACATTCTACAACTTTCAAATATGTAGATACAGAATTCTCAATCAACTTTCGTAAGAAAATTTCTTACATAGAGGAATAACTGTTATCCTTTCAATTTTTCAATGCAGTTTTGTTGGAAATGACAAAAAATACAAACACTAGGACATGTTCTGTAATAATGTTTACATTTTCTCATTTTCCATCAATATGTCGACACCACATTCCATTTTTACCACTTCATTTGTGTCCATTCTGTAATGTGAGGATGAGAGATGCACATCATCAACCTTCAGACATCTGTTATTTACGATTCTTGATTTAAATACAAACAATGGTATAAACCTTGGTAATAAATACCGACAAGTTGGTTTAGAAAGACACGTAAGCAAACACTATAACATATTAGAAAACGTTTCGGTCCTGAGACCTTGATCACTTCTAACATACAGAGGTAGAAAGACATTATATATAGGCGGAGAGTGAGGTGTCTTTCTACCTCTGTATGTTAGAAGTGATCAAGGTCCTAGGACCGAAACGTTTTCTAATAAATATGTTATAGTGTTTGCTTACGTGTCTTTCTAAACCAAATACAAACAATACATAGACAGTTTGCCTTGGCCCTCGAATTTTGCTAACTAGTTTTTAACACACAATGATTAAGTTATAAATTATTTACTTCTTAGATGCCAAAGGTATTTTCTTTCATCTGACGTTTTCTTTAATAGTAACAACAGCCACATCCATGTTGGCCACACGAAAATGGTGGTGACGGGTGCGGCTGTTTGTCCTGTGGGAGACTGAGACGAGGGTAGATGTTGCGATGCTTCCTGGGGCAGGGTAAGCATTCGTAGGCTCTTCCTGCTGCAGGCATGATACGTAGAGGAACCTTGAGGGGGGGGGGGTGAAAGAGCCCAGTTCATCGTCACAGATCGTGAGCGCGACACCCCGCTTGGTCTAGACGTCGTGGTGGGAAACGAAGCGAACTAGATAATCCTTGGAGAGAAATAGTATAAAACAATGATTCGATGGAAAAAAAACAAAAACCAGTATAAAATCTGATTGTTTACTGACAACCTTTCACCCACACTGTGGTCTTAAACAAGTCACAAACAAATCTATTTGCCATTTGATAAAATCCTCTTACACTGCATTCGCCTCTCTTTCCTGGGTGTGGTGTAAAACTTCAGGTTGGTGAAAGCGTCCACACTGAGAGGGAGACACCCCAGCTTGATCTGGATGTGTTGGGAAACTAAATTAAGTGGCTTATCCTTACGTGGAGACGAGGTTAATAACTGGCAGGGAAGACAGCGAACCTGAAAACCAGGTAGAGAGCGGACCTGAAGACCAGGCAGGTCCATGGTCCTGGATACTTATTTCAGAAACATGTTGATTTTGCCTCTGAAGCTGCTAGTTTATTGTGCACCTCATATCTATCCTGCTGACGGTAGAGCAAGACCAAAGATACACAACGAAACTAGAAACTAGGCCTCAAAAAGAATAACAGGACTACATCTGGAGTTATATCCACAATTTGTCTTGTCCGTTGAAAACAAATTTAGTTTCAAAACATCAACCTCTGGAGGCTTTTGAAGAAGCTATAGTGAACTTGTGTATAATTGATATTCCCGTTCCTATAACTGTGTAATAAATCACGTTACTAACTCTCATAGAGTGTTACAATATTTAACTTCCTCCTGCCAGTAACTTCGTACAAACACTGGAGAAAATATTAATATTCAGTGAGTAATACTCTATGGTAAGAAGAGAATATTAAAAAATATATTTGAGTTTAATCCGGTAGTTTGAAATGTTTTATAAGGTATAGTGAGTCCGGTTAGTGAGTAGTGTTGTGGGTCCGGTTAGTGAGTAGTGTTGTGGGTCCGGTTAGTGAGTAGTGTTGTGGGTCCGGTTAGTGAGTAGTGTTGTGGGTCCAGTTAGTGAGTAGTGTTGTGGGTCCGGTTAGTGAGTAGTGTTGTGGGTCCGGTTAGTGAGTAGTGTTGTGGGTCCGGTTAGTGAGTAGTGTTGTGGGTCTGGTTAGTGAGTAATGTTGTGGGTCGGGTTAGTGAGTAGTGTTGTGGGTCCGGTTAGTGAGTAGTGTTGTGGGTCCGGTTAGTGAGTAGTGTTGTGGGTCCGGTTAGTGAGTAGTGTTGTGGCTCCGGTTAGTGAGTAGTGTTGTGGGTCCGGTTAGTGAGTAGTGTTGTGGGTCCGGTTAGTGAGTAGTGCTGTGGGTCCGGTTAGTGAGTGTTGTGGGTCCGGTTAGTGAGTAGTGTTGTGGGTCCGGTTAGTGAGTAGTGTTGTGGGTCCGGTTAGTGAGTAGTGTTGTGGGTCCGGTTAGTGAGTAGTGTTGTGGGTCCGGTTAGTGAGTAGTGTTGTGGGTCCGGTTAGTGAGTAGTGTTGTGAGTCCGGTTAGTGAGTAGTGTTGTGAGTCCGGTTAGTGAGTAGTGTTGTGAGTCCGGTTAGTGAGTAGTGTTGTGGGTCCGGTTAGTGAGTAGTGTTGTGGGTCCGGTTAGTGAGTAATGTTGTGGGTCCTGTTAGTGAGTAGTGTTGTGGGTCCGGTTACTGAGTAGTGTTGTGGGTCCGGTTAGTGAGTAGTAGTGTGGGTCCGGTTAGTGAGTAGTGTTGTGGGTCCGGTTAGTGAGTAGTGTTGTGGATCCGGTTAGTGAGTAGTGTTGTGGGTCCGGTTAGTGAGTAGTGTTGTGGGTCAGGGTAGTCGGTAGTGTTGTGGGTCCGGTTAGTGAGTAGTGGTGTGGGTCCAGTTAGTGAGTAGTGTTGTGGGTCCGAGTAGTGAGTAGTGTTGTGGGTCCGGGTAGTGGGTGGTGTTGTGGGTCCGGTTAGTGCGTAGTGCTGTGGGTCCAGTTAATGGATAGTGTTGTGGGTCCAGTTAATGGATAGTGCTGTGGGTCCAGTTTGTGGGTAGTGTTGTGGGTTAAGTTAGTGGGCACTATCGTGGGTCCAGGTGACTCATAACAGTACCCAGGTGACTCACAACGGTACCCAAACGACTCATAACGGTACCCAGGCAACTCACAACGGTACCCAGGCAATTCAACAGTACCCAGGTGACTCACAACAGTACCCAGATAGGCGTGTGCAGGGCGTGTTAAGGACGTGGGCGTGTGCAGGGCGTGGGCTGTTGGGAGTGGGTGGGATCTAAGCAGTAAGATGATAGTGTTGTGGGCAGCGATGTGTTTACACTGCGCTGCTGTCGCATGGCTCCAGCACAGTGTGACCCCCACCACCACAAGTAGCAGCTGAGGTAGTGCACTGTAACCCCCACCACCACAAACAGCAGAGGTAGTGCAGTGTGACCCCCACCACAAGCAGCAGACGTAGTGCAGTGTGACCCCACCACCACAAACAGCAATAGAACAGTGTGACCCCCACCACAAGCAGCAGAGGCAGTGCAGTGTGACCGCCACCACCACAAGCAGCAGAGGTAGTGCACTGTGACCCCCACCACCACCAACAGCAGAGGTAGTGCACTGTGACCCCCACCACCACCAACAGCAGAGGTAGTGCAGTGTGACCCCACCACCACAAACAGCAATAGAGCAGTGTGACCGCCACCACCACAAGCAGCAAAGGTAGTGCAGTGCGACCCCCACCACCACAGGCAGCAGAGGTAGTGCAGTGTGACCCCCACCACAGGCAGCAAAGGTACTGCAGTGTGACCCCCACCACCACAGGCAGCAGAGGTAGTGCAGTGTGACCCGCCACCACAAGCAGCAGAGGTAGTGCAGTGTGACCCGCCACCACAAGCAGCAGAGGTAGTGCAGTGTGACTCGCCACCACCACAGGCTGCAGAAGTAGTGCAGTGTGACCCGCCACCACAGGTAGCAGAGGTAGTGCAGTGTGACCCGCCACCACCACAGGCAGCAGAGGTAGTGCAGTGTGACCCGCCACCACAGGCAGCAGAGGAAGTGCAGTGTGACCCCCACCACCACAGGCAGCAGAGGTAGTGCAGTGTGACCCGCCACCACAAGCAGCAGAGGTAGTGCAGTGTGACCCGCCACCACAAGCAGCAGAGGTAGTGCAGTGTGACTCGCCACCACCACAGGCTGCAGAAGTAGTGCAGTGTGACCCGCCACCACAGGTAGCAGAGGTAGTGCAGTGTGACCCGCCACCACCACAGGCAGCAGAGGTAGTGCACTGTGACCCGCCACCACCACAGGCAGCAGAGGTAGTGCAGTGTGACCCCCACCACAGGCACCAGAGGAAGTGCAGTGTGACCCCCACCACAAGCAGCAGAGGTAGTGCAGTGTGACCCCCACCACCACAAGCAGCAGAGGTAGTGCAGTGTGACCCGCCACCACAAGCAGCAGAGGTAGTGCAGTGTGACCCGCCACCACCACAGGCAGCAGAGGTAGTGCAGTGTGACCCGCCACCACCACTGGCAGCAGAGGTAGTGCAGTGTGACCCGCCACCAGCACAGGCAGCAGAGTAGGGCAGTGTGACCCGCCACCACAAGCAGAGGTAGTGCAGTGTGACCTGCCACCACAAGCAGAGGTAGTGCAGTGTGACCCGCCACCACAAGCAGAGGTAGTGCAGTGTGACCCGCCACCACAAGCAGCAGAGGTAGTGCAGTGTGACCCACCATCAGAAGCAGCAGAGGTAGTGCAGTGTGACCTGCCACCACCACAAGCAGCAGAGGTAGTGCAGTGTGACCCTCCACCACAAGCAGCAGAGGTAGTGCAGTGTGACCCACCATCAGAAGCAGCAGAGGTAGTGCAGTGTGACCCGCCACCACCACAAGCAGCAGAGGTAGTGCAGTGTGACCCACCATCAGAAGCAGCAGAGGTAGTGCAGTGTGACCCACCATCAGAAGCAGCAGAGGTAGTGCAGTGTGACCCCCCCACCACAAGCAGCAGAGGTAGTGTAGTGTGACCCCCACCACCACAAGCAGCAGAGGTAGTGCAGTGTTGCCCCCACCACCATAAGCAGCAGAGGTAGTGCAGTGTAACCCCCACCACCAGGAAACGGAAAAAAGAAAATGGAAGGAAATAACAAAAATAGTCCACCACCTTGGAGCCTTGTTGGACTGGAGGCACAGCCAGAGGCCACCCATGGCCCTCCAGAATTACAATTACTGATGCTAATAACAAAATCCCCCCAACAAACACAGAATACAACCTCGTTCATATTTGCTAATATACAGGGCCTTAAGCCATCCACCAACAACAAAATACCTTTTATCAGTGGACTTCTAGAGTCTAATGCAATGTTTGCAGCCTTCACAGAGACTCACACAAAAGATCACTTTGACAGTGAAATATGGATAAGTGGTTACAACCTTTTTAGATGCGACAGAAAGAACAGGCAACAAGGGGGGGTTGGCCTGTATGTCAAAGAGTCCCTCATCTGCACGGAGTTGCTGAACACCACAAATGAGGTAGTTGAAGTTCTATCAATAAAGATCGAGAACCAAAACCTAGCCATTGTGGTTGTATATAAGCCACCAGATGCAACCTCACAACAGTTCAAGGGACAGCTACTGAAAATTGATTACTCTCTGGAAAACCTTCCAGCTCCATCCCCATACATCTTACTGCTTGATGATTTCAACCTAAGGCATACAAAATGGAAGAATGTAGCAAATAATGTTATAGCTGAAACAATCCCAGGAGGTAGCGCAGATGAAAGGTCACACACACATGAGCTACTAAGTCTCTGCGAAAAACACACCTTAAGCCAGCAGATATTGCAGCCAACAAGACTAGAAAACACACTTGATCTTATCTTCACAAATAATGAGGACCTGATAAAAGACATAAGAATATCAAAAACAACTAATTCCGATCACAACCTAATCGAAGTCCAGACGTACATGCATAGGGGTCCTGATCAGCAGAATGCATGTACCTGTGAAGGTGTCTTCACAAAATACAACTTCAACAACAAGAACATCAACTGGGACCAGGTAAACCATGTCCTAAACGAAACATGTTGGGAAGATGTCTTAAATGACATGGATCCAAACCAGTGCCTTGAAAGGATCAACTTCCTGGCAGCCGAAGCATTTTCTAGGCATATTCCCCTAAGAAAGAAGAAGAGCAGGAGTAAACTGGAGAGAGAAAGACGCTCCCTCTACAGAAGACGACGAAGAGCCACTGAGCTCCTCAGGAGTGCTAGAATATCTGATACACGAAAGGAGGCGCTGACCAGGGAAGTGGAAACTATCGAACTTAAGTTAAATGACTCTTACAGGAACCAGGAGAGACAGGAGGAGCTTAAAGCTATTAGTGAAATTGAAAGAAATTCAACATATTTCTTTTCATATGCCAAAAACAAGGCAAATACCACATCTAGTATCGGGCCCTTACTCAGACAGGATGGGACTTACACAGATGACAACAAGGAAATGAGTGAAATATTGAAATCCCAGTACGACTCTGTGTTTAGTGAACCACTAATCGGTCTGAGGATCGACGACCCAAATGATTTCTTCATGAGCCTCAAAACTCCATAAATGTATGCCAGATTTCCGACATTACCCTAACTCCGATAGATTTCGAAAAAGCCATTGACAACATGCCCATGCACTCAGCCCAGGGCCCAGACTCGTGGAACTGCAAGAAACCCCTCTCGCGTGCCCTAAGTACACTATGGAGGAGGAGCTTGGACATGGGTGAAATTCCACAGTCAATTAAAACAACGAATATAGCCCCACTCCATAAAGGTGGCAGCAAAGCATTAGCTAAGAACTATAGACCAATAGCTCTGACGTCCAACATAAAAATCTTTGAAAGAGTGCTAAGAAGTAGGATTGCAAATCACCTGGATTCCCAAAATCTGCACAATCCAGGGCAACATGGGTTCAGGGCAGGTCGCTCCTGCCTCTCACAACTACTGGATCACTATGATATGGCCTTGGGTGCACTGGAAGAAAATCAGAATGCAAATGTAATATACACAGACTTTGCAAAAGCATTTGACAAATGCGATCATGGTGTAATAGCCCATAAAATACGTGCTAAAGGAATAACTGGGAAAGTGGAGAGATGGATCTTCAACTTCCTAACAAATCGAACACAAAGAGTAGTGGTCAACAGAGTTAAATCGGAGGCTGCCATAGTGTAGAGCTCTGTTCCACAAGGCACAGTACTCGCCCCCATCTTATTCCTTATCCTCATATCAGACATAGACAAGAGATATACATCACAGCACCGTATCATCCTTTGCGGATGATACTAGGATCTGCATGAGGCTGTCATCTGCTGAGGACGCGGTCAACCTCCAAGAAGATATAAACAAAGTTTTCCAGTGGGCAACGGTAAACAATATGATGTTCAATGAGGACAAATTCCAACTACTCCGTTATGGAAAACTGGAGGAGATAATAACTAGAACAGAGTATACTACAGACTCTGGCCATACAATAGAGCGGAAAAATAATGTAAGGGACCTGGGAGTAGTAATGTCTGAGGATCTCACTTTCAAGGATCACAACAGTGCCACAATCGCACGTGCAAAGAAAATGATAGGATGGATAATGAGAACGTACAAAACGAGAGATGCCAAGCCAATGATGATCCTTTTCAAATCACTTGTTCTCTCTAGGCTGGAATACTGCTGTACATTAAAATCTTCATTCAAAGCAGGTGAAATCGCAGATCTAGAGAGTGTACAGAGATCCTTTACTGCACGTATAAGTTCTGACAAGCACCTTAACTACTGGGAACGCTTGGAAGCACTTGACTTGTACTCGTTGGAACGCAGGAGGGAGAGATATATCATAATCTACACTTGGAAAATCTTGGAAGGAATGGTCCCAAATCTGCACACAGAAATCACTCCCTACGAAAGTAAAAGACTGGGCAGGCGATGCAAAATGCCCCCAATAAAAAGTAGGGGCGCCACTGGTACACTAAGGGAAAACACCATAAGTGTCCGGGGCCCAAGACTGTTCAACAGCCTCCCAACAAGCATTAGGGGAATTGCCAATAAACCCCTGGCTGCCTTCAAGAGAGAGCTGGACAGATACCTAAAGTCAGTGCCGGATCAGCCGGGCTGTGGCTCGTACGTTGGACTTCGCGCGGCCAGCAGTAAGAGCCTAGTTGATCAGGCCCTGATCCATCGGGAGGCCTGGTCATGGACCGGGCCGCGGGGGCATTGATCCCCGGAATAACCTCCAGGTAATCCAGGCTCCAGGAGGTAGTGCAGTGTGACCCCCACCACCACAAGCAGCAGAGGTAGTGCAGTGTGATCCACCACCACAACAAGCAGCAGAGGTAGCGCAGTGTGACCCGCCACCACCATAGGCAGCAGAGGTAGTGCAGTGTGACCCACCACCACCACAAGCAGAGGTAGTGCATTGTGACCCCCACCACAGGCAGCAGAGGTAGTGCAGTGTGACCCTCACCACCACAAGCAGCAGAGGCAGTGCAGTGTGACCCGCCGCCACCACAAGCAGTAGAGGTAGTGCAGTGTGACCCGCCACCACCACAGGCAGCAGAGGTAGTGCAGTGTGACCCGCCACCACAAGCAGCAGAGGTAGTGCAGTGTGACCCCCGCCACCACAAGCAGCAGAGGAAGTGCAGTGTGACCCCCACCACCACAAGCAGCAGAGGTAGTGCAGTGTGACCCGCCACCACCACAAGCAGCAGAGGTAGTGCAGTGTGACCCGCCACCACCACAAGCAGCAGAGGTAGTGCAGTGTGACCCGCCACCACCACAAGCAGCAGAGGTAGTGCAGTGTGACCCGCCACCACCACAAGCAGCAGAGGTAGTGCAGTGTGACCCGCCACCACCACAAGCAGCAGAGGTAGTGCAGTGTGACCCCCACCACCACAAGCAGCAGAGGTAGTGCAGTGTGACCCCCACCACAAGCAGCCGAGGTAGTGCAGTGTGACCCGCCACCACAAGCAGCAGTAGTGCAGTGTGACCCCCACCACCACAAGCAGCAGAGGTAGTGCAGTGTGACCCCCACAACCACGAGCAGCAGAGGTAGTGCAGTGTGACCCCCACCACAAGCAGCAGAGGTAGTGCAGTGAGACCCGCCACTACCACAAGCAGCAGAGGTAGTGCAGTGTGACCCGCCACCACCACAAGCAGCAGAGGTAGTGCAGTGTGACCCGCCACCACCACAAGCAGCAGAGGTAGTGCAGTGTGACCCGCCACCACCACAAGCAGCAGAGGTAGTGCAGTGTGACCCGCCACCACAAGCAGCAGAGGTAGTGCAGTGTGACCCGCCACCACGACAAGCAGCAGAGGTAGTGCAGTGTGACCACCACAAGCAGCAGAGGTAGTGCAGTGTGACCACCACAAGCAGCAGAGGTAGTGCAGTGTGACCCCCACCACCACAAGCAGCAGAGGTAGTGCAGTGTGACCCCCACCACCACAAGCAGCAGAGGTAGGGCAGGGTGACCACCACCACAAGCAGCAGAGGTAGTGCAGTGTGACCCCCACCACCATAAGCAGCAGAGGTAGTGCAGTGTGACCCACACCACAAGCAGCAGAGGTAGTGCAGTGTGACCCCCACAAGCAGCAGAGGTAGTGCAGTGTGACCCCCACAAGCAGCAGAGGTAGTGCAGTGTGACCCCCACAAGCAGCAGAGGTAGTGCAGTGTGACACCCATAAGCAGCAGAGGTAGTGCAGTGTGACCCCCATAAGCAGCAGAGGTAGTGCAGTGTGACCCCCATAAGCAGAGGTAGTGCAGTGTGACCCCCATAAGCAGCAGAGGTAGTGCAGTGTGACCCCCACCACAAGCAGCAGAGGTAGTGCAGTGTGACCCGCCACCACAAGCAGCAGAGGTAGTGCAGTGTGACCGCCACCACCACAAGCAGCAGAGGTAGTGCAGTGTGACCACCACCACAAGCAGCAGAGGTAGTGCAGTGTGACCCGCAGCAGAGGTAGTGCAGTGTGACCCGCCACCACAAAGCAGCAGAGGTAGTGCAGTGTGACCCGCCACCACCACAAGCAGCAGAGGTAGTGCAGTGTGACCCGCCACCATCACAAGCAGCAGAGGTAGTGCAGTGTGACCCCCACCACCACAGGCAGCAGAGGTAGTGCAGTGTGACCACCATCACAAGCAGCAGATGTAGTGCAGTGTGACCGCCACCATCACAAGCAGCAGAGGTAGTGCAGTGTGACCCCAACCACCACAAGCAGCAGAGGTAGTGCAGTGTGACCACCACCACCACCACAAGCAGCAGAGGTAGTGCAGTGTGACCACCACCACCACCACAAGCAGCAGAGGTAGTGCAGTGTGACCGCCACCACCACAAACAGCAGATGTAGTGCAGTGTGACCCCCACCATCACAAGCAGCAAAGGTAGTGCAGTGTGACCGCCACCACCACAAGCAGCAGAGGTAGTGCAGTGTGACCCCCACCACCACAAGCAGCTGAGGTAGTGCAGTGTGACCACCACAAGCAGCAGAGGTAGTGCAGTGTGACCCCCACCACCACAAGCAGCATAGTGCAGTGTGACCGCCACCACCACAAGCAGCAGAGGTAGTGCAGTGTGACCCCCCCCCACCACAAGCAGCAGAGGTAGTGCAGTGTGACCCCCACCACCACAAGCAGCAGAGGTAGTGCAGTGTGACCCCCACCACCACAGGCAGCAGAGGTAGTGCAGTGTGACCCCCACCACCACAGGCAGCAGAGGTAGTGCAGTGTGACCGCCACCACCACAAGCAGCAGAGGTAGTGCAGTGTGACCGCCGCCACCACAAGCAGCAGAGGTAGTGCAGTGTGACCGCCGCCACCACAAGCAGCAGAGGTAGTGCAGTGTGACCGCCACCACCACAAGCAGCAGAAGTAGTGCAGTGTGACCGCCACCACCACAAGCAGCAGAGGTAGTGCAGTGTGACCGCCACCACCACAAGCAGCAGAGGTAGTGCAGTGTGACCGCCACCACCACAAGCAGCAGATGTAGTGCAGTGTGACCCCCACCACCACAAGCAGCAGAGGTAGTGCAGTGTGACCGCCACCATCACAAGCAGCAGAGGTAGTGCAGTGTGACCGCCACCACCACAAGCAGCAGAAGTAGTGCAGTGTGACCCCCTCCACCACAAGCAGCAGAGGTAGTGCAGTGTGACCCCCACCACCACAAGCAGCAGAGGTAGTGCAGTGTGACCCCCACCACCACAAGCAGCAGAGGTAGTGCAGTGTGACCGCCACCACCACAAGCAGCAGAGGTAGTGCAGTGTGACCCGCCACCACCACAAGCAGCAGAGGTAGTGCAGTGTGACCGCCACCACCACAAGCAGCAGAGGTAGTGCAGTGTGACCGCCACCACCACAAGCAGCAGAGGTAGTGCAGTGTGACCGCCACCACAAGCAGCAGAGGTAGTGCAGTGTGACCGCCACCACCACAAGCAGCAGAGGTAGTGCAGTGTGACCAGCATCACAAGCAGCAGAGGTAGTGCATTGTGACCCCCACCACCACAGGCAGCAGAGGTAGTGCAGTGTGACCCCCACCACCACAGGCAGCAGAGGTAGTGCAGTGTGACCCCCACCACCACAAGCAGCAGAGGTAGTGCAGTGTGACCCCCACCACCACAAGCAGCAGAGGTAGTGCAGTGTGACCCCCACCACCACAAGCACAGAGGTAGTGCAGTGTGACCGCCACCACAACAAGCAGCAGAGGTAGTGCAGTGTGACCCCCAACACCACAAGCAGCAGAGGTAGTGCAGTGTGACCGCCACCACCACAAGCAGCAGAGGTAGTGCAGTGTGACCCGCCACCACCACAAGCAGCAGAGATAGTGCAGTGTGACCGCCACCACCACAAGCAGCAGAGGTAGTGCAGTGTGACCCGCCACCACCACAAGCAGCAGAGGTAGTGCAGTGTGACCCGCCACCACCACAAGCAGCAGAGGTAGTGCAGTGTGACCACCATCACAAGCAGCAGAGGTAGTGCAGTGTGACCCCCACCACCACAGGCAGCAGAGGTAGTGCAGTGTGACCCCCACCACCACAGGCAGCAGAGGTAGTGCAGTGTGACCCCCACCACCACAAGCAGCAGAGGTAGTGCAGTGTGACCCCCACCACCACAAGCAGCAGAGGTAGTGCAGTGTGACCCCCACCACCACAAGCACAGAGGTAGTGCAGTGTGACCGCCACCACCACAAGCAGCAGAGGTAGTGCAGTGTGACCCCCAACACCACAAGCAGCAGAGGTAGTGCAGTGTGACCCGCCACCACCACAAGCAGCAGAGGTAGTGCAGTGTGACCGCCACCACCACAAGCAGCAGATGTAGTGCAGTGTGACCCGCCACCACCACAAGCAGCAGAGGTAGTGCAGTGTGACCCGCCACCACCACAAGCAGCAGAGGTAGTGCAGTGTGACCGCCAACACCACAAGCAGCAGAGGTAGTGCAGTGTGACCGCCACCACCACAAGCAGCAGAGGTAGTGCAGTGTGACCCGCCACCACCACAAGCAGCAGAGGTAGTGCAGTGTGACCGCCACCACCACAAGCAGCAGAGGTAGTGCAGTGTGACCCGCCACCACCACAAGCAGCAGAGGTAGTGCAGTGTGACCGCCACCACCACAAGCAGCAGAGGTAGTGCAGTGTGACCCCCACCACCACAAGCAGCAGACGTAGTGCAGTGTGACCCCCACCACCACAAGAAGCAGAGGTAGTGCAGTGTGACCGCCACCACCACAAGCAGCAGAGGTAGTGCAGTGTGACCCCCACCACCACAAGCAGCAGAGGTAGTGCAGTGTGACCCCCACCACCACAAGCAGCAGAGGTAGTGCAGTGTGACCGCCACCACCACAAGCAGCAGAGGTAGTGCAGTGTGACCACCACCACCACCACAAGCAGCAGAGGTAGTGCAGTGTGACCACCACCACCACCACAAGCAGCAGAGGTAGTGCAGTGTGACCACCACCACCACCACAAGCAGCAGAGGTAGTGCAGTGTGACCGCCACCACCACAAACAGCAGATGTAGTGCAGTGTGACCCCCACCATCACAAGCAGCAAAGGTAGTGCAGTGTGACCGCCACCACCACAAGCAGCAGAGGTAGTGCAGTGTGACCCCCACCACCACAAGCAGCTGAGGTAGTGCAGTGTGACCCCCACAAGCAGCAGAGGTAGTGCAGTGTGACCCCCACCACCACAAGCAGCATAGTGCAGTGTGACCGCCACCACCACAAGCAGCAGAGGTAGTGCAGTGTGACCCCCACCACCACAAGCAGCAGAGGTAGTGCAGTGTGACCCCCACCACCACAAGCAGCAGAGGTAGTGCAGTGTGACCCCCACCACCACAGGCAGCAGAGGTAGTGCAGTGTGACCCCCACCACCACAGGCAGCAGAGTTAGTGCAGTGTGACCGCCACCACCACAAGCAGCAGAGGTAGTGCAGTGTGACCGCCGCCACCACAAGCAGCAGAGGTAGTGCAGTGTGACCGCCGCCACCACAAGCAGCAGAGGTAGTGCAGTGTGACCGCCACCACCACAAGCAGCAGAAGTAGTGCAGTGTGACCGCCACCACCACAAGCAGCAGAGGTAGTGCAGTGTGACCGCCACCACCACAAGCAGCAGAGGTAGTGCAGTGTGACCGCCACCACCACAAGCAGCAGATGTAGTGCAGTGTGACCCCCACCACCACAAGCAGCAGAGGTAGTGCAGTGTGACCGCCACCATCACAAGCAGCAGAGGTAGTGCAGTGTGACCGCCACCACCACAAGCAGCAGAAGTAGTGCAGTGTGACCCCCTCCACCACAAGCAGCAGAGGTAGTGCAGTGTGACCCCCACCACCACAAGCAGCAGAGGTAGTGCAGTGTGACCCCCACCACCACAAGCAGCAGAGGTAGTGCAGTGTGACCGCCACCACCACAAGCAGCAGAGGTAGTGCAGTGTGACCCGCCACCACCACAAGCAGCAGAGGTAGTGCAGTGTGACCGCCACCACCACAAGCAGCAGAGGTAGTGCAGTGTGACCGCCACCACCACAAGCAGCAGAGGTAGTGCAGTGTGACCGCCACCACCACAAGCAGCAGAGGTAGTGCAGTGTGACCGCCACCACCACAAGCAGCAGAGGTAGTGCAGTGTGACCAGCATCACAAGCAGCAGAGGTAGTGCATTGTGACCCCCACCACCACAGGCAGCAGAGGTAGTGCAGTGTGACCCCCACCACCACAGGCAGCAGAGGTAGTGCAGTGTGACCCCCACCACCACAAGCAGCAGAGGTAGTGCAGTGTGACCCCCACCACCACAAGCAGCAGAGGTAGTGCAGTGTGACCCCCACCACCACAAGCACAGAGGTAGTGCAGTGTGACCGCCACGACAACAAGCAGCAGAGGTAGTGCAGTGTGACCCCCAACACCACAAGCAGCAGAGGTAGTGCAGTGTGACCGCCACCACCACAAGCAGCAGAGGTAGTGCAGTGTGACCCGCCACCACCACAAGCAGCAGAGATAGTGCAGTGTGACCGCCACCACCACAAGCAGCAGAGGTAGTGCAGTGTGACCCGCCACCACCACAAGCAGCAGAGGTAGTGCAGTGTGACCCGCCACCACCACAAGCAGCAGAGGTAGTGCAGTGTGACCACCATCACAAGCAGCAGAGGTAGTGCAGTGTGACCCCCACCACCACAGGCAGCAGAGGTAGTGCAGTGTGACCCCCACCACCACAGGCAGCAGAGGTAGTGCAGTGTGACCCCCACCACCACAAGCAGCAGAGGTAGTGCAGTGTGACCCCCACCACCACAAGCAGCAGAGGTAGTGCAGTGTGACCCCCACCACCACAAGCACAGAGGTAGTGCAGTGTGACCGCCACCACCACAAGCAGCAGAGGTAGTGCAGTGTGACCCCCAACACCACAAGCAGCAGAGGTAGTGCAGTGTGACCCGCCACCACCACAAGCAGCAGAGGTAGTGCAGTGTGACCGCCACCACCACAAGCAGCAGAGGTAGTGCAGTGTGACCCGCCACCACCACAAGCAGCAGAGGTAGTGCAGTGTGACCCGCCACCACCACAAGCAGCAGAGGTAGTGCAGTGTGACCGCCAACACCACAAGCAGCAGAGGTAGTGCAGTGTGACCGCCACCACCACAAGCAGCAGAGGTAGTGCAGTGTGACCCGCCACCACCACAAGCAGCAGAGGTAGTGCAGTGTGACCGCCACCACCACAAGCAGCAGAGGTAGTGCAGTGTGACCCGCCACCACCACAAGCAGCAGAGGTAGTGCAGTGTGACCGCCACCACCACAAGCAGCAGAGGTAGTGCAGTGTGACCCCCACCACCACAAGCAGCAGACGTAGTGCAGTGTGACCCCCACCACCACAAGAAGCAGCAGAGGTAGTGCAGTGTGACCCCCACCACCACAAGCAGCACCACCACAAGCAGCAGAGGTAGTGCAGTGTGACCCCACCACCACAAGCCACCACCACAAGCAGCAGAGGTAGTGCAGTGTGACCCCCACCACCACAAGCAGCAGAGGTAGTGCAGTGTGACCCGCCACCACCACAAGCAGCAGAGGTAGTGCAGTGTGACCCGCCACCACCACAAGCAGCAGAGGTAGTGCAGTGTGACCCGCCACCACCACAAGCAGCAGAGGTAGTGCAGTGTGACCCGCCACCACCACAAGCAGCAGAGGTAGTGCAGTGTGACCCGCCACCATTACAAGCAGCAGAGGTAGTGCAGTGTGACCCGCCACCACCACAAGCAGCAGAGGTAGTGCAGTGTGACCCGCCACCACCACAAGCAGCAGAGGTAGTGCAGTGTGACCCGCCACCACCACAAGCAGCAGAGGTAGTGCAGTGTGACCCGCCACCACCACAAGCAGCAGAGGTAGTGCAGTGTGACCCGCCACCACAACAAGCAGCAGAGGTAGTGCAGTGTGACCCGCCACCACCACAAGCAGCAGAGGTAGTGCAGTGTGACCCGCCACCACCACAAGCAGCAGAGGTAGTGCAGTGTGACCCGCCACCACCACAAGCAGCAGAGGTAGTGCAGTGTGACCCGCCACCACCACAAGCAGCAGAGGTTGTGCAGTGTGACCCTCCACCACAAGCAGCAGAGGTAGTGCAGTGTGACCCGCCACCACCACAAGCAGCAGAGGTAGTGCAGTGTGACCCCCACCACCACAAGCAGCAGAGGTAGTGCAGTGTGACCCGCCACCACCACAAGCAGCAGAGGTAGTGCAGTGTGACCCGCCACCACCACAAGCAGCAGAGGTAGTGCAGTGTGACCCGCCACCACCACAAGCAGCAGAGGTAGTGCAGTGTGACCCGCCACCACCACAAGCAGCAGAGGTAGTGCAGTGTGACCCGCCACCACCACAAGCAGCAGAGGTAGTGCAGTGTGACCGCCACCACCACAAGCACCAGAGGTAGTGCAGTGTGACCCCCACCACCACAAGCAGCAGAGGTAGTGCAGTGTGACCGCCACCACCACAAGCAGCAGAGGTAGTGCAGTGTGACCCGCCACCACCACAAGCAGCAGAGGTAGTGCAGTGTGACCCCCACCACCACAAGCAGCAGAGGTAGTGCAGTGTGACCCCCACCACCACAAGCCACCACCACAACCAGCAGAGGTAGTGCAGTGTGACCCGCCACCACCACAAGCAGCAGAGGTAGTGCAGTGTGACCCGCCACCACCACAAGCAGCAGAGGTAGTGCAGTGTGACCCGCCACCACCACAAACAGCAGAGGTAGTGCAGTGTGACCCGCCACCACCACAAACAGCAGAGGTAGTGCAGTGTGACCCGCCACCACCACAAGCAGCAGAGGTAGTGCAGTGTGACCCGCCACCACCACAAGCAGCAGAGGTAGTGCAGTGTGACCCGCCACCACCACAAGCAGCAGAGGTAGTGCAGTGTGACCCGCCACCACCACAAGCAGCAGAGGTAGTGCAGTGTGACCCGCCACCACCACAAGCAGCAGAGGTAGTGCAGTGTGACCCGCCACCACCACAAGCAGCAGAGGTAGTGCAGTGTGACCCGCCACCACCACAAGCAGCAGAGGTAGTGCAGTGTGACCCGCCACCACCACAAGCAGCAGAGGTAGTGCAGTGTGACCCGCCACCACCACAAGCAGCAGAGGTAGTGCAGTGTGACCCGCCACCACCACAAGCAGCAGAGGTAGTGCAGTGTGACCCGCCACCACCACAAGCAGCAGAGGTAGTGCAGTGTGACCCGCCACCACCACAAGCAGCAGAGGTAGTGCAGTGTGACCCGCCACCACCACAAGCAGCAGAGGTAGTGCAGTGTGACCCGCCACCACCACAAGCAGCAGAGGTAGTGCAGTGTGACCCGCCACCACCACAAGCAGCAGAGGTAGTGCAGTGTGACCCGCCACCACCACAAGCAGCAGAGGTAGTGCAGTGTGACCCGCCACCACCACAAGCAGCAGAGGTAGTGCAGTGTGACCCGCCACCACCACAAGCAGCAGAGGTAGTGCAGTGTGACCCGCCACCACCACAAGCAGCAGAGGTAGTGCAGTGTGACCCGCCACCACCACAAGCAGCAGAGGTAGTGCAGTGTGACCCGCCACCACCACAAGCAGCAGAGGTAGTGCAGTGTGACCCGCCACCACCACAAGCAGCAGAGGTAGTGCAGTGTGACCCGCCACCACCACAAGCAGCAGAGGTAGTGCAGTGTGACCCCCACCACCACAAGCAGCAGAGGTAGTGCAGTGTGACCCCCACCACCACAAGCAGCAGAGGTAGTGCAGTGTGACCCGCCACCACCACAAGCAGCAGAGGTAGTGCAGTGTGACCCCCACCACCACAAGCAGCAGAGGTAGTGCAGTGTGACCCCCACCACCACAAGCAGCAGAGGTAGTGCAGTGTGACCCCCACCACCACAAGCAGCAGAGGTAGTGCAGTGTGACCCCCACCACCACAAGCAGCAGAGGTAGTGCAGTGTGACCCCCACCACCACAAGCAGCAGAGGTAGTGCAGTGTGACCCGCCACCACCACAAGCAGCAGAGGTAGTGCAGTGTGACCCGCCACCACCACAAGCAGCAGAGGTAGTGCAGTGTGACCCGCCACCACCACAAGCAGTAGTGCAGTGTGACCCCCACCACCACAAGCAGCAGAGGTAGTGCAGTGTGACCCGCCACCACCACAAGCAGCAGAGGTAGTGCAGTGTGACCCGCCACCACCACAAGCAGCAGAGGTAGTGCAGTGTGACCCGCCACCACCACAAGCAGCAGAGGTAGTGCAGTGTGACCCGCCACCACCACAAGCAGAGGTAGTGCAGTGTGACCCGGCAGAGGTAGTGCAGTGTGACCCGCCACCACCACAAGCAGCAGAGGTAGTGCAGTGTGACCCGCCACCACCACAAGCAGCAGAGGTAGTGCAGTGTGACCGCCACCACCACAAGCAGCAGAGGTAGTGCAGTGTGACCCCCACCACCACAAGCCACCACCACAAGCAGCAGAGGTAGTGCAGTGTGACCCGTCACCACCACAAGCAGCAGAGGTAGTGCAGTGTGACCCCACACCACCACAAGCAGCAGAGGTAGTGCAGTGTGACCCCCACCACCACAAGCCACCACCACAAGCAGCAGAGGTAGTGCAGTGTGACCCGCCACCACAACAAGCAGCAGAGGTCGTGCAGTGTGACCCCCACCACCACAAGCAGCAGAGGTAGTGCAGTGTGACCCGCCACCACCACAAGCAGCAGAGGTAGTGCAGTGTGACCCGCCACCACCACAAGCAGCAGAGGTAGTGCAGTGTGACCCGCCACCACCACAAGCAGCAGAGGTAGTGCAGTGTGACCCGCCACCACCACAAGCAGAAGAGGTAGTGCAGTGTGACCCGCCACCACCACAAGCAGCAGAGGTAGTGCAGTGTGACCCGCCACCACCACAAGCAGCAGAGGTAGTGCAGTGTGACCCGCCACCACCACAAGCAGTAGTGCAGTGTGACCCCCACCACCACAAGCAGAAGAGGTAGTGCAGTGTGACCCGCCACCACCACAAGCAGCAGAGGTAGTGCAGTGTGACCCGCCACCACCACAAGCAGCAGAGGTAGTGCAGTGTGACCCGCCACCACCACAAGCAGCAGAGGTAGTGCAGTGTGAACCGCCACCACCACAAGCAGCAGAGGTAGTGCAGTGTGACCCGCCACCACTACAAGCAGCAGAGGTAGTGCAGTGTGACCGCCACCACCACAAGCACCAGAGGTAGTGCAGTGTGACCCCCACCACCACAAGCAGCAGAGGTAGTGCAGTGTGACCCGCCACCACCACAAGCAGCAGAGGTAGTGCAGTGTGACCCGCCACCACCACAAGCAGCAGAGGTAGTGCAGTGTGACCCCCACCACCACAAGCAGCAGAGGTAGTGCAGTGTGACCCGCCACCACCACAAGCAGCAGAGGTAGTGCAGTGTGACCCGCCACCACCACAAGCAGCAGAGGTAGTGCAGTGTGACCCGCCACCACCACAAGCAGCAGAGGTAGTGCAGTGTGACCCGCCACCACCACAAGCAGCAGAGGTAGTGCAGTGTGACCCGCCACCACCACAAGCAGCAGAGGTAGTGCAGTGTGACCCGCCACCACCACAAGCAGCAGAGGTAGTGCAGTGTGACCCGCCACCACCACAAGCAGCAGAGGTAGTGCAGTGTGACCCGCCACCACCACAAGCAGCAGAGGTAGTGCAGTGTGACCCGCCACCACCACAAGCAGCAGAGGTAGTGCAGTGTGACCCGCCACCACCACAAGCAGCAGAGGTAGTGCAGTGTGACCCGCCACCACCACAAGCAGCAGAGGTAGTGCAGTGTGACCCGCCACCACCACAAGCAGCAGAGGTAGTGCAGTGTGACCCGCCACCACCACAAGCAGCAGAGGTAGTGCAGTGTGACCCGCCACCACCACAAGCAGCAGAGGTAGTGCAGTGTGACCCGCCACCACCACAAGCAGCAGAGGTAGTGCAGTGTGACCCCCACCACCACAAGCAGCAGAGGTAGTGCAGTGTGACCCGCCACCACCACAAGCAGCAGAGGTAGTGCAGTGTGACCCGCCACCACCACAAGCAGCAGAGGTAGTGCAGTGTGACCCGCCACCACCACAAGCAGCAGAGGTAGTGCAGTGTGACCCGCCACCACCACAAGCAGCAGAGGTAGTGCAGTGTGACCCGCCACCACCACAAGCAGCAGAGGTAGTGCAGTGTGACCCGCCACCACCACAAGCAGCAGAGGTAGTGCAGTGTGACCCGCCACCACCACAAGCAGCAGAGGTAGTGCAGTGTGACCCGCCACCACCACAAGCAGCAGAGGTAGTGCAGTGTGACCCGCCACCACCACAAGCAGCAGAGGTAGTGCAGTGTGACCCGCCACCACCACAAGCAGCAGAGGTAGTGCAGTGTGACCCCCACCACCACAAGCAGCAGAGGTAGTGCAGTGTGACCCCCACCACCACAAGCAGCAGAGGTAGTGCAGTGTGACCCGCCACCACCACAAGCAGCAGAGGTAGTGCAGTGTGACCCGCCACCACCACAAGCAGCAGAGGTAGTGCAGTGTGACCCGCCACCACCACAAGCAGCAGAGGTAGTGCAGTGTGACCCGCCACCACCACAAGCAGCAGAGGTAGTGCAGTGTGACCCGCCACCACCACAAGCAGCAGAGGTAGTGCAGTGTGACCCGCCACCACCACAAGCAGCAGAGGTAGTGCAGTGTGACCCGCCACCACCACAAGCAGCAGAGGTAGTGCAGTGTGACCCGCCACCACCACAAGCAGCAGAGGTAGTGCAGTGTGACCCGCCACCACCACAAGCAGCAGAGGTAGTGCAGTGTGACCCGCCACCACCACAAGCAGCAGAGGTAGTGCAGTGTGACCCGCCACCACCACAAGCAGCAGAGGTAGTGCAGTGTGACCCGCCACCACCACAAGCAGCAGAGGTAGTGCAGTGTGACCCCCACCACCACAAGCAGCAGAGGTAGTGCAGTGTGACCCGCCACCACCACAAGCAGCAGAGGTAGTGCAGTGTGACCCGCCACCACCACAAGCAGCAGAGGTAGTGCAGTGTGACCCGCCACCACCACAAGCAGCAGAGGTAGTGCAGTGTGACCCGCCACCACCACAAGCAGCAGAGGTAGTGCAGTGTGACCCGCCACCACCACAAGCAGCAGAGGTAGTGCAGTGTGACCCGCCACCACCACAAGCAGCAGAGGTAGTGCAGTGTGACCCCCACCACCACAAGCAGCAGAGGTAGTGCAGTGTGACCCGCCACCACCACAAGCAGCAGAGGTAGTGCAGTGTGACCCGCCACCACCACAAGCAGCAGAGGTAGTGCAGTGTGACCCGCCACCACCACAAGCAGCAGAGGTAGTGCAGTGTGACCCGCCACCACCACAAGCAGCAGAGGTAGTGCAGTGTGACCCGCCACCACCACAAGCAGCAGAGGTAGTGCAGTGTGACCCGCCACCACCACAAGCAGCAGAGGTAGTGCAGTGTGACCCGCCACCACCACAAGCAGCAGAGGTAGTGCAGTGTGACCCGCCACCACCACAAGCAGCAGAGGTAGTGCAGTGTGACCCGCCACCACCACAAGCAGCAGAGGTAGTGCAGTGTGACCCGCCACCACCACAAGCAGCAGAGGTAGTGCAGTGTGACCCGCCACCACCACAAGCAGCAGAGGTAGTGCAGTGTGACCCGCCACCACCACAAGCAGCAGAGGTAGTGCAGTGTGACCCGCCACCACCACAAGCAGCAGAGGTAGTGCAGTGTGACCCGCCACCACCACAAGCAGCAGAGGTAGTGCAGTGTGACCCGCCACCACCACAAGCAGCAGAGGTAGTGCAGTGTGACCCGCCACCACCACAAGCAGCAGAGGTAGTGCAGTGTGACCCGCCACCACCACAAGCAGCAGAGGTAGTGCAGTGTGACCCGCCACCACCACAAGCAGCAGAGGTAGTGCAGTGTGACCCGCCACCACCACAAGCAGCAGAGGTAGTGCAGTGTGACCCGCCACCACCACAAGCAGCAGAGGTAGTGCAGTGTGACCCGCCACCACCACAAGCAGCAGAGGTAGTGCAGTGCGACCCCCACCACCACAAGCACAGAGCAGTGTGACACCACCACAAGCAGCAGAGGTAGTGCAGTGTGACCCGCCACCACCACAAGCAGCAGAGGTAGTGCAGTGGGACCCGCCACCACCACAAGCAGCAGAGGTAGTGCAGTGCGACCCCCACCACCACCAGCAGCAGAGGTAGTGCAGTGTGACCCCAGCACCACCACAAAGCAGCAGAGGTAGTGCAGTGTGACCCGCCACCACCACAAGCAGCAGAGATAGCGCAGTGTGACCCGCCACCACCACAAGCAGCAGAGGTAGTGCAGTGTGACCCGCCACCACCACAAGCAGCAGAGGTAGTGCAGTGTGACCCGCCACCACCACAAACAGCAGAGGTAGTGCAGTGTGACCCGCCACCACCACAAACAGCAGAGGTAGTGCAGTGTGACCCGCCACCACCACAAGCAGCAGAGGTAGTGCAGTGTGACCCGCCACCACCACAAGCAGCAGAGGTAGTGCAGTGTGACCCGCCACCACCACAAGCAGCAGAGGTAGTGCAGTGTGACCCCCACCATCTCAAGCAGCAGAGGTAGTGCAGTGTGACCCGCCACCGCCACAAGCAGCAGAGGTAGTGCAGTGTGACCCGCCACCGCCACAAGCAGCAGAGGTAGTGCAGTGTGACCCGCCACCACCACAAGCAGCAGAGGTAGTGCAGTGTGACCCGCCACCACCACAAGCAGCAGAGGTAGTGCAGTGTGACACGCCACCACCACAGGCAGCAGAGGTAGTGCAGTGTGACCCGCCACCACCACAAGCAGCAGAGGTAGTGCAGTGTGACCCGCCACCACCACAAGCAGCAGAGGTAGTGCAGTGTGACCCGCCACCACCACAAGCAGCAGAGGTAGTGCAGTGTGACCCGCCACCACCACAAGCAGCAGAGGTAGTGCAGTGTGACCCCCACCACCACAAGCAGCAGAGGTAGTGCAGTGTGACCCGCCACCACCACAAGCAACAGAGGTAGTGCAGTGTGACCCGCCACCACCACAAGCAGCAGAGGTAGTGCAGTGTGACCCGCCACCACCACAAGCAGCAGAGGTAGTGCAGTGTGACCCGCCACCACCACAAGCAGCAGAGGTAGTGCAGTGTGACCCGCCACCACCACAAGCAGCAGAGGTAGTGCAGTGTGACCCGCCACCACCAAAAGCAGCAGAGGTAGTGCAGTGTGACCCGCCACCACCACAAGCAGCAGTAGTGCAGTGTGACCCCCACCACCACAAGCAGCAGAGGTAGTGCAGTGTGACCCGCCACCACCACAAGCAGCAGAGGTAGTGCAGTGTGACCGCCACCACCACAAGCAGCAGAGGTAGTGCAGTGTGACCCCCACCACCACAAGCAGCAGAGGTAGTGCAGTGTGACCGCCACCACCACAAGCAGCAGAGGTAGTGCAGTGCGACCCCCACCACCACAAGCAGCAGAGGTAGTGCAGTGTGACCCCCACCACCACAAGCAGCAGAGGTAGTGCAGTGTGACCCGCCACCACCACAAGCAGCAGAGGTAGTGCAGTGTGACGCGCCACCACCACAAGCAGCAGAGGTAGTGCAGTGTGACCCCCACCACCACAAGCAGCAGAGGTAGTGCAGTGTGACCCCCACCACCACAAGCAGCAGAGGTAGTGCAGTGTGACCCGCCACCACAAGCAGCAGAGGTAGTGCAGTGTGACCCGCCACCACCACAAGCAGCAGAGGTAGTCCAGTGTGACCCACCACCACCACAAGCAGCAGAGGTAGTGCAGTGTGACCCACCACCACCACAAGCAGCAGAGGTAGTGCAGTGTGACCACCACCACAAGCAGCAGAGGTAGTGCAGTGTGACCCACCACCACCACAAGCAGCAGAGGTAGTGCAGTGTGACCACCACCACCACAAGCAGCAGAGGTAGTGCAGTGTGACCACCACCACAAGCAGCAGAGGTAGTGCAGTGTGACCCGCCACCACCACAAGCAACAGAGGTAGTGCAGTGTGACCACCACCACCACAAGCAGCAGAGGTAGTGCAGTGTGACCACCACCACCACAAGCAGCAGAGGTAGTGCAGTGTGACCACCACAAGCAGCAGAGGTAGTGCAGTGTGACCACCACAAGCAGCAGAGGTAGTGCAGTGTGACCCGCCACCACCACAAGCAGCAGCTGAGGTAACTAAGTTAGGTGTGGCAGTATTAGTAACAGTAGTATAAATAATAATACAATGTAAATCTGTTATTATTTATTGTTACTCTGAAGGCTTTTTCACTTAAATTTTGGCTGCACTTCTGTCAATCTCATTTACAATAAAAAATCACTATACAGAACAAGGAACTTTATAAGAGATCATATGTATTATCAATATTACGAATGTCAGTAGTATGTCCCAGTGGGCTGGAAACATGGAGAGACTTCCCGAAGTTACGCTGTGACGAGGGTTTTACACCTTTGAGGATGAGATCAAAGGGACAGTAGAACGAGGCATTAAAATATACGACTATAAACAAGGAAAGCGAGCATTAGTAGGCCAGAGCTGCCATTGTTTTGAGGAGAGAAAGTATTGTTTTGAAGAGAGGAATATTGTTTTGAGGAGAAATATTGTTTTGAGGAGAAAATTATTATTTTGAGAGAAATTTTTTTGAAGAGAGATTATTTTGAAGAGAAATATTGTTCTTTGAAGAGAGAGATATTGTTTTGAAGAAAAAATACTGTTATAAAAAGAAATATAATTTGGAGAGAGAAGTATTATTGTGAAGAGAAAATGGAGCCCTGGATGAAGGTGGCATGTCTGTAATATTAACATTAGTGTTTGTCAGAAAAACAGCAGTTAAATAGCAATGACATTAACATCATTATAGCTTCAATGTTAACATCATTATAGCTTCAATGTTAACATCATTATAGCTTCAATGTTAACATCATTATAGCTTCAATGTTAACATCATTATAGCTTCAATGTTATCAAGTTAATAAGTCAACATAACACGTTAATTGTTATTTATAATAACATGATCTTATCGAGGTAAAATTCCGACTGTTAGCATATTATTTAAAGTTAAAAGACTTGATAAACTGGAACACAGTCAGCCAGCATTACTACTACTACCACTACTATTAATATTATTAATACTATTACTACAGCTACTATTGCTACTACTACTATAATGTCTCATACTTTAATCCCTACAATAAGAAACTAAAGCAAATGCTCAGTATATATAATATATATATACACACACACAGGAGCCAGGAGCTGAATCTCGACCCCTGCAACCACAATTAGGTGAGTACACATACACACACACACACACACACACACACAAAGCGCCCATACTTATACTGGGTCTAGCTCAGTGGTAAAGTACTGTGGACTCTGATACAGTTAGCAGGTTCGAGTCCTGCTGTGAACGTAGAGACAATGTTTATATATATATATATATATATATATATATATATATATATATATATATATATATATATATATATATATATATATCTATATATATATATATATATATGTCGTGCCGAATATGTAAAACTGGTCAATTAGCAAGAACTCATTTAAAATTAAGTTCTTTCTAAAATTTTCTCTTATACGTTTAAAGATATATTTTTTCCATTAATGTTAATGTAAAATTTTTTAATTTTGCAACAAAAGAATCTTAGAAAACTTACCTAACCTTATTACAAAAAGAACAATTTATTTTAGCCTAACCCAACTAAATATATTTTAGATTTGTTTACAATAATTTAATACTAAACAAACACAGTGAAATATATTTTTTTCGTTAGGTTCAGAATGATTCTGGCGAAATTATTGCATACACAAATTTTCGCTTGTCCTATATGGCAATATGAGCGTTGCTATTTAAGCCAAGGTCGCAAGTTCTGCCTATTCGGCACGACATATATATATATATTATATTATATTATATATATATATATATATATATATATATATATATATATATATATATATATATATATAGTAGGTTGGTAGACAGCAACCACCCAGGGAAGTACTACCGTCCTGCCAGATGACTGTGAAACAAAAACCTGTAATTGTTTTGCATGATGGTAGGATTGCTGGTTTCTTTTTCTGTCTCATAAACACGCTAAGATAACAGGGATATCTTGCTACTCCTACTTACACTTTGGTCACACTTCACAGACACGCACATGCATATATATATATACATACATCTAGGTTTTTCTCCTTTTTCTAAATAGCTCTTGTTCTTTTTTATTTCTTCTATTGTCCATGGGGAAGTGGAAAAGAATCTTTCCTCCGTAAGCCATGCGTGTCGTATGAGGCGACTAAAATGCCGGGAGCAATGGGCTAGTAACCCCTTCTCCTGTATACAATTACTAAAAAAGAGAAGAAGAAAAACTTTATAAAACTGGGTTGCTTAAATGTGCGTGGATGTAGTGCGGATGACAAGAAACAGATGATTGCTGATGTTATGAATGAAAAGAAGTTGGATGTCCTGGCCCTAAGCGAAACAAAGCTGAAGGGGGTAGGAGAGTTTCAGTGGGGGGAAATAAATGGGATTAAATCTGGAGTATCTGAGAGAGTTAGAGCAAAGGAAGGGGTAGCAGTAATGTTAAATGATCAGTTATGGAAGGAGAAAAGAGAATATGAATGTGTAAATTCAAGAATTATGTGGATTAAAGTAAAGGTTGGATGCGAGAAGTGGGTCATAATAAGCGTGTATGCACCTGGAGAAGAGAGGAATGCAGAGGAGAGAGAGAGATTTTGGGAGATGTTAAGTGAATGTATAGGAGCCTTTGAACCAAGTGAGAGAGTAATTGTGGTAGGGGACTTGAATGCTAAAGTAGGAGAAACTTTTAGAGAGGGTGTGGTAGGTAAGTTTGGGGTGCCAGGTGTAAATGATAATGGGAGCCCTTTGATTGAACTTTGTATAGAAAGGGGTTTAGTTATAGGTAATACATATTTTAAGAAAAAGAGGATAAATAAGTATACACGATATGATGTAGGGCGAAATGACAGTAGTTTGTTGGATTATGTATTGGTAGATAAAAGACTGTTGAGTAGACTTCAGGATGTACATGTTTATAGAGGGGCCACAGATATATCAGATCACTTTCTAGTTGTAGCTACACTGAGAGTAAAAGGTAGATGGGATACAAGGAGAATAGAAGCATCAGGGAAGAGAGAGGTGAAGGTTTATAAACTAAAAGAGGAGGCAGTTAGGGTAAGATATAAACAGCTATTGGAGGATAGATGGGCTAATGAGAGCATAGGCAATGGGGTCGAAGAGGTATGGGGTAGGTTTAAAAATGTAGTGTTAGAGTGTTCAGCAGAAGTTTGTGGTTACAGGAAAGTGGGTGCAGGAGGGAAGAGGAGCGATTGGTGGAATGATGATGTAAAGAGAGTAGTAAGGGAGAAAAAGTTAGCATATGAGAAGTTTTTACAAAGTAGAAGTGATGCAAGGAGGGAACAGTATATGGAGAAAAAGAGAGAGGTTAAGAGAGTGGTGAAGCAATGTAAAAAGAGAGCAAATGAGAGAGTGGGTGAGATGTTATCAACAAATTTTGTTGAAAATAAGAAAAAGTTTTGGAGTGAGATTAACAAGTTAAGAAAGCCTAGAGAACAAATGGATTTGTCAGTTAAAAATAGGAGAGGAGAGTTATTAAATGGAGAGTTAGAGGTATTGGGAAGATGGAGGGAATATTTTGAGGAATTGTTAAATGTTGATGAAGATAGGGAAGCTGTGATTTCGTGTATAGGGCAAGGAGGAATAACATCTTGTAGGAGTGAGGAAGAGCCAGTTGTGAGTGTGGGGGAAGTTCGTGAGGCAGTAGGTAAAATGAAAGGGGGTAAGGCAGCCGGGATTGATGGGATAAAGATAGAAATGTTAAAAGCAGGTGGGGATATAGTTTTGGAGTGGTTGGTGCAATTGTTTAATAAATGTATGGAAGAGGGTAAGGTACCTAGGGATTGGCAGAGAGCATGCATAGTTCCTTTGTATAAAGGCAAAGGGGATAAAAGAGAGTGCAAAAATTATAGGGGGATAAGTCTGTTGAGTGTACCTGGTAAAGTGTATGGTAGAGTTATAATTGAAAGAATTAAGAGTAAGACGGAGAATAGGATAGCAGATGAACAAGGAGGCTTTAGGAAAGGTAGGGGGTGTGTGGACCAGGTGTTTACAGTGAAACATATAAGTGAACAGTATTTAGATAAGGCTAAAGAGGTCTTTGTGGCATTTATGGATTTGGAAAAGGCGTATGACAGGGTGGATAGGGGGGCAATGTGGCAGATGTTGCAAGTGTATGGTGTAGGAGGTAGGTTACTGAAAGCAGTGAAGAGTTTTTACGAGGATAGTGAGGCTCAAGTTAGAGTATGTAGGAAAGAGGGAAATTTTTTCCCAGTAAAAGTAGGCCTTAGACAAGGATGTGTGATGTCACCGTGGTTGTTTAATATATTTATAGATGGGGTTGTAAGAGAAGTAAATGCGAGGGTCTTGGCAAGAGGCGTGGAGTTAAAAGATAAAGAATCACACACAAAGTGGGAGTTGTCACAGCTGCTCTTTGCTGATGACACTGTGCTCTTGGGAGATTCTGAAGAGAAGTTGCAGAGATTGGTGGATGAATTTGGTAGGGTGTGCAAAAGAAGAAAATTAAAGGTGAATACAGGAAAGAGTAAGGTTATGAGGATAACAAAAAGATTAGGTGATGAAAGATTGAATATCAGATTGGAGGGAGAGAGTATGGAGGAGGTGAACGTATTCAGATATTTGGGAGTGGACGTGTCAGCGGATGGGTCTATGAAAGATGAGGTGAATCATAGAATTGATGAGGGAAAAAGAGTGAGTGGTGCACTTAGGAGTCTGTGGAGACAAAGAACTTTGTCCTTGGAGGCAAAGAGGGGAATGTATGAGAGTATAGTTTTACCAACGCTCTTATATGGGTGTGAAGCGTGGGTGATGAATGTTGCAGCGAGGAGAAGGCTGGAGGCAGTGGAGATGTCATGTCTGAGGGCAATGTGTGGTGTGAATATAATGCAGAGAATTCGTAGTTTGGAAGTTAGGAGGAGGTGCGGGATTACCAAAACTGTTGTCCAGAGGGCTGAGGAAGGGTTGTTGAGGTGGTTCGGACATGTAGAGAGAATGGAGCGAAACAGAATGACTTCAAGAGTGTATCAGTCTGTAGTGGAAGGAAGGCGGGGTAGGGGTCGGCCTAGGAAGGGTTGGAGGGAGGGGGTAAAGGAGGTTTTGTGTGCGAGGGGCTTGGACTTCCAGCAGGCATGCGTGAGCGTGTTTGATAGGAGTGAATGGAGACAAATGGTTTTTAATACTTGACGTGCTGTTGGAGTGTGAGCAAAGTAACATTTATGAAGGGATTCAGGGAAACCGGCAGGCCGGACTTGAGTCCTGGAGATGGGAAGTACAGTGCCTGCACTCTGAAGGCGGGGTGTGAATGTGGCAGTTTAAAAACTGTAGTGTAAAGCACCCTTCTGGCAAGACAGTGATGGAGTGAATGATGGTGAAAGTTTTTCTTTTTCGGGCCACCCTGCCTTGGTGGGAATCGGCCGGTGTGATAATAAAAAAAAAAAAAAAAATATATAGATTATATATATATATATATATATATATATATATATATATATATATATATATATATACACAGAGAGAGAGAGAGAGAGAGAGAGAGAGAGAGAGAGAGAGAGAGAGAGAGAGAGAGAGAGAAAGATACACTGAGAGACATACACTTCTCGGAGTATATACAACATACACCTCTCTGCGTATATACAGTAATACACAGCGTACACACACTTGAGATACATACAGGTCTGGGCATACAGAGAAGCGTCCTAGGCTCCCACACTGCAGTCCTTACCACTCAACACTACGCTAATAGACCCAGTCAGCCGCTGCCTTCAACCATATATCTTGTTAATAACGAAGTTACCACGTCTTAATTAACAAATTGCCGACCAGAATAACAAACAAGAAGAACAGTAAGAATAAAAGAATCACAAAACACACAAACCTCTGATAAGTAATAATTAATTTCTACATCATATATGGTTACTTTCAACTAATACATATATCTAAACCACGATTTTATTTATTTTGTGTACTCACCTAGTTGTGCTTCCTAGGGCCTACTCGCATCTCCTAAAGATAGTCGTAGATAATAACTGGCTTCTCGAGTCCTATCGTACCTATTCGTGAAACAACGTAAGGAATTTATCTACCTGGTCTCATCTCATCGAAACTAACAGAGAATTTACTAAAGTTCCTCAGGCACTTTGTGCTGCCATCTATGCTTCTTAGCCCCTCCCCATATTATTTTATACGTCATTATGATTGCAAAAGGAATAACAGGGATAGCGGATATATGGATATTTAACTTCCTAACAAACAGAACCTAAAGATAATGGTAGAGTGAATTCGATGGCTGCTACATATCATAAACTCTGTCCGCCAAGGCGCGGTACTTGCTCCATTTCTCTTTCTTATTCTCATTTCTGACAGACAGGGACATATATCATAGCACTGTATTACCCTTTGCAGGGGATACTGAGAGCTGTATGAAAGTGTCATCTAAGCTGATATAAACAAAGTCTTCCACTGGGTCACTGACAATATATTCAATGAGAACAAATTTCAGTAACTACGTCACGGAGGAATGGAGGAAATACAATAAAGCTCCAAGTACAAGACAAACTGAAACCAAATGTGAGAGACCTGGGAGTGAAAGAGCTCAGCAATATTATCACAACTGCAAGAAAAATGATACGCTGTATAATTAGAACTTTCAAAACAAGGGATGACAAGCCACTGATGATAATCTCTACTGGTCACTCGTTCTCCACAGGCTGGAACAGAGTTGTGCACTAACGGCCCTTCAAGTCAGGCGAAATTGTTGAGCTGGAAAATGTACAGGAAACCTTCACAGTTAGTGCAAACTAAGTACCTAAATTGTTGGGAGAGCTTGAAGTCCATAGAACAGTGCTTGTTTAATGGGATTATTTGGTAGGCTGTAAGCGGGTGGTTAATGATAAACGTCTTCGGAGGCTTCTTAGTTTATTGTTAAGTCGTGGTAGGTACACAGGCTTGTGTGTTGTGCCCATGGCCCGGGAGGGCCATGCCACGAGAGAGGACACTTCTTGACTGCGGGAAGTGTGTCGCCAGAGTGAGAGCGTGGCAAGGGCAGACAGGCTGGCGTGCCCACTGAGAGGCCTGGCTACAGAGGGCAACACTTGAGTGGCACGAAATATGAACTAAGCTGGCAGACAGCATGGGCTGTCTGTGCAGACAGTACAGGCTGTCTACATATGCTCGGCCACATACCGCGCGTCGTCCTGACGCGACAATACTGGTGGTAAAAGAAAACTCGGTCTCTCTCTCGTAGGAACAGGGCACAGAACACAAAATAAAAACATATATATACATATGGACATGGAAAAAAAAACTTCCTATAGGGAGGGAAGAAAAAAACATGTGGGGTGTGCTAAACATCGTGGTCAAAGGCAGTGAGCGTCGAAGGGCATCTCTGCACGCCTTCCTGCGTCTGGACAGATACTGCAACACAGGAGACATCGCTGCGGCTGAGCTGTGACATAACAGGGTACGGTCTCTTCTGGAATGGTGAAGCAGTCATTATAGGAGTCGCTGCAGGTTTCACTCAACCTGGGGCACAACATGCTGGTGCCCTCGAGTGAGGTGTCGGTAAAACTCGGCAACTGGGCAGGACTTCTGGCAAGCGACTCAGGAGGACACTTCTCGACTGGTACTGTCACTGGGCTGTCACTGCCGGCGAGCGTGGAGCGAGTTGTGGCAGAGACGACTGGGCGAAACATCTGGGAGTCGTAACATCATACACCAGACTGCAGTGAGAGAGCTAGCAGTCAAAGTGACATCATCTTTGTGCAGGCTGCTCACTGAAGCTTGTGACATGAGGCTGACACAGCGCCTGCCGACAGGGCTAACTTTGGCTTGACGAGTGTCACTCTCTCGGCAGTTGGAGTTATAGCAGAGGTTAGTTTAAGCGTCCCCAGACTTGTTTCTCTACATATAACTGCACTCTGAAGGTCTGGAGGTGAAGTGAAACAAATCTCGATGGGAATCGTAGCAGGTACGATTCTGCAGAACATCATGAGCGATGAGCATAAGAACTTTCTGTACAAGTGGGGTTCATATGTTCAGAGCTGACTGATAACTGTCAAATGCACTGGTCACATTGGGTGACTTAGCACAGTGGTGCTACTCAGGTCTGGCCACAGACCTCACTGGACACACGGAAACTTTACACACACCCGCGGTACATGCTGTACACTAACATGTGAGAACACTGACTGAGAGGAATTAATTAACACACGGCATATATCTTCTCTCAATCTTCTCGACAATACTGAAACAATTACAGAACACTCGATGGTGACATCATGTGATGTCAGGCGTGATGTTGCGAGGTGACGTCAGCAGCACTGTGACATCAGCAGACATCTCGAGGTGACGTCAGGCAGACATCATGAGGTCGGGCAGCATCGTCGGTGACGTCAATGTGATGCGGGCAGCAGACCACAGTATGTGGCCTGGGACATCTGGTAACTCACGTGACTTGTAGATACACGTGACATCGCCCACACCCAACGTGGCGTCGTGATCCACGTGGTGTCGTGATCTACGTGGCATGCTGATCCACGTAGCTTCGAGTGGCTTCGGGCACTCAGATACACAGCTCTGGCAATGAATTCAAATGGAAAACAGCAGAAAACACAGCAGAGGGAGTGGGCAGTGGTGAGTGGTGTATGGTAGGCTGGTGAGGTGCGAGAGTACAGCAGGGCGAGGCAAGGAACGGCCACTTCCTCCTCTTCTCTCCCACTCACAAACACGTGGAGAAGCTCACACTGGACGCAGAAATCACCACAAAACTCACCTCTGGCTTGCTGAAACAGCTGTGCTGAGCTGAACAACAACAGCAACATACAAGTGATGCTGAACACGTGACTTGAGAAACAGCGTGGGACGCTGTAGCGTGGGGTCACTGGGATGCCACTTACAATTCTCGAAGAAATTCGGTAAATTTCGGCTGGATCCTGCTTGTACCTGTGTCTGGATGCTGAAACGTGCAGACATGACTTCAGGATAACTCGTTGAGAGACGGATGCGTCTTGCATGGAGTGATGAAGTGAAGATGACTTCATTCCTTCCCTCCTCTCTCTGGGCAAACAACTGCTGCGACCACCGCTTCCCACCCATTTATAACGAGTTTATTTGGTAAGGCTGAAAGCAGGGTTTGAATTATAGACTTCTTCGGAGGCTTCTTACTTTATTGTTAAGTCGTGGTGGGTACACAGGCTTGTGCGTTGTGCCCATGGCCCGGGCAGGGCCATCCCACGAGAGAGAGCTACTAGGCCTACTGTCTTGACTGCTTGAAGAGTGACGCCAGAGTGAAAGCGAGGCAAGGGTAGGCAGGCTGCCGTGCCCACCGAGAGGCCTTGCTACAGAGGGCAACACTTGAGTGGCGCGAAATATGAACTAAGCTGGCAGACAGCATGGGCTGTCTGTGCAGACAGTACAGGCTGTCTACATACTCCTTAGAACGTAGGCGAGAAAGATGCATCATAATCTACACCTGCATGACACTGGAGGGATTGATTTGAAACCTGCTCACCGAAATCACTACATAAAAACACAAGAGGCTTGGTAGATGTGCAGGATACCTCCAATGAAAATCAGTGGACCGATGAGTACACAGAGAAAGAACTAAATAATGGACCACGACTCTTCAAAAACCTCCTTATGTTGCATAAGTGTCTCAATCTTCACCTCCATTCATAAAGGAGATTACCAGAAAAAAAAAAAAAATTGGCTGTCTTCAAGAGGTAACAAGAGAGATTCCTCAACACATCTCCTGATCAGCTGGGTTGTGGTGCATACATTGGTCTGCGGTCTGTGAACACTAACAACTAGACTGATCAGGCCAGCTACCAGGAGGCCTGGTCTGGGGCCGGACAGCGGCGGCAGTGACCTCCGGGAGAGATTCCAGGCAGCTCTCTATTATCTGAAGCTGTTAGTCTTAGGTTACATTTAAAATTTTCAACTCATACTGTGGGCATAATCGAATTATACAAACTAAGAATTTGTATAGTTCGAGTTACCCGTCTTCTTTGAGGAAAGAAACGGGCATGTGGGGTGGGGGGGGGGAGAAGACAGATCTCGTGGCTAAGATACTGAGGTAACTGATGCAGTGTTCCCGGCAGGATATCATGTACTGAGGAAATAAACTAGGAAATAGAAGTAGAGGCACTGATCATCGGAAATGAGTGGCGTTATGAGGAGAGTGATGAACAGAGGTGAGACAGATTCCATAGCAGTAGTCGTACCTGGAAGGCTCAAAGTAGTAGTTTACAACCCGCCCCCAAACAGCAGGAGACCGTGACAAGGACATGAAGACAACAGCAGGGAGAGGGGAGAGGGTATGGAGAGTGGATGCCTTGAAGAGTAATGTCAGGTCCATCTCTTTAGTATGTTCTCCTACTTTCACTCCTGTGTCACAACATGTTGACACCAAGTTTTTCTTCACTTTCATGAACATAGCTCTCCATCACCTCCATCATAAAGAATAAAAAGGCACAATACCGTCACTAGAACAATACACAAATAACCTGCACATAGGCGAATGAAACTTGTGACGCCGTTTCTTTACGGTTGAAATCCTCCATAATTAGTAGCTTTGTTTTGACCATATGGGCTCTTCTTGAAGCCTCCGCTCTTGCCTAAACCACTGCTGTACTGTTGTCTTCATGTCCTTGTCACGGTCTCCTGCTGTTTGGGGGTGGGTTGTAGACTACTACTTTGAGCCTTCCAGGTACGACTACTGCTATGGAATCATCTGTCTCACCTCTGTTCATCACTCTCCTCATAATGTCACTCATTTCCGATGATCAGTGCCTCTACTCCTATTTCCTAGTGTATTTCCTCAGTATATGATTTCCTGCTGGGAATACTGTATCAGTTGCCTCAGTATCTTAGCCTCAAGATCTGTTATCTCTGGCACTGCCTCTGCTAGTTGTTCATTCCTTTCATCACCCAGGTTTGATATTCCCTCTGCACATTCGTATACTTAAAAGGACTCTCTTGATTTACTGCCCTCTGCTGTTAGTGTGTTGGTTTTCTGTCTCCTGCCCATGTGATGAAGGAGGGGGACTGGGGAGCCTATTTTTGGTTGCAGGGGTCGATCCATAGCTCCTGGCCCCATGAGTATTCACCTAGTTGTACTCGCCTAGTTGTTGCAGGGGTCGATTCATAGCTCCTGGCCCCGCCTCTTCACTGGCCGCTACTGGGTCACTCTGCCTGCATCTTGAGCTTTATCATACCTCGGCTTAAAGCTATGACTGGATCCTGCCTCCACTACATCGCTTCATAAACTATTCCACTTCCTGACAACTCTGTGGCTGAAGAAATACTTCCTAACAACCCTATGATTCATCTGAGTCTTCAACTTCCAACTGTGTCCCCTTGTTGCTTTGTCCCATCTCTGGAACATTCTGTTTCTGTCCACCTTGTCAATTCCTCTCAGTATTTTATATGTCGTTTTCATATGTGTGTGTGTGTGTGTGTGTGTGTGTGTGTGTGTGTGTGTGTGTGTGTGTGTGTGTGTACTCGCCTGTTTGTACTCGCTTATTTGTGGTTACAGGGGTCGAATCACAGCTCCTTGACCCACCTCTTCTCTGGTCGCTACTAGGTCCATTCTCTCCCTGCCGTATGTGTGAGCGTGTTAGTTACCATTTTGTCCTAGGCACATGTCGATTAAACAATAGGCCTATTACATGTGTGTGTGGGGGGGAGGGAAGGGAGGGAGAGACAGAGACTGACTTTTGTGGGATAACGCCAGATATTGGTGAATAGTTTTATGAGATAGAAAGATAGATAGAGAGGGAGAGAGGAGAGATCTGTCATTTCAGCAGAGCCTTCAACACAGGAGGGATGTGGGTGGCCTTACTGTTACGTACAAGGCCAACACTGTCAAAGTACCACACTTGGATCCACTTCGAGGAGAGAGAGAAGCAAGTTTCTATACCACAAGACGGGCAGAAAGCAGCAACTTCACTCTGGCTGTACCCTTCTCCAGGACATCACTTCATCTGAGATCATTTATCCCCAGGATGACTCGGGTCTGGAACACATTCGTACAGCATTATGATGTCAACGAGATCAAGTCAGCTGACCAAATGAAAATGCTGGCCCACAGATGGTTCCAACTTCATCCTGTTCCCTACTTGTATGTCTCATAATAATAAAAATGCTTTCAAATGAGTTGATGTAGGCAACAGCTCTTAGCTTGTCAACAGAGTTAGGAATCCTTAACTTGTCAACAGCTTGTCAATAAAGCTAGGGATACTTAACATAACTTTGTCAAACCTGTTTGAGAGAGAGAGAGAGAGAGAGAGAGAGAGAGAGAGAGAGAGAAAGGGGGAAATTTTAATCAGCATAATCAAATTTCCTTTAAAATGTAACAATCCTTAACAACCTCTTTTAATTCAGATTAGTGTAATCCAAATTACTTACCCGAGTCAATAGCAAGAACTAAGAAGAACAAGGCCTAAGATCAAGAACTTACCTAAGAACAAAAATACAAGGGCAAGAACAAAGAACTATGAAGAACAAAAATAAAAGGGCAAGAACTAAGTACAAGAATAAAAGGGTTAGAACTAAGAAGAACAAGAGCTATGATCAAGAACTAAGAAGAAGACTTAAGATCAAGAACTAAGAAGAACAAGACTTAAGATCAAGAACTAAGAAGAACAAGAGTTAAGATCAAGAACTAAGAAGAAGACTTAAGATCAAGAACTAAGAAGAACAAGACTTAAGATCAAGAACTAAGAAGAACAAGATTTAAGATGAAGAACTAAGAAGGCGGCGAAATAAGAAGAAAAAAGGAACATTAGAGGTGATAACGGAGGAGAGACAAAGAGCGTGAAGCAACACTGTTTAACTTTCCTGCTGCCTACCATTGTTGAGGGGGATGGGGGAGGGGAGATGGGGAGGGGGGAAGGAAAAAGAAAAAGGGAGGAGAATGATGAAAAGATGAAGGAGGAAGACGGGGGAGGGAGGGTGGAGGAGAGGGAAGACAAGAGAGGAGTGAAAAAGGGGAGGGGGGAGAGGGAAGAGTGGGAGGATGAATATGGAGAAGCTATACCACTATTACCACAACCACCACTACAACCACAACTACTGCCACCACAACCACAACTACTACCACAACCACCAATACTACCACAGCTACCACTACCACGCCCACCACAACTGCAACTACTACCACAACCATCACAACAGCTGGCCCAATATTATATATATATATATATATATATATATATATATATATATATATATATATATATGTCGTGCCGAATAGGCAGAACTTGCGATCTTGGCTTAACTAGCAACACTCATCTTGCCATATAGGACAAGCAAAAATTTGTGTATGCAATAATTTCGCCAAAATCATTCTGAACCTAACGAAAAAATATGTTTCACTGTGTTTGTTTAGTATTAAATTATTGTAAACAAATCTAAAATATATATAGTTGGGTTAGGCTAATATAAATTGTTCTTGTTAAAATAAGGTTAGGTAAGTTTTCTAAGATTCTTTTGGTGCAAAATTAAAAATTTTTACATTATCATTAATGAAAAAAATATATCTTTAAACGTATAAGAATTTTTTTTAGAAAGGACTTAATTTTAAATGAGTTCTTGCTAATTGACCAGTTTTACATATTCGGCATGACATAATTTTTTTTTGTTTTTTTTTCAACAAGTCGGCCGTCTCCCACCGAGGCAGGGTGACCCAAAAAAGAAAGAAAATCCCCAAAAAGAAAATACTTTCATCATTCAACACTTTCACCACACTCACACATTATCACTGTTTTTGCAGAGGTGCTCAGAATACAACAGTTTAGAAGCATACACATATAAAGATACACAACATATCCCTCCAAACTGCCAATATATATTTGGGGTCCACCTCTGGTGTAAATTGTGGGAACCATAGTCTCGGAGAAGTGGATAAAAAGGCTTCAAGGAAGAATATTTGGATTTCTTCCTGAAGCCGTTTGAATATTCCACTTCCCCTACCACCCCATCTTTTAATATATTTTTTTTTACCAACAGGAATATTTTATTACATAATATGGTACAGAAGATTTAAGAGATGCAGTGTTGATACAAAGGTGGCATATAAGGTACAAATATATATATATATATATATATATATATATATATATATATATATATATAATATATATATGTGTGTGTGTGTGTATAACTTTTCCACTAGAGGGCCTTCTCTCACACCTGTAACGCTGTCTCCAACTGCAACACCTTACCTCTGGCTCCAGTATGCAGTCCTTCGTCGTCATACCTCTGACTTAGGCTGAGGGACTGAACACCACCTATCAAGGTTAACTGAACACCACCTATGAAGGCTAGAGGACTGAACACCTTAAAATTACCTCTCCACTTCTTCCACTGGAATAGTCACTTTTTTATCCGACTGAAAAGCCTACTGTGCAGGTGAAACGTTTCCACAATACAGATATCCAAGTGTTGCACATATGTTGCATTCACTACATGTTCTAATTTTAATCAGAGGGAAGCGTCAAACCCGTAGGGACCATATTGCACACACACATAAATACACTCTCTCTCTCAACAATTATTAAACAGTAAGTTGAATGCATTTTTTTTTTACTTTGCTGTGGGGTCGGGTAAGAGCTCCCGGTCCTGCCTCGGAACTAGTCTTAATTTGTATCCTTTATCAGTTGCTTTCTTATTTCCTCCATTTAATACGCCTTCCACCTTCTTTTTTTCTCCTCACACTTCACATTTTTCCTTCTCTTATCACCCATTTCTTCACAATTAGTTGTCATTATTTTACCTCATCACGGATATCAGATCCTTTTTAATGGAGATTCAGTTCCTTCGGCGCCTTATAAATACGCTTTTTTCATCTTTCTGTGAGAGGTGACGAGGGAATATGTTCCTTTACCTTGTGAAGGGATCTGCGTATGCAGGTGACGCAAGTCTGCGCGTGCAGGTAACGCAAGTCTGCGCGTGCATGTGTGTACGCCCGCTAGAGCTCATAAGTTTCCATAGTTATTGGCGAGCGTACAAGTAGAATTTGCATGTGTTGAATACGCTGATAAATTAAACACACGTGTAACACTTTTCATCTATACTGTGGAAACGTTTCGCCACACAGTGGCTTCATCAGTCCAATGCAAAGAGGAATAGTTGAAGATCAGGAGTTTGAGGTAATCAGTCCCTCAGCCTGGAGTCGATGTAATCAGTCCATCAGCTTTGGAGAAATGGTATTTGAGGTGGAGAAGAGTTCAGCTCCATGCTGCCTCTATTTCAACGAAGAAGCCTAATGAGTAGGCTTCTTTAATAAAGATACCCAACTGTTGCACGTGTGTGTGTGTGTGTGTGTGTGTGTGTGTGTGTGAGAGAGAGAGAGAGAGAGAGAGAGAGAGAGAGAGAGAGAGAGAGAGAGAGATAGCGTGTGCGAGGCGGTGGGTGCAGGTGGCGGAGCGGAAGGCATGCAGAAAGATCAACACAGCCCACGGAGTCCCGGGACAAACAATCAGTGTTGATGCAGCGAGCCCACGTGAATGTGGACCGTGGGTCCTGTCCACCTACCCTTTACACCTGTGCTCTCCTTCCCCCGACGTACACCTGTCCTTCGCAATGTCTTTGTCCTGGACTGGTAAGAGCACTTGACACTCAAACGCAAGCTACTTGGTTCGATACCCTGGCAGGGTATCGAACCAGGGTATTCGATACCATGGCAGGGTTCGATACCCTCGGCAAGCTCCTGTAATGCAGCATAGCACTGCCCAGCTTATCTTGAGTCAGTTTACATTTAGTGTTACTTAGAGCAAGTGTAGATGATGTTGATAACAAGGAAACGAGTATATAAAGTGGCAGGAGTCAGGTGGCATGTTGAGAGGGGTAGTAGTACATCATTCTAACCCAGTCTATCTCATCCTATATTATCCTAATCCATCCTAACTCACTCTATATTAACTTCATCTGATTTAATATTAAAAAATAGTATTTGAGGAAAAATCGAAAACGTCAAGAAATTGACGCAGAGCACCACGTCCAAAAACAACACCGCGCCATCACTGTCGCCGTAACGTCTCACCGGAGGGTCGACCCCGCAACTTTCCGGTTTTGAGTAACTAAAGTGTAGTGGATGGGGGAAGGTTTAAGGAGGGAGAGGAAGGGTTGAGTGTAGCGCAGTGTGGTGGAATGTACCTGTAATGTAAACTTTGCCAGGAAACAGGACAAGTGTTTCCTGATGCGGTTCATAGTCATATGATCGAGGTTCACCCCTTTAAAAATTATGGTTATAACCATTAAGTTACTAACTATAATGTAAGCGAGCCACCAATATCTGGAGCAACGGATTAGATCTTAACAGATTTTCCCGACGACGCTGCTAGGTTATTGTGCACATCCGTCCTGTGGATGGTACAGCAAAAGCATCGATACACTAAAGGCCCAGGAACTAGGCTCTAAAAGGGTTAACAGCAGTACATCAATATCTTCAGATGGAACACCAGAATGCTCCGTATCACCGGTGATCTGGATGAGTTTGGAAGGTGGTGGTGGTGGTGGTGGTGGTTGTCGGTGGTGGAGGTTGTGTTGACGTTAGCGTCGCGTGGCGAGACAAGCAGCCAGCCAGCCAAGCGTCAATATGCTCTCCGTGCTTCCTCAACGCTCACTCCTCCCTCCTGCAACTCCCTCTGCTGTATCTACTCCAGGTGTCGCCATGAGGCGCACTGGAACGAAGAAACACAACTGAGAGAGGAAGGAACCGGAGGTTGAAGTGACTGCAAAGGTGTTTGTGGCATACGCTGCTCCTTGAACCAGCACCTGCTACGTCACACATCAGTAGCTCTGGACACGTATTTATTTATTGATACATAATATTCAACTTCCCTAACGCCTTATTTTTACAACTTTAACAAAATTACCATATTAATTTAACTTGTGTCTGTAAATCCCACTGCATGCGCTTCTCGAGCTCACTTTGATTTTGATGTTGTTAATCATTTTCCTTTATGCAACACAATAGCTAGGAAAATAAACTTCTTGTGTAGTGTTTACTGTTAAAATACAGCTGAGCTAAGATGGAAAACTGCGTTGCAGAGCCACAATGAGAAGTAAACAGTTTGAAAAGAGAATAACATGTAGGTTGAGGGCTGGTGATTTTTTATAAAATTATAGCTGAGGCTACAGTGTGGATGTACGTTTTTGGATGGTGTGGATGCGAGTCTGTGAGATGTGAGTGTGATTCTATGGAAGGTGGGAATGTGGACTTCAGGAGCGAGTTGGTGTGGGAGATGTGGAGGGCGTAAGTATGAAGTGCGGGGGACGAGGGTGTAGGTTTGTAGAAGTTGTGGGTATTTTTTTGAGTGTGTGGGGCTGGGTATAGGTATGAGCCTATGGGCAGTGTGGGTCTGAACATAGGACTGAATCTGTGATAAAAGTGAGCGTGAGTTTGTGGAGGATGAGGGTGTTTTCTTGAGTGTGGGGTTCTCAGTGCACGTGTGATCTGTGGTGTTAATGTGGAGTCTGTGGAAGGTGCAAGTGTGGACCTGTGTAGAGTGTGGGCCTGTGGATGTGTGGATGTGGGCTTGTGAAGGTGTGGGTGTAGGTGAATGATGGAGGAGCATTAGTGGTTTGTGACCAGTGTGTTCGTCCTGCCTGGCTGCCCTTAACACACACACACACACACACACACACACACACAGGTGAACCAAGAAAGGGATGTGTGGAGTGTATATTTTTGGACTAAGGTTTTAGATACAGTACCACACAAGAGACTGAGAAGCAGGCAGGAGTAACAGTGAAAGCACTAGAATGGATCAAGGACTACCTAACAGGAAGGGAACAATGAATGTCTGAGGTGTTGAAATGGGCGCGTGTGACGAATGGGACCGGTACTACTTTTAGTGTATGTGAACGACATGTCAGATGTATCTATGTTTATGGATGAGGAGAAACTGTGGAAAATACAATCAAGAACTGAGAAGGCAAGTATACAAACTGATTTGGATAAGCTACTGGACTGGTTTGAGAAGAGACTGTCGGAATTTAGCCCCAGCAAATGCAAAACAATAAAAAATGGGGAAGAGGAAAGAAGACCAGAAATGGAATACAGACGAGAAACTAAGGCTTCAAGACTCGCTAAAGGACTAGGGATTGGGGACAATACCAAGCATATCGCCGGAGGCTCATATCAACCGAATAACCTCTGCAGTAAATGCGCATCTGGCAAATCTAAGACTAGCTTGCAGTAAGTCCAGCAAAGAATCATTCACGACACTATATACGACATACGACACGCAGCATCAGCATGGATCCCACACCTAAGTATATAATCAAGCATGCCAAAAAAAAAAAACTAATGGAAAGGCAGTTTTTTGCAACGAGACTAGTTCGAAGATGTATGAGCTATGAGAAGAGACTATAGAAGCTAAACCTGATGACATAGAAGACAAAAGAACCAAGAAGACAAGATATCGTACAAAATAATGAGAGGAATTAGCGTGGCGGTCAGGGACAAGCTGATCGAGAGGTGAGAAGCAGGTACACGAGGAAAGAGCTGGGAGCTAAAAACACAGATGAGTCACAGGGATATTAAGAGTGGTCTGTAAGTAAAACAATCCGGACAGTGAATTTGAAGAGGCAGGATCCATACACAACTTTACGAATATGTATGTTAGGGCTCACGAAACCAGGAGTGGGGTCAGCTCAGAGGCAATGCCAGGAGCAGAGACATCCTCTGTAACCACAAATAGGTGAGTACATATAGGCGAGTACACATACACATTTACCAAAATAGTGAACGGACGTTAACCACCTCTGCCTGGAGAGACGTCTCTACCTGCTGACACTGAAGAGAGGCGAGTTATCTACATACGAATGGAATCCCAAAACATACAAAGGGAAAATTTATAAGGAGGATTATTAGTTAAGGAGAAGTTATACATTTTAAGATAAATATTGAAAACAGAAGTCCTTCGCATACAATATGCTGGAGACAACAAGATCAAAACGTAGCATACCCTGACACAGGATAAACGGTATCTAGTGGATGGACACTCACACTGACAAGTCTGGAGCAAAATCACGTTCCGTGGAAAGACAGAAAAAATTAAACAAGGAAAAATGTTAATTTGAAAACTGAGAGGTAATGAAGGTTTCAGTATAACACAGGAAATGCTAAAAGAAAGGAAATGATCAGGAATTGGCTGAAATTAAGGATGACATACAGAAAGAGATAAAAGTCTTTGAAGATATTCATGCTGGTATGAGATCAAAATAGAATTAGACTCCCAGGTGTAGCTAGCTCAGAGTATCTCTGATACTGTTAACAAATGCCGTAGACGGTAATGAAAGGACTGGAAAAGTACGAAGGAAAATCAATCCAAAGACACACGTGCAGCATTTTAGCATCTCTTTTTTCCGAAATGTTTGGCCTACACAGGATGCTTCGTCAGTCGAAATTGGAGACAGCAGCAGTAAGAGATCTAGATAAAGATGATGTAATCAGTCCCTCATCCTTGAGCAGTGTCCAGCACCTTGGCCTTGAGACCATGATGCTAGACGCTTCTCAAGGCTGAGGGACTGACCACCACAAAACTAGTACGTCAAGGCTGACTACATTATCTTTAATCTCTCCACTGTTTATGCCGTCTAATTTTATAATCACCTCTGTACGTGACGAAAAAGCCTACTGTATAGAAGAAACGCTTTGACAATAAAAATTCCAGAGTGCTGCTCATGTGTTATATTCAACTCGTCACTAGAAAACTAAAAACTAGACAGCAGCAGCAGATGGCAAAGGCTAAGATTACTGCTAGAATAAATATTAATTCTGATGAAAAATGAGATTGCAAACAATTCTAATCTACTGGGGAAGCCTAGTGAAAGCAGAAGAGGTTATTTTTTTGTGTGTGGGAAAGGAAATGAAATCAAGAATAGAAAGAATAAAAGAACGACACATAAATGAGATGACAAATTGCTCAGTGGATTTTACGATTCGAGAGTACTGATGTACAAAGGTACCATGTGCCGACAATATCATGTACAGTGGTACCATGTCTACAATATCATGTATAGTGGTACCATGTGTCTACACTATCATGTACAAGGTACCATGTGCCTACACTATCATGTACAAGGTACCATGTGCCTACACTATCATGTACAAGGTACCATGTGCCTACACTATCATGTACAAGGTACCATGTGCCTACACTATCATGTACAAGGTACCATGTGCCTACACTATCATGTACAAGGTACCATGTGCCTACACTATCATGTACAAGGTACCATGTGTCTACACTATCATGTACAAGGTACCATGTGCCTACACTATCATGTACAAGGTACCATGTGTCTACACTATCATGTACAAGGTACCATGTGTCTACACTATCATGTACAAGGTACCATGTGTCTACACTATCATGTACAAGGTACCATGTGCCTACACTATCATGTACAAGGTACCATGTGTCTACACTATCATGTACAAGGTACCATGTGTCTACACTATCATGTACAAGGTACCCTGTGCCTACACTATCATGTACAAGGTACCATGTGCTTACACTATCATGTACAAGGTACCATGTTCCTACACTATCATGTACAAGGTACCATGTGTCTACACTATCATGTACAAGGTACCATGTGCCTACACTATCATGTACAAGGTACCATGTGCCTACACTATCATGTACAAGGTACCATGTGCCTACACTATCATGTACAAGGTACCATGTGCCTACACTATCATGTACAAGGTACCATGTGCACTATCATGTACAAGGTACACTATCATGTACAAGGTACCATGTGTCTACACTATCATGTACAAGGTACCATGTGTCTACACTATCATGTACAAGGTACCATGTGTCTACACTATCATGTACAAGGTACCATGTGTCTACACTATCATGTACAAGGTACCATGTGTCTACACTATCATGTACAAGGTACCATGTGTCTACACTATCATGTACAAGGTACCATGTGTCTACACTATCATGTACAAGGTACCATGTGCCTACACTATCATGTACAAGGTACCATGTGCCTACACTATCATGTACAAGGTACCATGTGCCTACACTATCATGTACAAGGTACCATGTGTCTACACTATCATGTACAAGGTACCATGTGCCTACACTATCATGTACAAGGTACCATGTGCCTACACTATCATGTACAAGGTACCATGTGTCTACACTATCATGTACAAGGTACCATGTGTCTACACTATCATGTACAAGGTACCATGTGCCTACACTATCATGTACAAGGTACCATGTGTCTACACTATCATGTACAAGGTACCATGTGTCTACACTATCATGTACAAGGTACCATGTGCCTACACTATCATGTACAAGGTACCATGTGCCTACACTATCATGTACAAGGTACCATGTGCCTACACTATCATGTACAAGGTACCATGTGTCTACACTATCATGTACAAGGTACCATGTGCTTACACTATCATGTACAAGGTACCATGTGCCTACACTATCATGTACAAGGTACCATGTGCTAACAATATCATGTACAAGGTACCATGTGTCTACACTATCATGTACAAGGTACCATGTGCTTACACTATCATGTACAAGGTACCATGTGTCTACACTATCATGTACAAGGTACCATGTGTCTACACTATCATGTACAAGGTACCATGTGCCTACACTATCATGTACAAGGTACCATGTGTCTACACTATCATGTACAAGGTACCATGTGCCTACACTATCATGTACAAGGTACCATGTGCCTACACTATCATGTACAAGGTACCATGTGTCTACACTATCATGTACAAGGTACCATGTGTCTACACTATCATGTACAAGGTACCATGTGCCTACACTATCATGTACAAGGTACCATGTGCCTACACTATCATGTACAAGGTACCATGTGTCTACACTATCATGTACAAGGTACCATGTGTCTACACTATCATGTACAAGGTACCATGTGCCTACACTATCATGTACAAGGTACCATGTGCATACACTATCATGTACAAGGTACCATGTGCCTACACTATCATGTACAAGGTACCATGTGTCTACACTATCATGTACAAGGTACCATGTGCCTACACTATCATGTACAAGGTACCATGTGCCTACACTATCATGTACAAGGTACCATGTGTCTACACTATCATGTACAAGGTACCATGTGTCTACACTATCATGTACAAGGTACCATGTGCCTACACTATCATGTACAAGGTACCATGTGCATACACTATCATGTACAAGGTACCATGTGCCTACACTATCATGTACAAGGTACCATGTGTCTACACTATCATGTACAAGGTACCATGTGCCTACACTATCATGTACAAGGTACCATGTGTCTGCACTATCATGTACAAGGTACCATGTGCCTACACTATCATGTACAAGGTACCATGTGCCTACAATATTATTTTTCCAAAGGACATTTCGCTCGCCAGGGAATTTATCAATTCACGAATTTACAGAGTTATTGTCGGAGAAAAATCCAGGTTAATAAAATACCATATCACGGACACTGTCACTGAAAAATGTATAACGTTATACAGAACAATTGAAAAATAAGAGGGAGGAAAGAACATGCACCTAAGAATGCCATTTATGCTATTGTTAGCGGCATGTATGCTAAAGAGCAGGGATATACAGAGACTGGAAGTCAGTAGGAATATATTGTAAAAAAAAAGGCCTTTCGGAAGATACAGTGACAATAAAAGGCTTCACAAACACTGTTAAGACGGTAAATAGTGATATAAGTGAGTATTTTTTATAGAGTAACAGTACAGTGTCAACTTATCACACTGTTTCTCAAAGAAACGAATACAGGGCAGAGAGCCAAATATAAAACAAAATGTAAAATGAGAATTAACAAGATAAAAACGCGTAAATATTTTGTATACTAACACAGATGGGGCTGCCTAGTATGGGACAGTAGGCCTGCTGCTGTGCTCCTCGATTTATTATGTTTTTAATTAATAAAAGTGTAGGCTACTGAACTTACCGGGTGACTTCCCCGCGGCTAGGCGCCAGCCCAGGCCTTCCTGTTGCTACCAGCCGAGCACAGTTCAACCTATGCACCACTCCAGTGAACCAGAAACCGACTGGAGAAACTTAACAAGTTTTCTCTTGAAGGCGGCTAGGGGGAAAGAGTTTGTTGGTAATGTCCCTTATATATGAAGGGAGCGTACTGAAAAACTCTTGGGCCCCTTATATTTTCTGCATTTTCTTTTAACGTACTTATCGTGCCCCTCCTTTTCATTGGAGGCATTTCGTATTGTCTGTCAAGCCTCTTGTTTTCAAAGGAAGTGATTTCAGAGTGCAGATTTAGTATCAATACCTTCAAAATTTTTAGGTATAAATTATGATGCATCTTTCTCGCCTACGTCTCAAGGGGTACAGTTCGAGGGACTTCATGCATACCCAGTAGCTCAGATGTTCGTCTGAAATTATATGAGCAACGAAAGTTCTCTGGACGTTTTCCAGTTCTGCAATTTCTTTTGCCTTAAAGGGGGCCGTTAGTGTACTGCAATATTCCAGTCTAGATGGAACAAGTGACTTGAAGAAAAGTCACTGGGTCGGCATCTCTTGCTTTCAGTGTTATAGTTATTATGCTAATCATCTTCCTTGCCGCTGCGTTAACGTTGTTGTGATCAATGTGAAATCCTCTGACAATGTCACTCTCAAGTCCCTCACGTTGAACTTCTGTTCAACAGAATGATTTGAGCGCATCTTATACACCATTCCAGTCTTTAATTCTTCAATTTTACCACAGCTAACGCGACGGTCTGGAGTTTTGAGACTCTCTGACCGCGTGTTCAAATCCCGCCCGTGGTATGGTTTGAAATTTCTCCTCATTAAACACCATATTGTTATTAGTAGCCCACTGAAAGACTTGGTTTATATCAACTTGAATATTCGCTGTGTTCTCAGTGAATGCCACTCTCAAAGAATCTTTTATCTACTTATGAAACATATGGCAAACGTTTCGACACAAACTGTGGCTTCATCAGTCCAATACAAAGCAGAGAGGGGTAAGGAGAGGAGGAGTTTGAGGTAATCAGTCCCTTAGCCTGGAATCGATGTGCTCAGTCCATCAATCTTGTAGAAAGTACAGCATATGGCCGGAGAAGTGGCTTATATACTGTAGTCAGGTGAGTGGAAGCAGGAGGCGACGGGATCACTGTGGAACCATCTACTAGTGTAAGTAGGTCTTCGCCCAAAGGTTGGACAAATATTGAAGAATTCCTTATATCAAGATCCCATGATGTTGCAGTGTCGGACAGATGTGAGAAATGGTTTTGGAAACCAACTTGTTGGTTTTCAAAACCATTTATCACATTCTGTTATCGTCTTCAAAGGAATTATACGATACCGATTTGTCTCTCTGAGGCGCATGTAAGAATGAAAAAGAGAAGTGGGGCGAGTACTGTACCTTGGGGAACAGAGCTTTTCACTGTGGTAGCCTCCGATTCCAGTCTGTTAATCTCTGGGTTCTGTTTGTTAAGAAATTAAATATCCTTCTTCCCACTTTCCAAATTATTCATTTTATTCTTTTACCTCATAGTCGCACTGATCTACCTCAACATATTGCTAGTCTTCCAGTGCATCCAGGTGCATGTCATAAAATTCCAGCAATTGTGGAAAGCAGGAGCGATCCAGTAGCATATTCAGAGGTCAGAGGACCCTAGCGGAACATTTTGGGGCCCTTTGCTGATGTCAGCCACATGCTGTCAGTAACATGCTGTCAGCCACATACTGTCAGCCACATGCTGTCAGTAATATGCTGTCAGCCACATGCTGTCGGCCACATGCTGTCAGCCACATGCTGTCAGTAACATGCTGTCAGCCACATGCTGTCAGTAACATGCTGTCAGCCACATGCTGTCGGCTACATGCTGTCAGCCACATGCTGTCGGCCACATGCTGTCGGCCACATGCTGTCAGCCACATGCTGTCAGTAACATGCTATCAGCCACATGCTGTCAGCCACATGCTGTCAGCCACATGCTGTCAGCCACATGCTGTCAGCCAACACGTCTCATATAAACTGATTTTTCATAAATAAAATAGTCAAGAAAACGTGGAAATAACCTAAATTGTTTTGATTTGAGAAATGAAATTGTTTGTAATTTATGCAAAGAAATATTTTTAGTTCCCGCAAGATCACAAACCACCAAACATGTCGGACAGTAGCGAGACTCACGCAGGTATACATAGAGTTAGCTGTTTGCGGGGCCCCAGTAGTTGTGGCCTTCGTCGGCTCCAAATCCACTTACCGGAGGTATACATACAGTTAACTGTTTGCGGGGCCCCAGTAGTTGTGGCCTTCGTCGGCTCCAAATCCACTTACCGGAGGTATACATACAGTTAACTGTTTGCGGGGCCCCAGTAGTCGTGGCCTTCGTCGGCTCCAAATCCACTTACCGGTAAACCCGCGCGGGTCAGCGACTTCCTCTAAGCCAATCATCTGGGTACAATAAGAGAAAAAACTGATATAATCTAACTAGAACTACAAAAAAAAAATTTCAATGAGGTCGTATTTGACAGAAATTATTCAGTGTAAAGAAGGGGAGTATGGATGAGAGAAGGGAAGCAAGGTGGAATAGGAGGGAGAGTAGGGAAGAGGGGAGAGGAGTAAGAGTAGAGAAAGGAGGAAGGGAAGTGAGAGTAAGGAAAAAGGAGAAGAAAGAGTAGGGAAGAAAGGAATGAAAGTACGAATATTGGTAAAATAAATAGCATCAGTGGAAAAAATGCAGAACACAAAAATTTTAGAAATTTTAGTTATAAAAATAGTGAGGTGAGCAATTCTTGATAAAACAATGCAGTTAAATCTCTCTCTCTCTGGAAGAGCTTGTTATATGAGGGATTACATAATATACTAACACAATTATTGATGAGTCACCCTTTCAACCGGAAAAAACAAAGTGGAGATTTTGGTCAACTTGAGTGGATGGTACTGAAAATAGTGAATAGAGTTACTAAATGTTTGTTCCTTGAATCATCATAAGTTAAGTTAGGTTACTTTAGGTTAAGTTAGAGTTATTAAAGTTAATATTCAACTGCAAATTTGCAAACTGAAAAAAAAAATGGCCGCGTTGCGTCTGGTAATCAGGCAGTTGAAACAGGCCAAAAAACGTTCGGATGTGTACGATGACGGATGCTGCGAGACAAGACTGGGGAAAATGAGAGATAATCAGGTTTGGTCTAAGGAAAGAAGAGAATGTCTGCAACTCCTCGGACGAAGGAGTGTTCACCCTTAAAAGGTAATATCAGTTGAATGTTTCAATACCGGTATTTAATATATAATAACCAAATATTACGGAGAGTTGATATTTACAACTAAATATTATCAATAACAAATAACATTGGTGACAGTTCCCGGGGTTCATTGCCCCTGGAGCACGGTCCAGGACCAGGCTGGTGTGGACCACAGGTAAGTAGCCAGTTCTGTTCACTGCATAATATGGACCATTGAGTGGTTCACTGGCTAGCGTGCTCCAGTGAGCCGTGACTAGAATGGTCAGGAAGCCGATGTAGTCCAGTGGCCAGTATGGTTCACTGGCCTCTGGCCAATGTAGTCCAATGGACAGTGGCTAGAGTGGTCCAGTGATCAGGGTGGTGGTGTAGTCAGAGTGTTGTTGTGGCCAGCGTGGTACAGTGGCCAGCGTGGTACAGTGGCCAGCGTGGTACAGTGATACAGTTGGAGACTCACCCCAGGATTCCTGGCTCAGGAGTTTAGAAAGCGTTAAGAGGAAGAAATGTGATAACTGCAACATTTGTGGCATATTTTGATAATGATTGTGTGGATGTGGTGCTAGTGTGTGGTGCTAGTGTGTGGTGCTAGTGTGTGGTGCTAGTGTGTGGTGCTAGTGTGTGGTGCTAGTGTGTGGTGCTGTGGGTGTGGTGCTAGTGTGTGGTGCTAGTGTGTGGTGCTAGTGTGTGGTGCTGTGGGTGTGGTGCTAGTGTGTGGTGCTAGTGTGTGGTGCTGTGGGTGTGGTGCTAGTGTGTGGTGCTAGTGTGTGGTGCTAGTGTGTGGTGCTGTGGGTGTGGTGCTAGTGTGTGGTGCTAGTGTGTGGTGCTAGTGTGTGGTGCTGTGGGTGTGGTGCTAGTGTGTGGTGCTAGTGTGTGGTGCTAGTGTGTGGTGCTAGTGTGTGGTGCTGTGGATGTGGTGCTAGTGTGTGGTGCTAGTGTGTGGTGCTAGTGTGTGGTGCTAGTGTGTGGTGCTAGTGTGTGGTGCTAGTGTGTGGTGCTGTGGGTGTGGTGCTAGTGTGTGGTGCTAGTGTGTGGTGCTAGTGTGTGGTGCTAGTGTGTGGTGCTAGTGTGTGGTGCTGTGGGTGTGGTGCTAGTGTGTGGTGCTAGTGTGTGGTGCTAGTGTGTGGTGCTAGTGTGTGGTGCTGTGGATGTGGTGCTAGTGTGTGGTGCTAGTGTGTGGTGCTAGTGTGTGGTGCTGTGGGTGTGGTGCTAGTGTGTGGTGCTAGTGTGTGGTGCTAGTGTGTGGTGCTAGTGTGTGGTGCTAGTGTGTGGTGCTGTGGGTGTGGTGCTAGTGTGTGGTGCTAGTGTGTGGTGCTAATGTGGGTGTGGTGCTAATGTGGGTGTGGTGCTAGTGTGTGGTGCTAGTGTGTGGTGCTAGTGTGTGGTGCTAGTGTGTGGTGCTAGTGTGGGTGTGGTGCTAGTGTGAGTGTGGTGCTAGTCTGGGTGTGGTGCTAGTGTGTGGTGCTAGTGTGTGGTGCTAGTGTGTGGTGCTGTGGGTGTGGTGCTAGTGTGTGGTGCTAGTGTGTGGTGCTAATGTGGGTGTGGTGCTAGTGTGTGGTGCTAGTGTGTGGTGCTAGTGTGTGGTGCTAGTGTGGGTGTGGTGCTAGTGTGAGTGTGGTGCTAGTCTGGGTGTGGTGCTAGTGTGTGGTGCTAGTGTGTGGTGCTAGTGTGTGGTGCTAGTGTGTGGTGCTGTGGGTGTGGTGCTAGTGTGTGGTGCTAGTGTGTGGTGCTGTGGGTGTGGTGCTAGTGTGTGGTGCTAGTGTGTGGTGCTAGTGTGTGGTGCTGTGGGTGTGGTGCTAGTGTGTGGTGCTAGTGTGTGGTGCTAGTGTGTGGTGCTGTGGGTGTGGTGCTAGTGTGTGGTGCTAGTGTGTGGTGCTAGTGTGTGGTGCTAGTGTGGGTGTGGTGCTAGTGTGAGTGTGGTGCTAGTCTGGGTGTGGTGCTAGTGTGTGGTGCTAGTGTGTGGTGCTAGTGTGTGGTGCTAGTGTGTGGTGCTAGTGTGTGGTGCTAGTGTGTGGTGCTGTGGGTGTGGTGCTAGTGTGTGGTGCTAGTGTGTGGTGCTAATGTGGGTGTGGTGCTAGTGTGTGGTGCTAGTATGTGGTGCTAGTGTGGGTGTGGTGCTAGTGTGGGTGTGGTGCTACTCTGGGTGTGGTGCTAGTGTGTGGTGCTAGTGTGTGGTGCTAGTGTGGGTGTGGTGCTAGTGTGTGGTGCTAGTGTGTGGTGCTAATGTGGGTGTGGTGCTAGCGTGTGGTGCTAGTGTGTAGTGCTTGTGTGGGTGTGGTGCTAGTGTGGATGTGGTGCTAGTGTGGGTGTGGTGCTAGTATGAGTGTGGTGCTAGTATGGCAGTGAGAGAGAGAGAGAGAGAGAGAGAGAGAGAGAGAGAGAGAGAGAGAGAGAGAGCATATCTTTAATATACCTTTCAGTAATGGGACTGTTCCAGCTGTCTTGACTGTAGACCGGCGACGCAGCTGGTATTGGTGAAGAAGCCTGGGGAATCTCCCAGTCTGTGAAGCTGGGGGTCGCATTCTCTCGGTAAAGTGTCCATGTGGTCTGGTAGAATCTGCTTGTTTTGCTGCTTCATTTCATACCATAGAGGAGAATAAGAGCTGGCAAGGCAATTCATGAGGCTGTACCAATCTGCCTACTGTAGTACGGATGGAACTGAGGCTTGCATCCACTGTTTGTCGTCAAAGGAAAGGTCCCGGGGAGGGCTTTCTAAGATGAACTTTAAAAAAAAAAGTGTTATATTCTCAGATTTACAAAAATAATCCGAGACCTAGGAAGGACAGGCACCTGGTGAGTAGGTAAAATGCATCGCGTACATCTATGTTGAAAAATCGACCTATCATCTTCCCGAGATCGGAGATTTATTTTTTTACCTAGAATCAAGTTGATGTCGTTGGACCCGAGAGGAGTGCCAAGAATACTGTCAGCTGGATCAATGGCTCGTGCTCCTAGTAAGGCAACCATGATTTGTTCAGTGATCTGCTGGTTTGAGGAAACTATTGCATATCTGGAGGGGTTTAAGGATGGTCTAGATTCTTCCCGAAATACATTATTTCCTCTAGCAGTGATTCAGCAGTGCCCCCATCCACACAAAAACATCAAAATTATGTTATAATTATATATATATATATATATATATATATATATATATATATATATATATATATATATATAAAATATATATATAAAATATATATATATTTATACATGTGAATTTGGGAGATATGCTAAAGTAGTTACGGTTGAGGTTGGAAAAATTTGACTATTAGCTCCCCCCCCAACCACTTAACTATCGCGACAGGTATTATTAACAAGTTCCTTGGGCGTATCATACCTATTCTTCAAAATTTACATACAATCTGTGTGTATGATAATAAATTTGGGTGGGTGAACATCATATGGTATTCGTAAGAGAGTTGTACTTCTGCAGGCGGTTCACTTCGTTGAATGACCAAGTAGACTGTTAAATGTTAACTTCAGTAAAGTTGGGCTCTCTTCTGTTCTTGGTTCTTATTACAGAGAGAAAGGATGAAGGGAAACACAAAGAGTGAAAGGAAAAGCGAAGAGAGAGAGAAGGAGATTGACAGAGAAACAGGAAAATAGAGAAACAGATTAAGAGAAAGAGAGAACAAGAGGGAATGTCAGAAACAGAGGGCGAGAAACAGTAAGAGAAAAACAGTGGAACAGAAACACAGAGAACAAGGATAAAAACAGGTGAAGGCTGAGTAACAAAGAGAACCAGAAGAAACAGAGGAAGAGAAAAATGGGAAAAAATTAGCCGACAATACCAGATTTACTGGTAGCTACAGCAGGAACAAAAAGACAAATACAGTAAGAGGCGAATAGCATCAGTGGGTAAAAGAGAAGTGAAAGTGACTTTACTCGAGGAGGAGCCACCTGGTGGCAGATATAAGCAACTACTGGAAGATGGAGTCGAACAGGAGTCGAAATGAGGTCGAACAGGTATGGGGGTGGATTCAAGACCGCAGTGCTAGGGAGTGCAGAAGTTTGTGGATATATATGGGTAGGTATCCGTGCGAAGGGGAATCATTGGTGGAATGAGGTAAAAAGGGCTGATAAGAGAAAAATATTAGCATACGAGAGGTTCTGACAATGTAGAAATGATATACGGGAGGCAGAAAATATGGATAGGAAGAGAGAGGGGTTAAACAAAGGTTGCGAAAGTGTAAAAGGAAAGCTAACGAAAGAATGGGAAAGTCTACCAGCAAATTTCACCGAGAACACTAAGGAACTGTTTTGGGAAGATTAATAAAAATGCCTGGGAAGCAAACGGATGTCATTTAAAAATGAAAGAGGTGTGATGTTAGGTTGGGAGGTGGAAGTACTCGAAAGATGGGAAGAAAAAATTCCCGGTGTAAGTAAATGTTGTTTATAAACTGGAGGCAGCAATATCATGCACTGGGATAAACACCTTACATTAGTAAAGACGAGCCAGAGGTGAATGTGCCACAAGCGCGTGAGGCAATGAATAGAATGGGTGTAAAACAGCTGGAAGAGATGTTAAGAAGACAGATATTAAAAGCAGGTGGGAATAGGAGAAGTTATTGGTATATTTGTTCAGTACATGCAGGAAGAGAAGGTGGCTCAGACGTGGTGTCCATAATTCATTTCTATATAGGATTGTGCGAATTATAGGAGGATAAGCCTGTTGAGTGTACTGTTAGAGTGCATGTTTCAAGTATTAATACAAGAATTATCATGGGGAGCGCTAAACGCGTAGAGAATGTACAGCCCTTTCTGGGGGGGGGGGATGGAAGGCATTCAGGCTTCAGGGAATTGGAGCACAGATCCGATTCCCTAGATTAAGAGCCCCTCAGGAACCTACAGAAGGTATGACTACAGAGGATACAACAAAGCTGTCCTCCCAGGCAGAATGCACCAAGTTGTCCTCCCAGGCAGAATGCACCAAGTTGTCCTCCCAGGCAGAATGCACCAAGTTGTCCTCCCAGGCAGAATGCACCAAGTTGTCCTCCCAGGCAGAATGCACCAAGTTGTCCTCCCAGGCAGAATGCACCAAGTTGTCCTCCCAGGCAGAATGCACCAAGTTGTCCTCCCAGGCAAAATGCACCAAGCTGTCCTCCCAGGCAGAATCCCAGGCAGAATGCACCAAGTTGTCCTCCCAGGCAGAATGCACCAAGTTGTCCTCCCAGGCAGAATGCACCAAGTTGTCCTCCCAGGCAAAATGCACCAAGTTGTCCTCCCAGGCAAAATGCACCAAGCTGTCCTCCCAGGAAGAGTGCACCAAGTGTCCTCCCAGGCAGAATGCACCAAGTTGTCCTCCCAGGCAGAATGCACCAAGTTGTCCTCCCAGGCAGAGTGCACCAGAGGTGTGCACCCAGGGATGATACAAAGGCCAGTAAGCCCATGATGGGGTCATCATGCACGATCACAGTCATGGGTGATCAGGAGAGACTGACCATCTCGCTGATCTAACCCTTAATTAAGACCCATAATTATGGTCACTAATGTTTATTTCCCGTGGGGGAGGAGCAGCAGTTATCCGCTTGTTGTAGCAGCAGGTGTCTGCTTGTTGTAGCAGCAGTTGTCTGCTTGTTGTAGCAGTAGTTGTCTGCTTGTTGTAGCAGCAGTTGTCTGCTTTTTGTAGCAGTAGTTGTCTGCTTGTTGTAGCAGCAGTTGTCCGCTTGTTGTAGCAGCAGTTATCCGCTTGTTGTAGCAGCAGTTGTCTGCTTGTTGTAGCAGTAGTTGTCTGCTTGTTGTAGCAGCAGCTGTCCGCTTGTTGTAGCAGCAGTTGTCCGCTTGTTGTAGCAGCAGTTGTCCGCTTGTTGTAGCAGTAGTTGTCTGCTTGTTGTAGCAGCAGCTGTCCGCTTGTTGTAGCAGCAGTTGTCCGCTTGTTGTAGCAGCAGCTGTCCGCTTGTTGTAGCAGCAGTTGTCCGCTTGTTGTAGCAGCAGTTGTCCGCTTGTAGCAGTAGTTGTCCGCTTGTTGTAGCAGCAGTTGTCTGCTTGTTGTAGCAGCAATTGTCCGCTTGTTGTGGCAGCAGATGTCCGCTTGTTGTGGCAGCAGTTGTCCGCTTGTTGTAGCAGCAGTTGTCTGCTCCCTGCACCACCAGCTGTCTGCTCGCTGACTATCTGTACTACAATATGAGTTCAATACTGCTGGTTACCACCAACAGTACTGAACTCAGCTTGTAATACAGCACCTGTATCCCTGGGTAAGGTGACCTCATTCTCAAACCTGCTCTCTCCCTCCTTCCATGAAATCTGCTCTCTCCCTTCGTGCATTCTGCTCTCCCTCCCTCCATAACTTTATTAAATACATGGACCTTAAGGTAAAGTGTATGATATACGAGCCCTCTGGTACATAAACAAATCTGAACCTTAGTGAGGCATCCACGGGTGTGGGTCGTGAAACAGAACTGTGATAAGCCTTACACTCACTTCAATGGTTGTTGCTTTAGTCGTGAGACCAAAGATGTCCCTAGGTACACCACAGGGATTTTTTTTTTTGTTGCTAAGGCCTTCATTTTTCCAGTCTTGATCTCCTGCTGTTTATTGGTGGGTTGTGCATCACTGCTACTACTACTTTGGGTGCCCCAGTCTTGATTATTGTGAATATTGGGGAATACTACGATTCCTTCTCTGTTCATTTCTCTCGTCTCCTAAAAAAGACCTGACTGGTTACTGAAGAGCAGAGTCAATTCTCCCCTTCCCCTGTGTGTGTGTGTGTGTGTGTGTGTGTGTGTGTGTGTGTGTGTGTGTGTGTGTGTACTCGCCTGTACGTTGCAGGGGTCGATTCACAGCTCCTGATCCCGTCTCTTCGCTGGTCGCCACTAAGTTCATTTTCCCGGCTCCATGAGCTTGATCACGTGTGTACCATTATTATTTTCATCTATGTATATTATTGTCTGTAATTCTTTGGAAAACAGAAGACATTGCTAAATAGATATTATTCTATAATTGATAAAAACGTCACAAATAATAATCCATTTAGAATAGAATTAATAATTTTATTACATAATAATCCTGGTCTTGCTTATGCAAAAAAAAAAGAAAAATGAGAAACAGAATCACCTAGCTGAGCTCTCCACCAGCTGAGCTCTCCACCAGCTGAGCTCTCCACCAGCTGGGCTCTACACCAGCTGAGCTCTACACCAGCGGACGCGCATAGCAGCACCGCTTTTACTATCAGCACTACTAGTGATACCATCAACAATGTTTCACATGACGCGACTTGGGCTTAGGCTACACCTGAGCTCAGCCGCCACTCGGGTGACACTGTCAGCATAGTTGCTGATCCCTGTATTCCCTGTATTATATAGCATAGCATATTAGTATCATCCATGTGCTTTAGATACGAGATCCCTTGTAGGCCTGTGGCTTTGTGTGACGTCACAGGATACAGATGTGTGGGCTCATGCCCCTGTCCCGGCCTCACTCGGCGGCAGACGTTCCAGGCGTAGACAGGCAAGGCAGCTGGGGCTCCATCCCTCATCTCAGTCTGACAATATATTTACCATCCTACAAGTGTGTCTACCTTAACCTACGATATCTCCATTTAAGAACCCTTACGACAAATGGTGGCAGCGGAGGGCCTGTAATTCTGCCGATTACAGCGATTTCTGGAGATAAAATTGTCGACCAGCAAGACGGCCATTTCGTGTCACCAGTAGGCCTACCGAGATTCACCCATCCAGCTACCTCAAGCCAGCTACTCTACCAGCTTCTACATTATTCACTGGTCAGTCTCTTTGTATTAGTGTTAACTGCTTTTTGCATCACTCACGAGGGGTTGACCCGAGTTTGCAAAATAAGCCAGTTTCCAGTCTGTGGTGGGGGAGTCAGAACAACCGAGTCCAGTCCAGCCTAGCCTACTCCATCCAATTATTTTGCCTGCCAAGCCAGCTTCCACCCCTGCTGTGCTCATCGTGTGAAGTTATCAAGCTATTCTGTGTGAAGGGTTAAGATAAGCCAGCTAGCAACTAACCCAGGTGTCTTACCCCAGTACTCAAGCAAGCCACTTGAGTAGTCTTCATCGCTTGTGATTCAAGCTCCAAGCATTCTGAGTGCTCCTTGTCATCCTTGTGGTGTTGTAGTATTTCGTGGGTTTATTCTAAGCCAGCCGGCTTAGAATTATCTTCGCGGCAGTGTGGGTTTTCTCAGTGAGGCTTACGACGTTCAACCCATAAGCCCAGCCACTCACGATCACGTGTGTCGCACCATTGCCGGTCTCAGACGCCTCGCTCAGCCATTACCCACAAACCCAACTACAGTCGGCCATTACAACTCACCTTCCTCATCAGTGTTTTGGTGCACTGCTAAGGGTTGTAGCACCATATTTTAAGGACCACATAGGGGGTCAAGAGCTAGAGTGTGTCGCGCCATCTTTAAAAGCCTCCTGTGTGTTGTCTATCGCCGATTTAAGCGCAATTCTACGATCATCTGTGCAGAGGACAGCAGCAAGACGATATAAACAATCCATCAATCTCATTCTTCAAGTGTTACAGCGATAATATTTTTTTTTAGAGACATTTGCGAGTGTTGAGACATTTCTTTTGTGTTCCCAGTGAATTTTTCTCTTAGTGACATTCAGTGACTCTTGATCAGACTCAGTGTTTATCATGTACTGATTGCATTAATTTCTTTTAATCTCCTTAATTCAGTGTTAATTTTCGTGCATTATTTTATATCTGTTGTGTTGTGTATCTTTTTATACACTTGAAGTAAGTACTGAGTGTTTTTCCTTAGTTGTGTGTGCAACATATGAGCAATATAGAACTTGTGTTTAAACTTCAGAATTCCAGTGAATTAATTCAGTAATTTTTCACCTCATATTCTGCATCACAACTCAGTGTTGTCTGTTAATTTTTTTTTCTTCCTAGCATTTGTGTATTTTTTGTTTTGTTCCCTGTGTGTTGAACATTCTTGTGTTCATATTCTTTTATTCAGCCAGTGTTTAATTTGTCTTATTTCCACAGACAATAGTGCCATTTTTAAAGTCCCAGCAAGAAATCACTTTTACAAAATTTTTCACACATCAAGTTTCATTGCAAGAAAATTCTAGTACTGTGTTTATATTGATGTGTTGTGTTCTGCATAACTGTAAGTGTTCAACCCCCTGTTTTATGTATTTTTTGCACCTATTATTTTTCATGTTTTATTGAACAAATTCACTCTTAAGTGCAATTTTTAAGTTCTCCTTTAAAGTAAATTGTTCTTTTGCTTGTTGTTTAAGTGCAGTTAAGAGTTAAAGTGTTCATTCCTTGATATATTTCTTTTCTTGTGTGTTATAATTTTTATTATTGCACATTGACTCATTTTGCAATAATTCTTGTGCAAATATTGTGTTGCTATTAAAGTTTTTCTTGCAGAAAATTTTATGCAGTGTTGTGCAATACTTTTTGATTAGCAATTATTTGATATATTGCTACAGTTTATTACAGTGCAGTTTCTTATGCTCTGTTCTGTGCATAGTATTTTACTCTGTCTGTGTCATTTTAATTTTTTTTAATTTCAGTGAATTGTGTGTTTGTTTTAATTTTTGCACAAGTTTATTGAGTCCATTTTATCATTTTATTGTGTATTTCCTTGTTGCATTGAAAGTAAAGACAACTCACTGTGCCATTTATTCAATTTAAAGTAAAAGTTGAGCAAATTAGATTTGAGCAAAGTAAAAGTTCTCTTGAATTTCAGTGTTTGTTAATTTGCATATTCTTCTTGTGTGAGTTCTTTGCTTACTGTGTAACTTGTCAATTTTTAATTACTTATGCAGAATAGTTAAGCATTTTTTTCCATTTAAGCTTATTGTGTCATTCTCTCCATTTTTCTTGACTTATGCCCTTCAGTATTTTCACTGAGAAGATGTCCCAGTCACTTTTGAACGTTCACTTAGTGTATCATTCCAGTCAAAGTCAATATGAATCAGTCCACAGTACCAACATTCCCTTACTGACTGAAAGACAATACCTAGCCCTTGAGCAATGTGTTTGTTCTCACAGCTTGTATCTGAGATTTGTTAAAGTGCTGCGAAATGTGAAGTTCAGATAAGTTCCTATAGATCCGTGAATTACTTATTAACGTAGCCGAGCGGTCAGGCACTAGTAATTCTGTCATTCCCGTCTGTGTTCCACCTATACCTTCAGACTTGCAGGATAGTGTTCCGTTGCCTCAAGTGTCCGGGGACACTCAGACTGCCTTGAGTGCACAGCCTATCCCTGCAATGACTGCTAGTTCGAGTAGTAGTTTCTCCACAGGGGATGCCTTGTCAGAAGACGATTACTTGCAACTAGTAATGCCATCTCTTGTTGATGTGACATGCTGTCTGCAGAAAGACGTCTCTGTTACAGCTAGTGTTCTCACTAGAGTGTCTGTTGTTGTTCCTAATGTTCCAGATGGTGATCCCATCCTAGTTGACAGTAATCAGTGCATTGTAAGAAGTTAGTTCTCGAGTAACTTTCACATGTTAACGTTTGTAAGTGTAGTTTCTTTATAGCTGATACCTCGTGTCACTGTGTGCGACTCAGATTGAATATCAGCATTGTTCACCGTGTTCATTTCTTTTCTCCTGTGCTTGCAGTTTGAGATAGTAGATTCGTTCTCCCTTGCTCATATTGCCTGTTATAGCGTTAATTTTTTCAACCGGGGGGAGTCATCCACTCCACCGAGTTCGTTCTTTCCTCCAGTAAGGAAGAACTGATACCTTTATTCCAGAACAAACAGCCTACTGGAAGGTTAGCCAGATGGACCTTAACTATCCAAGAGTTCAGTCCCACTTTTGAACATTTACCTGGCAAGTCAAATGTAGTCGCTGATGCTTTATCGCGACACATTAGTGTAGTTACTGCAGATCCTCCATTTACTGTCGAGGATGTCAAAACTGCACAAAGAATAGATCCCATGTGGTCTGGTGTGATTCGATTCCTTCTCCAGGAAGATCTCATTCTTACTGTAAAGCCACCAGCACCCATTAGTGACTTTGTAATGAGTCAGGAATTACTGTATCGAACAGCTGAGTTGGGTACTCCAAGCAGAAGAGTTTACCAGTTAGTAATTCCACAGTCACTAGTGAACGTAGCTCTACAGCTAGTTCATGATGCACCAGGTGTTGCACACCCTGGTATGGATCGTTCTGTGAAACAAGCCAGAATGAAATACTTTTGGCCACGTATGGCAACTGACATTTCCGAGTATGTTAAGAAATGTAGTGTCTGTATGCAGCATAAAGGAAATGTCAATGGTCCTAACCCAATCCAAGTGTACCCAACCACTAGCGAACCGTGGGAAAGAGTTGCCCTTGATTTGTTAACTAACAACCATTCTGCATATGTAAACCTTACCCTCGCAGAATTGGGTTTAAATGTACATAGTCTGTATAATTAGATGTCCGAGATGAATGAAATTAATAACTGTGTGTTTTGTTATTAGCTGATCAGTTTGTCAGAAATTTTCGTGTTCACGTTCCCTCCGTATTCTGAGAATTAACAGTCTAGATTTGAGTGCACCGAATCTGCCTTTCTGTTAAACACTTCTTTGTATATAATTATTCTTCCTCAGAATCCGTAGAGTGCATGAATACAGATCGATCGATCAATTCCATCCATATTGTATAATGATTTGTTCTTATAGTTTGTAATGATTACGTTAACACCCATTACGTCAAAATCATGTTGTACCATCCATTAGTTCTAAGTCATATATGAATTTGTTATTGTATAGAATCAGCCCAGATCCGCCTGCCTGTTCAGCCTATAGTATAGTAGTGTATGTCGGGACGACATACGTAACATGACCGAGCTGTCAGCATAGTTGCTGATCCCTGTATTCCCTGTATTATATAGCATAGCATATTAGTATCATCCATGTGCTTTAGATACGAGATCCCTTGTAGGCCTGTGGCTTTGTGTGACGTCACGGGATACAGATGTGTGGGCTCATGCCCCTGTCCCGGCCTCACTCGGCGGCAGACGTTCCAGGCGTAGACAGGCAAGGCAGCTGGGGCTCCATCCCTCATCTCAGTCTGACAATATATTTACCATCCTACAAGTGTGTCTACCTTAACCTACGATATCTCCATTTAAGAACCCTTTACGATAACACTACACCTGAGCTCAGCCGCCACTCGGGTGACACTACACCTGAGCTCAGCCGCCACTCGGGTGACACTACACCTGAGCTCAGCACTACACCTGAGCTCAGCTCGGGTGACACTACACCTGAGCTCAGCCGCCACTCGGGTAACACTACACCTGAGCTCAGCCGCCACTCGGGTGACACTACACCTGAGCTCAGCCGCCACTCGGGTAACACTACACCTGAGCTCAGCCGCCACTCGGGTGACACTACACCTGAGCTCAGCCGCCACTCGGGTAACACTACACCTGAGCTCAGCCGCCACTCGGGTGACACTACACCTGAGCTCAGCCGCCACTCGGGTAACACTACACCTGAGCTCAGCCGCCACTCGGGTGACACTACACCTGAGCTCAGCCGCCACTCGGGTAACACTACACCTGAGCTCAGCTGCCACTCGGGTGACACTACACCTGAGCTCAGCCGCCACTCGGGTGACACTACACCTGAGCTCAGCCGCCACTCGGGTGACACTACACCTGAGCTCAGCCGCCACTCGGGTGACACTACACCTGAGCTCAGCCGCCACTCGGGTGACACTACACCTGAGCTCAGCCGCCACTCGGGTGACACTACACCTGAGCTCAGCCGCCACTCGGGTGACACTACACCTGAGCTCAGCCGCCACTCGGGTGACGCTACACCTGAGCTCAGCCGCCACTCGGGTGACACTACACCTGAGCTCAGCCGCCACTCGGGTAACACTACACCTGAGCTCAGCCGCCACTCGGGTAACACTACACCTGAGCTCAGCCGCCACTCGGGTAACACTACACCTGAGCTCAGCCGCCACTCGGGTAACACTACACCTGAGCTCAGCCGCCACTCGTGTAACACTACACCTGAGCTCAGCCGCCACTCGGGTAACACTACACCTGAGCTCAGCCGCCACTCGTGTAACACTACACCTGAGCTCAGCCGCCACTCGAGTAACACTACACCTGAGCTCAGCCGCCACTCGGGTGACACTACACATGAGCTCAGCCGCCACTCGGGTGACACTACACATGAGCTCAGCCGCCACTCGGGTGACACTACACCTAAGCTCAGCCGCCACTCGGGTGACATTACACATGAGCTCAGCCGCCACTAGGGTGACACTACACCTAAGCTCAGCCGCCACTCGGGTGACACTACACCTAAGCTCAGCCGCCACTCAGGTGACACTACACCTAAGCTCAGCCGCCACTCGGGTGACACTACACCTAAGCTCAGCCAATCAGAACACACTACATTTCCATTGTCAAACTCTGGGTCCTAAAATCCCTCAGAATCTCTGAAGTTTTCTGGTTACTTTCTCCGTCATTAGTTTACCAGACGCAATACGAGATCTTAGGAAGGCAAGCAATACCGTCTATCTTCCACTGCGAACTTCTAGTAGTCTCTCAGCCTTGCTAGGTGGCAGTCTCTCAGCCTTGCTAGGTGGCAGTCTCTCAGCCTTGCTAGGTGGCAGTCTCTCAGTCTTGCTAGGTGATATTCTCTCAGGCTTGATAAACATAAAGCAGATGCCCCACAATAAAGACTTGTTTCCTGGAAACAGGTGAAGCCAGGAGTCCTAGCGCGTGTGCTTCAGATTTACCAAGGCTGAGGGACTGATCACATAATAACCTATTCACGTCCTCTACTTTTTATTCTCTGTATTTGACTGATACACTAGTTGGCGAAACGTATCCACAATATAGATGCCCGAGTGTTGCACAAGAGGCTTCATCTAAACCACGATATATTAATCGTATTCATCTTTCTATGAGAGCGAGCGAGCAAGCGAGAGAGAGAGAATCTGATAAAAAGAAGTGGCTAACCTTATGGTCACTCAATAAATGAACTTAACTGTTCACTTATTGAGTGATATGTAGTATAATAATCTAGGTCAAGATATATTAACCAAATTTCCTAAATTTGCCTGCAGTTTTTAAGTGAACTGTAGATATAAATCCAGATGTACTCCTGTTAACGCTTTTGAGGAATAGTTCCTAGGCCTTTTGTGTATCCATATGCTATTGCGTCACCGTTCACAGGATGGATATGGGGTGCACAATAAACTAGCCTCTTCGGTGGCTAGTTTATTGAGGGGTGGTCACTAGCAGGTAACAGCATGTGGGGTGGTCATTATCAGGTAACAGTAGCATGTAGGGGTGGTCACTAGCAGGTAACAGTAGCCTGTAGGGGTGGTCACTAGCAGGTAGCAGTAGCATGTCGGGGTGGTCACTAGCAGGTAACGGCATGTGGGGTGCTCACTAACAGGTAGCTGTAGTATTTGGGATGGTCGCTAGCAGGTAACAGTAGCATGTGAGGTGATCACTAGCAGGTAACAGTAGCATGTGGGGTGATCACTAGCAGGTAACAGTAGCATGTGGGGTGATACTAGCAGGTAACAGTAGCATGTGGGGTGATCACTAGCAGGTAACAGTAGCATGTGGGGTGATCACTAGCAGGTAACAGTAGCATGTGGGGTGATCACTAGCAGGTAACAATAGCATGTGGGGTGGTCACTAGCAGGTAACAGTAGCATGTGGGGTGATCACTAGCAGGTAACAGTAGCATGTGGGGTGATCACTAGCAGGTAACAGTAGCATGTGGGGTGGTCACTAGCAGGTAACGCAACACTCCAGTAATGGAGTCTCTCCATTAGTGCTATCAGCACCTCCCCCTCCTGTGTAAACACGTGACCAAAACTTATCTGGAAGACGACGGAAGAAAGGCAGTGGGAGTCTCCCCTTGAGGGGCCAAAGGAGTGATGACGACCTGGGAAAGTGGGAAGGGAAAGTGGTGAAAGGTAGGAGGGACAAGAGACTGACGCGAGTATACTCTCACATACTCATGAAAAATATGATTTTTTCCTAAATGTGTACATTTATAATCTTAATTTATAAAGGGATGGAGTGGTTAAGCCAGCTGAAGGCCTCGGCGGGTCTTAGTCATATGATGACCCGCAGCTCCAGCTGTGTGTTATCATATGATTAAAACCTGCATCAGGAAGCACTTGTCCTGTTTCCTGACGAATCTTACCTAACCTAACCAAACTCATGGATGTACACTCGGAGGATGTAAGCCAAGATCTACTTGTATCATTCCAAACATCACTTGCCTCCGTTATGTAGGTATCTTTATCTCACCAGACTTACGGGCGCCGGGTAACTACAGGAAGACCTCAACCAAGTGGAGCCAACAATCAAATTTACACTGGAGGAGAAAGCTGAGGACAAACACTGGTTACTAGATGTGTTTCTGCGTGAAAGAAAAACGCGTACAAAGTATATCGCAAGCCCACCAATGAAGATAGCATGCATTTTTAGTCTAGCAAGGTCATCTAATCGAAACATAGGGTAGAAACTAGAGCTTTCCTTAGAGCTATCAGGGTTCATAGCACGGATATCATCGGAGAATACTCGTCCATGCAACGAATATTCACCAGTCTGCACTGTCCAACACACTATCAATAATGTCTAGAAGAATGCACTTTTGATTCGCAACACTACTAGGACACAGAAGACCATCAACAGATAATGTTACCAAACTCCACTGTAGCTCAAAACATTTCTCACACTTTAGCTATGGGTAAGATGAAAGTCACTACTGTTACTATTACTACTACCACAACTATCGAAGGCTGGAACTACACAGTGCAGCGTGAGTGTACCTGATTCCTTGTTGGGGCTGCGAGAGGCTTCATGCAGCAAGCACAAATATGCATGTAAGAGAGAGAACATGACAAGCACATGCATTACACACAGGAGCTAGCATGGCAGCATTATGATTTGCAACAGTGCCAGAATTATCACAAAATTATCAACATAAATATTTATATTTCAAAATCACATATATTACATTTCAAAATCACACATTGCTTCTCAATCACACACTGTAGTCCAAAATGACATATTCCATTTCAAACTCTCGAAGTACATTTCAAAGTCATGTTCTGCAATACAAAATTCATCGTCGGTATATTTTAGTTTTTTTTTTCAAAAGGTCCGACATAAAGCCTAACAAATATAAGAGACAATATTTATAATTCATAGAGGAAGTACAACACCTTAGTGTTCCTACTCTCAGTTATCCGGACTTTCTGATTTCACTTGACGTTCCTTCTTTGTTTTTTTACCCTGTAGGTTACAGGTCAGTAGCTCGTTAATCCGGACATTTTCCGGTTAGGTGGTCATCCTTTCCGGTTAAGCGGTCAAGTGTGACGCGTAATGTCTGGACGTTGGTCACCGAACAACCGGCTTACCCGACTCTACTATAGTCTCACAACTGCCCCAAGGAACACTAGTTTATAGTACTAATGAACAGTAGCTTATGGCACTGATACCAGCCCTAATAAACAATAGTTTATGGCACTGATACCAGCCCTAATAAACAATAGTTTATGACACTGATACCAGCCCTAATAAACAATAGTTTATGGCACTGATATCAGCCCTAATAAACAATAGTTTATGGCATTGATACCAGCCCTAATAAACAATAGTTTATGGCACTGATATCAGCCCTAATAAACAATAGTTTATGGCATTGATACCAGCAATAATAAACAATAGTTTATGGAACTGATATCAGCCCTAATAAACAATAGTTTATGGCACTGATACCAGCCCTAATAAACAATAGTTTATGGCACTGATACCAGCCCAAATAAACAATAGTTTATGGCACTGATACCAGCCCTAATAAACAATAGTTTATGGCACTGATACCAGCCCTAATAAACAATAGTTTATGGCACTGATACCAGCCCTAATAAACAATAGTTTATGGCACTGATACCAGCCCTAATAAACAATAGTTTATGGCACTGATATCAACCCTAATAAACAATATGGCACTGATACCAGCCCAAATGAACAATAGTTCATAACACTGATACCAGCCCTAATAAACAATAGTTTATGGCACTGATACCAGCCCTAATAAACAATAGTTTATATCACTGATACCAGCCCTAATAAACAATAGTTTATATCACTGATACCAGCCCTAATAAACAATAGTTCATAACACTGATACCAGCCCTAAGAAACACTAGTTTAAAACACCTCCACCTGCCCCAGCAACACTTTCCATTAAACCTTTCTTTAATATTTCATTAGAAATTTAACTTTCATATTATCTCGGCCATTTTTCCAGGAATAGTTCTGTTACGTAATTCATTAGTCAATTTTTTTCTTTCCGGACTGTAATTTAATGGTAGAGTATGTCAGGAATATTTCAAGGAATACCTCCCTGTAAGGGATACTTCACAGGATATCATTTTTACAATCTACATTCTTTTTATATATGCCACTAAAATTTTAACTGCATTTGTGTCTTGGAATTTTAATTTCAGAAGTGTAGTATTTCTTTTTCCAATACTGCTACTTGCTTTCCTTTAGAACACACTCTTTCTCCAAGTCAAGTAGCTTCTAACACACCTTCTCAACACCAGGTACCTCCCAACAGACTCTCTCAACACCAGGTAGCTCCCAACAGACTCTCTCAACACCAGGTAGCTCCCAACAGACTCTCTCAACACCAGGTAGCTCCCAACAGACTCTCTCAACACCAGGTAGCTCCCAACAGACTCTCTCAACACCAGGTACCTCCCAACAGACTCTCTCAACACCAGGTAGCTCCCAACAGACTCTCTCAACACCAGGTACCTCCCAACAGACTCTCTCAACACCAGGTACCTCCCAACAGACTCTCTCAACACCAGGTACCTCCCAACACTCTCTCTCAACACCAGGTACCTCCCAACAGACTCTCTCAACACCAGGTACCTCCCAACACTCTCTCTCAACACCAGGTACCTCCCAACACTCTCTCTCAACACCAGGTACCTCCCAACAGACTCTCTCAACACCAGGTACCTCCCAACAGACTCTCTCAACACCAGGTACCTCCCAACAGACTCTCTCAACACCAGGTACCTCCCAACAGACTCTCTCAACACCAGGTACCTCCCAACAGACTCTCTCAACACCAGGTACCTCCCAACAGACTCTCTCAACACCAGGTACCTCCCAACAGACTCTCTCAACACCAGGTACCTCCCAACAGACTCTCTCAACACCAGGTACATCCCAACAGACTCTCTCAACACCACGTACCTCCCAACAGACTCTCTCAACACCAGGTACCTCCCAACAGACTCTCTCAACACCAGGTACCTCCCAACAGACTCTCTCAACACCAGGTACCTCCCAACAGACTCTCTCAACACCAGGTACCTCCCAACAGACTCTCTCAACACCAGGTACCTCCCAACAGACTCTCTCAACACCAGGTACCTCCCAAAAGACTCTCTCAACACCAGGTACCTCCCAAAAGACTCTCTCAACACCAGGTACCTCCCAACAGACTCTCTCAACACCAGGTAGCTCCCAAAAGACTCTCTCAACACCAGGTACCTCCCAAAAGACTCTCTCAACACCAGGTACCTCCCAACAGACTCTCTCAACACCAGGTAGCTCCCAACACTCTCAACACCAGGTACCTCCCAACAGGTCTCTCTCAACACCAGGTGCCTCCCAGACTCTCTCAACACCAGGTAGCTCCCAACACTCTCTCTCAACACCAGGTACTCCCAACAGACTCTCTCAACACCAGGTAGCCTCCCAACAGACTCAACACCAGGTACCTAACAACAGACTCTCTCTACACCAGGTACCTCCCAACAGACTCTCTCAACACCAGGTAGCTCCCAACAGACTCTCTCAACACCAGGTACCTCCCAACAGACTCTCTCTAACCAGGTACCTCCCAACAGACTCTCTCAACACCAGGTAGCTCCCAACACTCTCAACACCAGGTACCTCCCAACAGACTCTCTCAACACCAGGTAGCTCCCAACACTCTCAACACCAGGTACCTCCCAACAGACTCTCTCAACACCAGGTAGCTCCCAAAAGACTCTCTCAACACCAGGTACCTCCCAACAGACTCTCTCAACACCAGGTGCCTCCCAACAGACTCTCTCAACACCAGGTAGCTCCCAACACTCTCTCTCAACACCAGGTACCTCCCAACAGACTCTCTCAACACCAGGTGCCTCCCAACAGACTCTCTCAACACCAGGTACCTCCCAACAGACTCTCTCAACACCAGGTAGCTCCCAACAGACTCTCTCAACACCAGGTGCCTCCCAACAGACTCTCTCAACACCAGGTAGCTCCCAACAGACTCTCTCAACACCAGGTACCTCCCAACAGACTCTCTCAATACCAGGTGCCTCCCAACAGACTCTCTCAACACCAGGTAGCTCCCAACAGACTCTCTCAACACCAGGTAGCTCCCAACAGACTCTCTCAACACCAGGTGCCTCCCAACAGACTCTCTCAACACCAGGTGCCTCCCAACAGACTCTCTCAACACCAGGTACCTCCCAACAGACTCTTTCACAATACCAGGTAGCTTTCAACATATAAAAACCTCGTTTAAACGTTTTTGCTAGTTTAACTTCACTTAAACTTTTATGCTTCTTCTTAGGTATATGTGTACTAACACTTCTAGTGCTAGTGTGTGCACTAACACTTCTAGTGCTAGTGTGTGTACTAACACTTCTAGTGCTAGTGTGTGTACTAACACTTCTAGTGCTAGTGTGTGCACTAACACTTCTAGTGCTAGTGCGTGTACTAACACTTCTAGTGCTAGTGTGTGTACTAACACTTCTAGTGCTAGTGTGTGCACTAACACTTCTAGTGCTAGTGCGTG
>NC_091352.1:18307440-18324940 GCF_038502225.1 Cherax quadricarinatus | reverse complement strand
TATGACCGTGCTAACACTACCGTGGCTGTGACCGTGCTAACACTACCGAGGCTATGACCGTGCTAACACTACCGTGGCTGTGACCGTGCTAACACTACCGTGGCTGTGACCGTGCTAACACTACCGAGGCTATGACCGTGCTAACACTACGGTGGCTGTGACCGTGCTAACACTACCGAGGCTATGACCGTGCTAACACTACCGAGGCTATGACCGTGCTAACACTACCGTGGCTGTGACCGTGCTAACACTACCGTGGCTGTGACCGTGCTAACACTACCGAGGCTATGACCGTGCTAACACTACGGTGGCTGTGACCGTGCTAACACTACCGAGGCTATGACCGTGCTAACACTACCGAGGCTATGACCGTGCTAACACTACCGTGGCTATGACCGTGCTAACACTACCGAGGCTATGACCGTGCTAACACTACCGAGGCTGTGACCGTGCTAACACTACCGAGGCTATGACCGTGCTAACTCTACCGAGGCTATGACCGTGCTAACACTACCGAGGCTATGACCGTGCTAACACTACCGAGGCTATGACCGTGCTAACACTACCGAGGCTATGACCGTGCTAACACTACCGAGGCTATGACCGTGCTAACACTACCGAGGCTGTGACCGTGCTAACACTACCGAGGCTATGACCGTGCTAACACTACCGAGGCTATGACCGTGCTAACACTACCGAGGCTATGACCGTGCTAACACTACCGAGGCTATGACCGTGCTAACACTACCGAGGCTGTGACCGTGCTAACACTACCGAGGCTATGACCGTGCTAACACTACCGAGGCTATGACCGTGCTAACACTACCGAGGCTATGACCGTGCTAACACTACCGAGGCTATGACCGTGCTAACACTACCGAGGCTATGACCGTGCTAACACTACCGAGGCTGTGACCGTGCTAACACTACCGAGGCTATGACCGTGCTAACACTACCGAGGCTATGACCGTGCTAACACTACCGAGGCTATGACCGTGCTAACACTACCGAGGCTATGACCGTGCTAACACTACCGAGGCTATGACCGTGCTAACACTACCGAGGCTGTGACCGTGCTAACACTACCGAGGCTATGACCGTGCTAACACTACCGAGGCTATGACCGTGCTAACACTACCGAGGCTGAGTGCGGGTACTGACTATGCTCTCACAAGCCAGAAAATTATACATCATTTCTAATCATCCTGAATTTACTCCGCGTTAGTTAGTCAAAATTTTACAATTGTGTTTGTCTCGCTGTTTCACCATCTTTAATTTTAACCTATTTTTGTCTGGTTACTTAAAAAATTTGCGCTGTTTCTTTGAGAACCAGTTTAGCAAGGTTGACCTGGTCGCTATACTCTGTACAATATGACATTTAAATTATATTCATTTTATGCCTACTCAAACGAGTACTGTTATGTAGCACTGATATCAACATTCTATCTCCATTTTTGCATTTCAAGACATGTTTGCTCTAGATACAGTTCCCCTCAAGGAAGGTTCCTTGATGTTGGTGAGGGGCTCTTGATTTAGGGAATTGGATTTGTCCTCCAGTTCCCCGAATTAAGCCTGAATGCCTTCCACATCCCCCCCCCCAGGCTCTGTATAATCCTCTGGGTTTAGCGCTTCCCCCTTGATTATTATAATAATTAATTTTATAACAATTAATTTTAGCTAATAAACCTGCTGTTCCGTTTCTATTTTGTATTTTTTCTGGCTTTGCTGATGCTCATTTTGCTCTTTTTTTTTTTTTAAATCCACATAAAATCTTAACTCGGAAATTTTGTAAAACTCTTTTTTTTTTTTTTTTGTATATTAGGGATACCATGAAACATGTCCATATTGAAATTATTTTATAACAACAGATAGAAATTGTTGTTCCTCTAAGTTGGAGGGGATGCGTGCGTCCACCTGTGTGTGTGTGTGTGTGTATGTGTGTGTGTGTGTGTGTGTGTGTGTGTGTGTGTGTATGTGTGTGTGTGTGTGTGTGTGTGTATGTGTGTGTGTGTGTGTGTGTGTGTGGTGTACTCACACTAACACTTCTGGTGCTAGTGTGTGTGTACTAACACTTTTAGTGCTAGTGTGTGTACTAACACTTTTAGTGCTAGTGTGTGTACTAACACTTTTAGTGCTAGTGTGTGTACTAACACTTCTAGTGCTAGTGTGTGTACTAACACGCACACGCGTTTGCGTGTGCGTGCGTGCGTACGCGTGCGTGTTTACATTTTTGCTTGCCTTCCGTTGTCGCGTGATCTCTTTCGTCTGGAGATTCTCAGTAAACCAGGGGCTCGGGAGGCAGTCTCAACAAAAAGCCAGACACATTACGCAAGGGTACGTGATATATTCATACACGCTCATGGGGATGTCATCTTAATCTCTGCCTTGGTACTGCCAGCCGCTGACATCACTGACTGTAGGAACGAGAAAAATAATAATTTAGAAATTTTTAAGTAACACTGACTACTAACGGGAGGCAATACCGTGTCCCGATTCAAAGTAGCAACGAAATTAAAAGTTACAGACTAGGTAGCGCAGCAGCTAGTGCCACACTAGTGAAAATTTTGTATAAAACTAGTCAGTGTCAAACTAATCAGCTCTAAATTAACCAGTGCAAGAGTGGCTAGCGTTAAAATAGCTAGCGCTAAATTAGTAATGCGAAACTAGCCAGCATCAGACTAGCAAACATCAAACTAGCCGGCATCAGTCAGTATCCAACTAGCCAGTGCCAGACACACGATACGAGGCAGAAAGGTGAGTAAACTGTAAGGCGGCAGTGACCTGGGCAGCGATGCAGGATGTGCTCGGGTTTTTATCCTCAGCGAGAGAAGAAACCGAAATGATTTCCTGCCTTGTCTATTTAAGGTATAAATAGAAAACCTGGAACCTGCCCTCCAGCAGAGCTGGTCACACCTCAACACTCGATTCTTCATTCATCTCTCCTTGCTTGCTTCGCGTATTGCACATTATTGACTTGCTGTGTGTTTTACAGCGCTGTTTGCTATGTTTATTACACGATATTTCTTGATGAGCAAATGTTCTTGTTTGCTTACGATATAATCTGTGCCTTTTAATTTGCAATATAATGTATAACAAGCCACGTGGGGATGAAAATCCTAACCTCAAGATCTTTCACACACTCGTGCGTCGTCAGGAGCTATGATCTTGAAATGAAGGTTTCCTTCTCCACGTGACTTGTTCTACATTAAGATCGCCTGTTTGCGATTGTACTGTATTTATAATATAAATTATACGCTGTAGTTTATTGCGTAAATCACAAGGCATTGATCAGGGTGACGACCAAACATTATGCTGCGTGTTCTGACGTTCAAAACTGTACGTATCTAGTTAAGTGTGAGAATACGGAGTTAAGCTGATCGTTGGTAGCGAAGACGCACACGAAAATAATTCTATATATTGAAAAATATTGCAATATGCAATGCCTCATAAGCTGATTTTTTGTATTGTCTGTACTCGATAAAAACCCTCAGTGGGAGAAAAGTTGAAAACATACAATAAGATCACAGTAAACAGGTTTTATAATAAGATGCAAAACAACCACTGTGAAAAAATAGTGAAATTCAAAGCGCTTTCGAGATTTTCGTTAATAATGTGAGAAATCACGAAAGCGCTTGGAATTTCACGATTTTTTTTCAGTGTTTTCATAGTTGTATAAGTGCTAATGCAGGGATAAACACTATTGTTTACACTCGTGTAATTGTTTAGTCAGATCGAAGTGCAACACTTTTGTTAATAGGAAGAATACCGCGTCTAGACAGGAACATTGATGAGGGAAGGTTAGTCAATATTTCAGCCTTCAAAAGAGACTGTCTTCAGTAGATCTTAGTTGGAGGTCGAAAAATGCAGATCGTGTTAGGCAAAATTACACAAACGCAACTACTGTGACATTTTATCGTGGCAAAAATCCTGGAGAGCGAAACGTTGCCATAATAAAACATTACGTGAGTTGAATCTGTGTCCTTTTACCTAACATACTGTCGGTAATTCTACCATTATTCCCATGAAGATCCTGCCTCATGTCTTCTATACTTCTTTCTATTCCCATACACAATTTTGCTTACGAATTTTTCTTAGAGTGGACAGATATGTATGCATTATTTTCCTGGTATTTTCAAAGCTACGTTGGGGAAAACTTCAGTCAACAACAAGAACTTTAGCGAGAACAGAAGAACAGAAATATTATATAAATGGTTTAAAAAAACGACCACTAGATGAATAAAATACATTGTGGACACGTTTCGCCAGCCACTGTTTTTTATCCAGTGGAGAGAGATTGTTGATCTTCATGTGTCGTGAATGACTCCTTAAGTAGATGTCAAAACGCTATTCTCAAGTTTGCCAGACGCCCATATGCTGCAGCAGTTATTTGGTTGATATGCACCTCAGATGTGCTCGGTATTATGCTCACCCCAAGATCAATTTACTTGAGCGAGTTTTGCAGACTTTGATTTCTTAAGCAGTATTCCGTATGCGGTCTTCTTTGTCCTCCCCGAACCTTCATAACTTTGCACTTGTTGGGGCTAATCTCCAGAAGCCATTTGTAGGATCAGGTTTCCAGTCTTTCCAGATCCACTTGTAGGCTTACCTGAACCTCACCTGCTTGTATTCTCACTAGCTTCACATTGTCTATGAACAGGGACACCTCTGAATCTATCCGTTTCATGTCATTCACTTACACAAGATACAGCACCGGACCTAGGACTGACCTTTTGGAACCCCACTCAGCACATACATCCACTTGAACACCTCGTCTCGTATCAACAAACGTTTTCATCCTCTCAGGTATTCCCTGATCCACTGTAGTACTCTCCCTGCTATTCTTGCCTGCTCCTCTAGCTTTTCAACCAGTCTCTTGTGTGGTAATGTGTCAAAAGTTTTCTTACCATCCAAGAAGTTGCGTCTACCCGTCCCTCTCTTCCCTGTCTTATTTCAGTTACCTTATCGTAGAACTCCAGTAGGTTTGTGACACTGGTTGTCATGTATGAGCCCGTTCCTTTCTAGGTGCTCCATCACTCTTCCGAAAATCTTTTCCACAACTTTATATACTATACATGTCGGTGACACTGGTCTGTAATTTAGTGCAGCCTGTCTGTCTTTCTTTAAAATCGGAACTACATTTGCTGTCTTCCACACCTCAGGTAGTTGCTCTGTTCCAATAGATTTATTGAAGATTGTTGTTAGTGGCACACACAGTGCCTCTGCTCCCTCTTTCAGGACCCCAGGAGAAATATTATCTGGGCCCACCACCTTCGAAGAATCTAGTTTTCCTAGCAGTTTCTTCACCTCCTGCCCGGTTGGGGGGTGCACCCTTCCACCTCGGTTTGCTGGAAGCTTCTCTGTCTCCACTGTGAATAGCTCTCTGAATCGTGAGCTGAGCTCCTCACATACTTCCTTGTCGTTCTCTGTGAGCTCCCCTCCTTCCTTCCTCAACCTAATTACCCGATCCTTGACTTTGGGTCAGATTTGGCTTTTGATATTACGTCATTCTCGCATTGACGCTGGGCCTCTCCTTATCCATGCATATTTATTTCTGTCTCTTCGGCTAAACTCCCTATTTTCGTGGATCCTTTGCCTTCTATACGTTTTCCATGCTCTACCACACTTGGCTTCGACCTCTCCACACCTGGTAAACCATGGGTTCACTCTGGTCTTCCTGTTGTTTCTGTTGTCTCTTTGCACGAACTTCTCCACTACCTCCTTGCACTTTGTGGTCACGTGTTCCATCATTTCATTTGTCTTTCCCTCTTGCTCCCTTACCCACTGCACCTCATGTAGGAATTGCCTCGTATCTTTGTGTGTGTGCGCGCGTGTGCGTGTGTGTGTGTGTGTGTGTGTGTGTGTGTGTGTATGTGCGTGTGTGTGTGTGTTGCTAGTAATAACTGAAGTACTAGTGTTACTAGTGGTGGTAGAAGTACACTGCTCGTGTACCTATTATTATTAAAACAACAACAACATGACCTTGTTGCACAGCCAAATAGTGACAGGACCATCAGTGGGTCCTCTCACCAAGAACCTTCTCAAGAGGTTTTTCCCACACGAATGAACTAACAACTCATAATTTCTCTCTCTTTTACTGTTTTTATATACATTATAAAGAAAAAACTACCTCGTTTGTATCGATCCTTCCCTACCCATGACACCCGGTTCGTTCACCCTCAGTTCTTCACTGCATGGCAGTGCTGGGTAATTCAGCGAAGAGTAGGGAGGTAGTTTAGAGGACACAAGAAGAGAGGAAGTTACCTTGAAGGATACAAGAAGAGAGGAAGTTACCTTGAAGGATACAAGAAGAGAGGAAGTTACCTTGAAGGATGCAAGAAGAGAGGAAGTTACCTTGAAGGATACAAGAAGAGAGGAAGTTACCTTGAAGGATACAAGAAGAGAGGAAGTTACCTTGAAGGATACAAGAAGAGAGGAAGTTACCTTGAAGGATACAAGAAGAAAGGAAGTTACCTTGAAGGATACAAGAAGAGAGGAAGTTACCTTGAAGGATACAAGAAGAGAGGAAGTTACCTTGAAGGATACAGGAAGAGAGGAAGTTACCTTGAAGGATACAGGAAGAGAGGAAGTTACCTTGAAGGATACAGGAAGAGAGGAAGGTACCTTGAAGGATACAGGAAGAGAGGAAGTTACCTTGAAGGATACAGGAAGAGAGGAAGTTACCTTGAAGGATACAGGAAGAGAGGAAGTTACCTTGAAGGATACAGGAAGAGAGGAAGTTACCTTGAAGGATACAGGGAGAGGAAGTTACCTTGAAGGATACAAGAAGAGAGGAAGTTACCTTGAAGGATACAAGAAGAGAGGAAGTTACCTTGAAGGATACAAGAAGAGAGGAAGTTACCTTGAAGGATACAGGAAGAGAGGAAGTTACCTTGAAGGATACAGGAAGAGAGGAAGTTACCTTGAAGGATACAGGAAGAGAGAAAGTTACCTTGAAGGATACAGGAAGAGAGGAAGGTACCTTGAAGGATACAGGAAGAGAGGAAGTTACCTTGAAGGATACAGGAAGAGAGGAAGTTACCTTGAAGGATACAGGAAGAGAGGAAGTTACCTTGAAGGATACAGGAAGAGAGGAAGTTACCTTGAAGGATACAGGAAGAGAGGAAGTTACCTTGAAGGATACAGGAAGAGAGGAAGGTACCTTGAAGGATACAGGAAGAGAGGAAGTTACCTTGAAGGATACAGGGAGAGGAAGTTACCTTGAAGGATACAGGAAGAGAGGAAGTTACCTTGAAGGATACAGGAAGAGAGGAAGTTACCTTGAAGGATACAGGAAGAGAGGAAGTTACCTTGAAGGATACAGGAAGAGAGGAAGTTACCTTGAAGGATACAGGAAGAGAGGAAGTTACCTTGAAGGATACAGGAAGAGAGGAAGTTACCTTGAAGGATACAGGAAGAGAGGAAGGTACCTTGAAGGATACAGGAAGTTACCTTGAAGGATACAGGAAGAGAGGAAGTTACCTTGAAGGATACAGGAAGAGAGGAAGGTACCTTGAAGGATACAGGAAGAGAGGAAGGTACCTTGAAGGATACAGGAAGAGAGGAAGGTACCTTGAAGGATACAGGAAGAGAGGAAGTTACCTTGAAGGATACAGGAAGAGAGGAAGTTACCTTGAAGGATACAGGAAGAGAGGAAGTTACCTTGAAGGATACAGGAAGAGAGGAAGTTACCTTGAAGGATACAGGAAGAGAGGAAGTTATCTTGAAGGATACAGGAAGAGAGGAAGTTATCTTGAAGGATACAGGAAGAGAGGAAGGTACCTTGAAGGATACAGGAAGAGAGGAAGGTACCTTGAAGGATACAGGAAGAGAGGAAGTTACCTTGAAGGATACAGGAAGAGAGGAAGTTACCTTGAAGGATACAGGAAGAGAGGAAGTTATCTTGAAGGATACAGGAAGAGAGGAAATTACCTTGAAGGATACAGGAAGAGAGAAAGTTACCTTGAAGGATACAGGAAGAGAGGAAGGTACCTTGAAGGTTACATTAAGAGAGGGATGGTAGCTTAAAGGATAGAAGAGATATACCTTACAAAATACAGAAAAAGAGGTGAAATAAATGGAAAAACCCAGCGACAACTAGGCGAAAAAACAGACGAATCACACACGTAAACACAAATTTAAATAATGAGATAAATAAACCACGTCTAGACTAAAAGTTCAACCTGGAAGTACTGAACACCAAAGCCGAAAGAGGGAAAGAAAACTCTTCAGTATTTACACTGTCTCTCTGTAAATCACTGCTCGGTCACTAATGGTCATACAGAAAAAGGACAAATCACTGTGACCCGGCATTTCAACAACCTGCTCGGGAAAAATCGTTCAGAAAACACCAACACCACGCCCAAAACCCCGGAGCTGGAGGGTAAATACCCCCGTTACTTTACCCTTGTTTACACTGCCACGAAAGCATTTTCTCTTAAATTGAGAAGGAAAAAAAATTGGCAATTCGATACGATAAATGAATTATGGGAACACATGCAACGTGCTGTTATCTTTCTCCATATGTTAGATTATTTAAAGATCCGCAATGTGCTGCTTCATTCCTCCACGTGTCAGATCATTTAAAGACCCTCTATGTGCTGCTAAATTCCTCTACGTGTTAGAATGTTTCAAGACCCGCAGTGTACTTGTCAATGATAGTTTCTGGGATTACCCAGGGTGTGCTGCCATACTCTTGTTATGATACATAGAAAGATCACACAGGGTGGGTTTAACTGTTATATTCCATCATACAGGGTGGGTTTAACTGTCATTTTCTATCACACAGGGTGGGTTTAACTGTCATATTCCATCACACAGGGTGGGTTTAACTGTCATATTCCATCACACAGGGTGGGTTTAACTGTCATATTCCATCACACAGGGTGGGTTTAACTGTCATATTCCATCACACAGGGTGGGTTTAACTGTCATATTCCATCACACAGGGTGGGTTTAACTGTCATATTCCATCACACAGGGTGGGTTTAACTGTCATATTCCATCACACAGGGTGGGTTTAACTGTCATATTCCATCACACAGGGTGGGTTTAACTGTCATATTCCATCACACAGGGTGGGTTTAACTGTCATATTCCATCACACAGGGTGGGTTTAACTGTCATATTCCATCACACAGGGTGGGTTTAACTGTCATATTCCATCACACAGGGTGGGTTTAACTGTCATATTCCATCACACAGGGTGGGTTTAATGTTTCATCTACTGCTTCCACTTAATTACCTCTGTACCGAATTGATAGTCTTTGAGAACAGTGATGCCCACCTGTTCCATGTGTGTTTTAAATTTACACATGTACAACATTTGGGTATCTCTATTATGGAAACGTTTCGCCAAACAGTGGCTTCATCAGTCCAGTACAAAGAAGAATGGTGAGGATCAAAACTGGAATGAGGTAATCAGTCCTTCAGCCTGGAGTCATTTTCTCAAGACTGATGGACTGGACGCATCAACTCCAGGCTGAGGTACTGATTACCTCATTCTCCTCATCTTTCACCGTCCTTCTCTGTATTGGGCTGTAGAAGCCACTGGATGGCGAAACGTTTTCTCAATAAAGATTCCCAAATGTTGCACAAGTGTATTATTCTTCAACTTGTCGGTTTTTTCTAAACCATTACATCGCAATACCATGAAAATCAGCCGATACCCAGAGAAACAACCATGGTAAATACGTCTTCAAATCTCCTGTTAGCCACCAGATTTTAGCACTACAGTTCACAGCCACGCACAAAGGGTGATTACAGCCACCCGGGGTTAACAGATCCTGTAATTTCGGTCTGTGTGCAGGCACAGACTAGGAAAAACGTTTCAAGACTATTCCAGATTCGTGTAATTCGTGTGCGAGCAATCTGGATAATAACTGCAATGATCACACAATGTTTTCAGGGATGGTAATTGAGGTGTGTGTAGAGCGGTTCTTGGGTGAGTTTTTGTTATTGTTCCTTACGGAGTACTGGTACTACTGTACCTCTAGCATTGCCTCCCTTCCCGACTCTCTCCTTCCCTCTCATCTTCCCATCCTTCCCTCCCTACTTCCTCTCCACAAGTCCCCAATGGAAATAAGTCACTGAGTTTTTGGGTTATCTTAGGTAATTTACACATATGTTACCTGTGTGATAATTTGTGCAACTATATTTGTGTGTGATAAATGGTTTTGAAAACTGACAAGTTGAAGATTGAGACACTTATGCAATATATGGGAATCTTTATTAAGGAAACGTTTCGCCACACAGTGATTTCATCAGTGGCGTAACGTTTCTTTAATAAAGAATCCCATATGTTGCATAAGTGTCTCAATCTTCAATTTGTCAGATTTGAAAACCATTTATCACATCTGTCAGACACTGCAACATCATGGGATCTTGATACAAGGAATTCTTCAATACTTGTCCAACCTTAGGACGAAGACCTACTTACGCTAGTGGATGGTTCCACTGTGATTTCACCGCCTCTTGCTTCCACTCACCTGTCTACAGTATATAAGCCATTTCTCCGGCCATATGCTGTACTTTCTACAAAAGTGATGGATCGACCACATCGATTCCAGGCTGAGGAACTGATTACCTCAAACTCCTCCTCCTCTCCTTGTATTTATGTGTACCTGTACCTAAACAAACTTACATACCTGGTCTCCTCCAGTCTCCAGTATCAACACCTTTTAATATCTCTATACTGAACTGATAAAGCCACTGGTTGGTTAAACGTCTTCAGAATAAATATACTCAAGTGTTGTACACGAGTTTTATTCATCAACTTCTTGGTATCGTACATCATTTTTGCTGTAAAATGAAGGAACCACGCAATAGGCACACTGACCCATGCTTGGCAAGTTCTTCTCGTATCCAGCTTCTCTCACTCCCTATAATCTTAAACAAAAACATGAGGGAAAAGGAGTTCTGTAGCAGGCCTGCTGGCTCATGCTCGGCAAGTTCAAGTCACCTACTGGCCTAAGCTAGTCAGGTCCAACTCACACCCACCCACACCCACTCGTGTATTTGTCTAACCTCTCCTTCCCTCTCCCTCCCTCCCTACTCTCTCTCCCTTCCTCCCTTCCCCCCTTCCCTCCCTCCCTCCCTCCCCCCTTCCCTCCCTCTCTCTCCCTCTCTCTCTCTCTCTCTCTCTCTCTCTCTCTCTCTCTCTCTCTCTCCCTCTCTCTCTCTCTCTCCCTCTCTCTCTCTCTCTCACTCTCTCTCTCTCACTAATGTAACTTGGCCTAGCAACCTAACTAAACCCAAACCTAACTTAATCTTTGACCTAGCTTGACTTAACAGTCTAACTAATGTGCAGCTAATGTGACATTTTATTGTAGCAACATTTCGCTCTTCAGGAGCTTTATCAAGCCGTTACAAACGTTCTTCAGTTGAATACAGAGGTGACTAAAACCTGATGAACTGAACACATCATCTGTACCTCTCCACTGTTGTGTAGGTGAAACATTGTACACTTGTCTTACCACTCTAACCTAACCCCGTGTCTTATCAGTCTGCCCATATTGTACTCCATTAATAAAATATAAAATGTCCTCCTAACTTAAGCAACTTTAATAGGGAAAACTGCATTTGTAACTTCACAGAAATTAACGTTTGCAACCTTGTAAACAAAGCAGTGAAATGAGGATTTAATGAAATAAACTGTCCATTATTGCACGCATTGTATTTCGTTGATTTCTGCCCGCTCTAAACATCTTCAACACTGAACATTAAAATGGTATAAAATACCGACAGGTTGTTAGGTAAGACACACATGCAACAGTTAGGTATCTTTATTTCTAAACGTTTCGAAATAAAGATACCTAACTGTTGCATATGTGTCTTACCTAACATCTTCAACACTATTTTCTTTATCTGGAGTTCAGTCAAGTCAGATTAAGGTAAGCAAAATTAGCCGTAAATTAACGTTTAACTAACCGCTAATTCTAAAGCAACGTGTGGGAGCTTAGGATATACCGTAGTTCTGCGCGCGCAGTGTTTGTTGTGTAAACTGAGATACATGTGCAACATCTGGGAACCTTTATTGTAGACGTTTCGCCATCCAGTGGCTTTATCAATACAGATTCTAGGACATAATTTGAAGACAGTAGAACTAAATACAGAAGATGAGGTAATCAGTCCCTCAACCTTCACGACTACGATGCTCTACACACCAACTCCAAGGCTGAGGGACTGATCACCTCATCTTTTGTATATAGTTCTACTGTCTTCAAATTATGTCCTAGAATCTGTATTGATAAAGCCACTGGATGGCGAAACGTCTACAATAAAGTTACCCAGATGTTGCACATGTGTCTCAGTTTTCATCTTGTTGGTATTGTATACCATTCTTGTACAGATGTGTTTTGATCGCTGCACAATCCTCGAAATGTATCCCCGTGTTGCATAACCCCACCCCCCTGAACCTCGATGCACGGGGTGTGGCATTCAGTTTTAATGCAGTTACATATTAGCTTTGAAGATTTCAAACGAATTAAAAGAGCAATCCACAAGTCATCATATGGAAACTAACGTCTCGGCTTCAATAAAAATACCAAATTAGAGCACTACTCAGAGTATTGTTTACTATACGTGTACGAATTGTCAGACATTGCAACATCATGATGATGGAATCTTCGTTCAGAGGACGTCTCCACAACCTTCTTAACTACTATAGACCCGTCCCTTGGGTATGACTTACTTCCACTGGAGAATCTTACCAACTAGTGACAATGTCTTCGTCTGCTAAATGTCCTACACTTGTCGCCAGTACGTGAGCACCAAGTTCACTTCAGTTCCTTCAAGACTACGGTGCTCTTTCCCCTCAAGGAAGGTTCCTTGATGTTGGTGAGGGGCTCTTGATTTAGGGAATTGGATCTGTGCTCCAGTTCCCCAAATTAAGCCTGAATGCCTTCCACATCCCCCCCCCAGGCGCTGTATAATCCTCCGGGTTTAGCGCTTCCCCCTTGATTGTAATAATAATAATACGGTGCTCTTCACCATCTCCAAGGCTGAGGGACTGATTACCTCATCTTTTGTATATAGATCTACAGTCTTCCAATCATGTCCTTGAATTTGTATTAATAAAGCCCCTGGATGGCGAAACTAGATGTTGCACGTGTATTTAATTCTTCATCAACGAAAATACCATAGTAAGTGCCTCTGACACCTTAATACATACATATATACAAGGATGATAGTCTGTCATGTGTGTAGATTATAAATAGCATTTACCTGATCCACGTTAAGTCAGTGAATATGCAAAAACATGACCTGCTTCTCCATGTAGTTAACGTTATGCCCGGAGGAATTAATATACGGAGAGCACCCATACACACAACTAGGCATTATATATACACGCATACACGTAGTATATGTAATGTACAGAGATAACACCCATACACACATAACTATATATATATATATATATATATATATATATATATATAGATATATATATATATATATATATATATATATATATATATATATATATATTAATGGGTGAGTAATACACAGCTTGTGTGAATAATACAGAGAGAGGTTACACATATACACAACAGAATATCAGTAGTAGTAATGCACACTCAGAGGACCAAGAGCTAGAGGTTAATCTTCCCTCACACAGCCTACACACATAGGTAATTACTAGACAGTTACCACCAGTTACTACCATTGTCATTACCACCAGTCACCACAATCAGTCATCAACTCGAGTATGAAGAGGTGTTCTTCACCGTTCTTCTTCGTATGGACTGATGAAGCGAATGTGTGGCGAAACGTTTCCTCATTAAAGATACCCAAATGTTGCACATGTGTATTTTATCATCACCTCTAGTATTCAGTCCTCACTCACCCCTCTCCAGTAAGTCCCCCCCCAACCCACTGGAGCCTGGGTATTCCACGAAAAAGGGAGAACCACCACCCTCCTCCCATCTCACTCAATGTAAACACTGGACCCTTGCAAGGTCACGTCTTATTGGCCGACCCTGAGGAAATGACAGCCAATCAAACTGCTCGAGACATTACTTGCACAAGAGAGCAACAACGATGACCAAGCAGCCTCGTGTGTACTCTTGCTACGCATCAATGATGTCTCTTCCTCGAGACCCGTTTCACCTCTCTCCCTCGAGACCCATTTCATCTCTCCCTCGAGACCCGTTTCACTTCTCTCCCTCGAGACCCGTTTCACCTCTCTCCCTCGAGACCCGTTTCACCTCTCTCCCTCGAGACCCGTTTCACCTCTCTCCCTCGAGACCCGTTTCACCTCTCTCCCTCGAGACCCGTTTCACCTCTCTCCCTCGAGACCCGTTTCACCTCTCTCCCTCGAGACCCGTTTCATCTCTCTCCCTCGAGACCCGTTTTATTCCTCTTCCTCGAGATTTGTTTACCGTCTCTTTCTTGGGACTTGTGATGACTGTTGAGAAGTGTTCTCTTATTGCTATATATTCAACATTTCTCTCCCTTACAATATAAAAGATATTAATGTACTTTTTTGGTATATTCACTGGATTATTTTTATTATTCCTTTGACAGTGTTTATGTATATAATATTTTGGGGTATATAGAACTGGTTCTTCATGGTATATTCATATTTTTTTTTATTTGTTTACCAGAGTCTATTCCAGTTGGATATATGATAAGCGTTTCCTAACGCGGCTCTATCATATGATGACCCACAGCTCGGGCTTTTGGTCATCTGACCGAGGCCTTCCACTGGCTTACCAGTCCACCACTTTAAAGTTATGGTCATAGTTATAACCATTTAGTATAGTTCTTTGAAGCTTAAGTTAAAACACTGTTTTGATTAAGAGAAAGACTTACATACAAGTGAAACTAAGATGCAGCTTAAGATGCTGTTTTAATCAAGACGAAACTAAAGTAAAGACACAGCTTTAAGACGAAGCTTCAGACACGGCTTTTGTATGGGATAAACAGTTAAAGCCTATTGTAAGGGAGCTTAAATAAAGACGAAGCTTGAAGCTTTATTTTTTTTTAGTCTAGCAAAACTGAATACATCGGCAGTTTGCTGCTGCCTCATTCTGATAGTTATACAATGGGAACAAAAGCCCGCTATCTTACCTGTCACAGTGTGACACCCAGGTCACACACGCCGTCATAACTTGATATGTTACCTGTCATAGTGTGACACCCAGGTCACACACGCCATCATAACTTGATATGTTACCTGTCATAGTGTGACACCCAGGTCACACACGCCATCATAGCTTGATATGTTACCTGTCATAGTGTGACACCCAGGTCACACACGCTTGATATGTTACCTGTCATAGTGTGACATAGCTTGATATGTTACCTGTCATAGTGTGACACCCAGGTCACACACGCCATCATAGCTTGATATGTTACCTGTCATAGTGTGACACCCAGGTCACACACGCCATCATAGCTTGATATGTTACCTGTCATAGTGTGACACCCAGGTCACACACGCCATCATAGCTTGATATGTTACCTGTCATAGTGTGACACCCAGGTCACACACGCCATCATAGCTTGATACACACGCCATCATAGTTGATATGTTACCTGTCATAGTGTGACACCCAGGTCACACACGCCATCATAGCTTGATATGTTACCTGTCATAGTGTGACACCCAGGTCACACACGCCATCATAGCTTGATATGTTACCTGTCATAGTGTGACACCCAGGTCACACACGCCATCATAGCTTGATATGTTACCTGTCATAGTGTGACACCCAGGTCACACACGCCATCATAGCTTGATATGTTACCTGTCATAGTGTGACACCCAGGTCACACACGCCATCATAGCTTGATATGTTACCTGTCATAGTGTGACACCCAGGTCACACACGCCATCATAGCTTGATATGTTACCTGTCATAGTGTGACACCCAGGTCACACACGCCATCATAGCTTGATATGTTACCTGTCATAGTGTGACACCCAGGTCACACACGCCATCATAGCTTGATATGTTACCTGTCATAGTGTGACACCCAGGTCACACACGCCGTCATAGCTTGATATGTTACCTGTCATAGTGTGACACCCAGGTCACACACGCCGTCATAGCTTGATATGTTACCTGTCATAGTGTGACACCCAGGTCACACACGCCATTGATATGTTACCTGTCATAGCACCCAGGTCACACACGCCGTCATAGCTTGATATGTTACCTGTCATAGTGTGACACCCAGGTCACACACGCCGTCATAGCTTGATATGTTACCTGTCATAGTGTGACACCCAGGCCATCATAGTTGATATGTTACACACACGCCATCATAGCTTGATATGTTACCTGTCATAGTGTGACACCCAGGTCACACACGCCATCATAGCTTGATATGTTACCTGTCATAGTGTGACACCCAGGTCACACACGCCATCATAGCTTGATATGTTACCTGTCATAGTGTGACACCCAGGTCACACACGCCATCATAGCTTGATATGTTACCTGTCATAGTGTGACACCCAGGTCACACACGCCATCATAGCTTGATATGTTACCTGTCATAGTGTGACACCCAGGTCACACACGCCATCATAGCTTGATATGTTACCTGTCATAGTGTGACACCCAGGTCACACACGCCATCATAGCTTGATATGTTACCTGTCATAGTGTGACACCCAGGTCACACACGCCATCATAGCTTGATATGTTACCTGTCATAGTGTGACACCCAGGTCACACACGCCATCATAGCTTGATATGTTACCTGTCATAGTGTGACACCCAGGTCACACACGCCATCATAGCTTGATATGTTACCTGTCATAGTGTGACACCCAGGTCACACACGCCATCATAGCTTGATATGTTACCTGTCATAGTGTGACACCCAGGTCACACACGCCATCATAGCTTGATATGTTACCTGTCATAGTGTGACACCCAGGTCACACACGCCATCATAGCTTGATATGTTACCTGTCATAGTGTGACACCCAGGTCACACACGCCATCATAGCTTGATATGTTACCTGTCACAGTGTGACACCCAGGTCACACACGCCATCATAGCTTGATATGTTACCTGTCATAGTGTGACACCCAGGTCACACACGCCATCATAGCTTGATATGTTACCTGTCATAGTGTGACACCCAGGTCACACACGCCATCATAGCTTGATATGTTACCTGTCATAGTGTGACACCCAGGTCACACACGCCATCATAGCTTGATATGTTACCTGTCATAGTGTGACACCCAGGTCACACACGCCATCATAGCTTGATATGTTACCTGTCATAGTGTGACACCCAGGTCACACACGCCATCATAGCTTGATATGTTACCTGTCATAGTGTGACACCCAGGTCACACACGCCATCATAGCTTGATATGTTACCTGTCATAGTGTGACACCCAGGTCACACACGCCATCATAGCTTGATATGTTACCTGTCATAGTGTGACACCCAGGTCACACACGCCATCATAGCTTGATATGTTACCTGTCATAGTGTGACACCCAGGTCACACACGCCATCATAGCTTGATAT
>NC_091352.1:18209940-18304940 GCF_038502225.1 Cherax quadricarinatus | reverse complement strand
ACATACACGCCCTGGATTTGATATTTTGGAGAATATTACCAGGACCTTAAGCTTTACATGTTCGCTATTTCATCATATTTTTTTTAATTATTCATGAGAACACTTGAACACTTTCTGAGGGAATGAAGACTAAGTTGTGTAACACTTGAGCAACTCTATTACCGTGAAGTTTTGCCAGCACACCAAAACGCAGGCGAATGTAACATTGAAGCAAAACAAGTAGTAAAAGAAGAAGTAAGAGAAGAAATTAAAGTAGTAGTAGTAGTCGTTGTATTTGTTGTTATCGTCGTGGTCTTGACGTTATCAGTCCGTGGTAGATAGTCAGTAATATAATGTACACTTTTTGCTGGTGCTGTGTGTACGCTTCATGGGATGTGTACACTTCAGTTTTACCACCATCTGCTAAATGTACACAATTATTTTCGTTAGCTTCTACAGTAGTTTGGATTTTATAAAGTGAGTAAGCAGATGAGTGAGAGTTAGGGAATATTTATATACATGTGTGGGAGAATGTAAGAATGAGTGAGGATATGTGGGATACTCTTAACATTTAAATATTGTGTTGGGTGGCCACAAACCTGCACTTGCTGAAGGTCAATCCTTGTAAACACAAACTTCAGCCACGGACACGTCACTGAATATTCATGAAATCACTGAACACAGACATATACACACAAACGTAACGCCTAATAAACACAGACGCACACACAAGAGTAACAACGTGTGATAAACAGATGTACACACAAAAGTAACAGCGTTTGATAAACACAGACGCACTCAAACGAGTAGCAACGTGTGAACACAGACACACAACAGTAACGACGTGTGAACACAGACACAAAACAGTAACAACGTGTGAACACAGACACACAACAGTAACAACGTGTGAACACAGACACAAAACAGTAACAACGTGTGAACACAGACACACAACAGTAACAACGTGTGAACACAGACACACAACAGTAACAACGTGTGAACACAGACACACAACAGTAACAACGTGTGAACACAGACACACAACAGTAACAACGTGTGAACACAGACACACAACAGTAACAACGTGTGAACACAGACACACAACAGTAACAACGTGTGAACAGAGACACACAACAGTAACAACGTGTGAACACAGACACACAACAGTAACAACGTGTGAACACAGACACAAAGGTAACAACGTGTGAACACAGACACACAAAGGTAACAACGTGTGAACACAGACACACAACAGTAACAACGTGTGAACACAGACACACAACAGTAACAACGTGTGAACACAGACATACAAAGGTAACAACGTGTGATAAACAAACCCGGAATGAAAACCAGGGAAATAAATCTCCAGTTCAAAGAATGAAAGACATTAGAACAGGGCTCTCCGAGCTGCGGCCCGCCACAAGAATTTATACGGCCCGCAGCAACTTGAAATATTTATATAATAGTAAAATTAATAAACCTTCATTGTCAGTCTCTTAAAGTTAAGGAATTTGTTGTAGTAATTTGTCAAAATCTGTTCAAATTTTAGTTATGGAAGAAAAAAGGAAAGGAAGAGTGCAGCGTGAGTGCTGCTGTTTAGTGAAGAATGGAGCGTAAAATACTTCTTTGTATAAGCAGGTGATAAAGCCTTGTGTGTCGGAGGCCACGAAACTGTTGCAGTTTTGAAGGAGTACAATGTACGTTTCTGAATTCACAGGAACACAGCCTTCGGAAAAATATGAATCAATACAACCTACGTTGCACTGATTCAGATCGGTTCATCTAATGATTAGAGGAACGGTGTAACTGTAGTCTATATTGTGGACGCGCACTGATCACAGCGCCACTAGCGGTCAGCATGTCAACCTTATGTTACCGTCCCCAATCCGGAAAATATACACTGTTTACACGACATTGTATGCAAATATTGAACTCATTTATCATCAGGGCCACTGATCCAGTTCGCTAGAGGGCCTAACTATAATGATAAATTGAAGCCATTGTATTTTATAAACCCTGGGAATTACATGTTCGTTACACTGTGAATTTAACGCAGGGTCGGATACGGCGCCATGTTTGTATTTATCACACGTGTAAATATTTAAACTTGCTTATCAAATAAAGCTTTTGACCCGAAGCTGGTTAATGGAGGATTTATACTCTCTCGGAAAACGAGGTTGTTTTGATTACGTGAGGATCAGGGTTAACGAACTCGTTATTCTCCTTTTTCAATATGCCAGGTTATAACAGTGACTTATCCTTCAGACTGTCGCCTGATTTATGAAATGACTTGGTGCCATACTGTTTTTTTTTTCGTTCGACAGTGTTGTGCAGCTACTCTGAAGGGCTACGGGACTATGATACAGTAGTATACGCTATTATTGCTACTGTTGTTTCTGCTGTGGCTGCTGCTAGTACTTATGCTGCTGCTACTGTTGTTGCTGTTGCTGCTACTACTGCTTCTGCTGCTACTACTGTTGCTGCTACTGCTACTGTTGTTGCTGCTACTACTACTGTTGCTGCTGCTACTACTACTGTTTCTATTACTATTGTTGTTGCTGCTGCTCCTGCTGTTGTTACTGCTGCTATTGTTGCTGCTTCACCTGGTAACTCTGATCCTCTCAACAACGCACAAACAAACTGCACATGTGCCACACCTGAGTATCTTCACTGATGAGACGTGTCACCTGCACTAACCTAACCAGCAGGTTTCTTCAGTCTGATACAGAGGCGACTGTTATATTGGAGACAGTGGAAGAGTGGAGAGATAATTTTAAGGCGTTTAATCTTGATTGGCTGTTGCGTGTAGCTTAACAGATTCCTGATCCATTACCACTATCACCACCATAACTAACGCTAACTCTCCTTTAGAGAGAGAGAGAGAGAGAGAGAGAGAGAGAGAGAGAGAGAGAGAGAGAGAGAGAGAGAGAGAGAGAGCATGGGAAGTGGCACCAGTTTTCTCTAGTGCCACTCTCAGTATAACAACCTTGGCACCTCTCAACACTAACTATTCTATATTGTCTTCCCATTATTAATAATAACTTATTAGTGCACCACTACTATCTCAGCGTTATTATTGACGTGTTACCATTATTACTAATTATATTTAATTGCTATTGTTACTTTAAATATTTCATTATCATAATCAAGGGGGAAGCGCTAAACCCGGAGGATTATACAGCGCCTGGGGGGGGGGATGTGGAAGGCATTCAGGCTTAATTCGGGGAACTGGAGCACAGATCCAATTCCCTAAATCAAGAGCCCCCTCACCAACATCAAGGAACCTTCCTTGAGGGGAAAATATTTCATTGCTATTAGCTAAATTATTCTTTAGCTAATATTGATGATGCTTTTTTAATGTTAATTTCTATCATTATCACTAATATTATAGCTATTTATATTATAATATATTATAATCAGGACAATTTCGTAACCACAGCTCTCTCTCTTTCTCAGAAAAAAGTATTTTCGGGTTCGGTAACCCAGATGGGTTCAGCACTTCATAAAATACAACGGGAAAGCGGGTTTATTTCTGCGTTCCCAAAGCATTGTAAAGCCGCTAAAAAACTGTATTAATCAAACCCAACAATTAGGAGAGGACTCTTTTAACGACGTTTCGGTCCCTCCTGGGATATACTCTGGTCAAAACCACGTCTCCACCACTGAAAATTTTGATAAAGTAGGATTCCAATGGCATACCGTCTGTAATAGTAAAGAGAGATGTTGAACTGCAACCTTTCACTCAGGCGATGTTTCGCCCCCAATGAAAGGTTACACCAGAGGGGAAACTTTTTCAAAATAAAAGCTTCTTCGACGTGTATGTTTTCTTCAGTAAGAAATAAATCACTACAGCTCCAAGTCAGGAAAATGGAAGGAGTCACGTTCAGGTTTTTATCATAGGGATTTCCCAGGGGGAAAGAAAGGAAAAACAAGACCGGGAGCTTGAGGAAGGTAGAGAGAGACTACGAGAGTCTCAGGTTGTAGCTTGAAGTGCTCTCAGAGAATACTGATTAAATGGTTATAATAACCATAATATTTTAAAGGGACGGATGTTGCAACCCCTGAATGGGTTGCAATGATTAATATGTATATATATAATTATTACCTTTTCATATAATTTTATATTGCTTATATTTGCGATAATAACTAAATCGTAAGTGTATTGCTTTATATTATTTGACTTAACTTCCTTTTGTTAGGTAGGATGTAACATATTATGTGCTCAGTTCAAGTCTTGATTGTCTAACTACTGTATTTATCGCTTGTGGCTCGTTTCCCTGCCGGCTTCTCGTTGTTGCTGGGAAGTAACTGTCCACGAAGCTATCACGTGATCGAGGGGGGGTGTCCTCACCTCGCCTGAAGTATTCAGTCTGGTCTAGACTCTCTTGGTGGTTGGACAGATTGTCTGTCTCATTATTCTTGTTAGTTCTGTAGAACTCTGTTCACAGAACATTGTATAGACTTAGTGATTTTCGACGTTGTACTGAGGTTGTGTGTTGCATAGACACTCTGAGCAACTCAGGTCCTGAGCTGTAGCTTCTGACCTAACTTGTACTGGTATCTGTGTATTATCACAGTCGGGGATTTTCTTATGCTGAACTTAGATTCAGTAGTATGGGAGTTTTGTGACTTGTGGAGGATCTGCAGATGGTCCCTACTTAGTGTTGTTATATTATCTCTGTGTTCCTGATTCTGTGTTGCAGTTGCTTGTTATATTGCTATTGGGCTTAGCATTCATTTTATTGTTCAAACAGACTGTTCTGATTGCCAGTTGGTCAAGAACTTAGTTTGAGGACTTTGTCAGTCACTTGTTTAAGTCTAGTCGAGTCTTGAGACATAGCGAACTACTTAGAGCACTTACACACATACACGCAAACTTACTTGTACATATTTGTAATATCTTATTAAATGTTAATGTACCAGACGGTACTTAAGAAATATAAATGTGATATGTGCTTTTAGCACATTACTATTGTATACGAGAGAAGTGATTATTATTAATTTGTTTGAATTGATTAATTTAATTTGATAATATACCTCTAGACTTAATAAATTTATTAAATTTTAATTTCTCTAGTTAGTAGCCTACCAGTTGTAATCCTGAAGCACTATTGAATCATACTGAATTCTAATGGATAATTGGACAAGGATACTGACTAATTGTTACGAAAACCCAGTAACAGGCTGGATGCTAGAAGGGCAGTCCTTTCTAGTATTCACTGGAGATCTCTAAGCTTTTAGAATCGCGTTTTTTGTAACAACGGACGGATAAGCCAACGGAAGGCATAAGTCAAGTGACCAAAAGCTCCAGCGGCGGGTCATCATATGACTAAAGACCTGCGTCAAAAAACACTTATCCTCATTTCTGACAAATCTTACCTAACCTCTGACAGGAGCAAAGGAACTGTCGCACAAGTTAAACTGTATATAAAACACAGGCCTACCAAAGGCAGGAACGTGTCAAGGACCTGGGAGTAATAATGTCAGCTGTCCTATCGTTCTAAGAACACAAGGCAAATATCACAACGGCTAGGAAAATAACAGGGTGGATAATGAGAACTTTCAGAACAAGGAAAAGTGTCAATGGTGACGATATTCAAAGCGCTTGTAGTTTCTTGCTTAGAGTATTGTTCAGTGTTGACGGCTCCGTTCAGGGTAGGGATATCAGAGATGGAACAGATTCAGAGATCATTCATGACTTGCACATAACCAATAAAACATTTAAATTACTGGGAATGGCTCAAAGTCCTCAATATACACTCACTGGAGCAGAGAAGAGATACACGTGATAATGTATACCTGGAAGCTGTTTAAGAGACAGGTCCTGAATCAGTATACTCCCGTAACAACATATTGGAGTTAGATATATGTGAGCGAGTGCAAAATAAGGGTTTGCTGACCACTTTTCTATACCATCTATTTCTCCTACATAATTTTGATCTATACTTTACATAAAGCGCTGAACCAATTGCGTTACGAATTTCAGTTAAAATAGGTAAAGATTATCTCACTATCTTACAGAACACTGAACACTGACTCGAATGAGAGGAATGATAACCCAAGCAGTGAAGACCACAGTGTGAGAGGTTATCGACGGATAGGTTACTGAGATACAGTGGCACAGATAGAATACGGAGACAGAATGGCAATACTCTGCAGGATGGTCAAGCTACCAGAAGTTGCGATGCTATACATAACGCTGAAGGCAACTTCCGGCACTCCACAGTAATCGAAAAGCGACATAGAAATTCAGTCACTCTGACACTTTGAAATGCTTTGCACCTGGGACCTTGGTCACCCTGAAGGTATATCTGGAGTCAAAAAGGTTCTAAGAGCGAAACGTTTCCACTAAACGTGTTCTAAAATGATTAAATTTTTATTTTTCTCTTAATTCTAGTAACCAAGGCGACGGTGCTCGGTAGGCTCATTCAAGCGATTTATTTAGGCCTAGCGTACATACAAATCTCTGAAAGCACGCACATTAAACCACGTACATTAAACCTTGAATGACAAGGTCACCTGATAGAAAAAAAGGGCACAAAGGTTTCCCCTTGGTGATAGGCCTATCACCAGAAGGGGTAACCTGTGGAATTATAGTTGATAACATATACCTTGTGTGACGGCTTAAGGGTATGCAATTTCTGTGCTGGTACAGTTAGGAAGCGAGTGAGTCTCACGCTTAGCGGAAGGAGGTTCAAGCCCGCAACACAGGTGCTGTTGACCTCTGGCAGTCGAAGATTACTGAAGTGGTAAGCCAAAGGTCAACATAGCTGTTCTGATGAACTCTCAGCACATGTTAGCTGTTCCGATGAACACTCAGCACAGGTTAGCTGTTCCGATGAACACTCAGCACAGGTTAGCTGTTCCGATGAACACTCAGCACAGGTTAGCTGTTCCGATGAACACTCAGCACATGTCAACTGTTCCGATGAACACTCAGCACATGTCAACTGTTCCGATGAACACTCAGCACATGTCAACTGTTCTGATGAACACAGCACATGTTAAATGTTCTGATGAACACTCAGCACATGTCAACTGTTCTGATGAACACTCAGCACATGTCAACTGTTCTGATGAACACTCGGCACATGTCAACTGTTCTGAGGAACACTCGGCACATGTCAACTGTTCTGAGGAACACTCGGCACATGTCAACTGTTCTGAGGAACACTCAGCACATGTCAACTGTTCTGAGGAACACTCAGCACATGTCAACTGTTCTGAGGAACACTCAGCACATGTCAACTGTTCTGATGAACACTCAGCACATGTCAACTGTTCTGAGGAACACTCAGCACATGTCAACTGTTCTGATGAGCACAGCACATGTCAACTGTTCTGAGGAACACTCAGCACGTCAACTGTTCTGATGAACACTCAGCACATGTCAACTGTTCTGATGAACACTCAGCACATGTCAACTGTTCTGATGAGCACAGCACATGTCAACTGTTCTGAGGAACACTCAGCACATGTCAACTGTTCTGAGGAACACTCAGCACATGTCAACTGTTCCGAGGAACACTCAGCACATGTTAAATGTTCTGATGAACACTCAGCACATGTCAACTGTTCTGATGAACACTCGGCACATGTCAACTGTTCTGAGGAACACTCAGCACATGTCAACTGTTCTGATGAACACTCAGCACATGTCAACTGTTCTGAGGAACACTCAGCACGTCAACTGTTCTGATGAACACTCAGCACATGTCAACTGTTCTGATGAACACTCAGCACATGTCAACTGTTCTGATGAGCACAGCACATGTCAACTGTTCTGAGGAACACTCAGCACATGTCAACTGTTCTGAGGAACACTCAGCACATGTCAACTGTTCTGAGGAACACTCAGCACATGTCAACTGTTCTGATGAACACTCAGCACATGTCAACTGTTCTGATGAACACTCAGCACATGTCAACTCTTCTGAGGAACACTCAGCACATGTCAACTGTTCTGATGAGCACAGCACATGTCAACTGTTCTGAGGAACACTCAGCACGTCAACTGTTCTGATGAACACTCAGCACATGTCAACTGTTCTGATGAACACTCAGCACATGTCAACTGTTCTGATGAGCACAGCACATGTCAACTGTTCTGAGGAACACTCAGCACATGTCAACTGTTCTGAGGAACACTCAGCACATGTCAACTGTTCCGAGGAACACTCAGCACATGTTAAATGTTCTGATGAACACTCAGCACATGTCAACTGTTCTGATGAACACTCGGCACATGTCAACTGTTCTGAGGAACACTCAGCACATGTCAACTGTTCTGATGAACACTCAGCACATGTCAACTGTTCTGAGGAACACTCAGCACGTCAACTGTTCTGATGAACACTCAGCACATGTCAACTGTTCTGATGAACACTCAGCACATGTCAACTGTTCTGATGAGCACAGCACATGTCAACTGTTCTGAGGAACACTCAGCACATGTCAACTGTTCTGAGGAACACTCAGCACATGTCAACTGTTCTGAGGAACACTCAGCACATGTCAACTGTTCTGAGGAACACTCAGCACATGTTAAATGTTCTGATGAACACTCAGCACATGTCAACTGTTCTGATGAACACTCGGCACATGTCAACTGTTCTGATGAACACTCAGCACATGTCAACTGTTCTGAGGAACACTCAGCACATGCCAACTGTTCTGATGAACACTCAGCACATGTCAACTGTTCTGATGAACACTCAGCACATGTCAACTGTTCTGATGAGCACAGCACATGTCAACTGTTCTGAGGAACACTCAGCACATGTCAACTGTTCTGAGGAACACTCAGCACATGTCAACTGTTCTGAGGAACACTCAGCACATGTCAACTGTTCTGAGGAACACTCAGCACATGTCAACTGTTCTGAGGAACACTCAGCACATGTCAACCGTTCTGATGAACACTCAGCACATGTCAACTGTTCCGAGGAACACTCAGCACATGTCAACTGTTCCGAGGAACACTCAGCACATGTCAACTGTTCCGAGGAACACTCAGCACATGTCAACTCTTCCGAGGAACACTCAGCACATGTCAACTCTTCCGAGGAACACTCAGCACATGTCAACTCTTCCGAGGAACACTCAGCACATGTCAACTCTTCCGAGGAACACTCAGCACATGTCAACTCTTCCGAGGAACTCTCAGCACATGTCAACTCTTCCGAGGAACACTCAGCACATGTCAACTCTTCCGAGGAACACTCAGCACATGTCAACTCTTCCGAGGAACACTCAGCACATGTCAACTCTTCCGAGGAACACTCAGCACATGTCAACTCTTCCGAGGAACACTCAGCACATGTCAACTCTTCCGAGGAACACTCAGCACATGTCAACTCTTCCGAGGAACACTCAGCACATGTCAACTCTTCCGAGGAACACTCAGCACATGTCAACTCTTCCGAGGAACACTCAGCACATGTCAACTCTTCCGAGGAACACTCAGCACATGTCAACTCTTCCGAGGAACACTCAGCACATGTCAACTGTTCTGAGGAACACTCGGCACATGTCAACTGTTCTGAGGAACACTCAGCACATGTCAACTGTTCTGAGGAACACTCAGCACATGTCAACTGTTCTGAGGAACACTCAGCACATGTCAACTGTTCTGAGGAACACTCAGCACATGTCAACTGTTCTGAGGAACACTCAGCACATGTCAACTGTTCTGAGGAACACTCAGCACATGTCAACTGTTCTGAGGAACACTCAGCACATGTCAACTGTTCTAAGGAACACTCAGCACATGTCAACTGTTCTGAGGAACACTCAGCACATGTCAACTGTTCTGAGGAACACTCAGCACATGTCAACTGTTCTGAGGAACACTCAGCACATGTCAACTGTTCTGTGGAACACTCAGCACATGTCAACTGTTCTGAGGAACACTCAGCACATGTCAACTGTTCTGAGGAACACTCAGCACATGTCCTCTACATAGAGGATCAAATAATATCGAATTTTATATTTCTTTGTACAGTATACAATGTATAGTTTATATGTAATAAAATACTGTAACACACATAGGTCAGGCGAGGTATGTCAGGAAACAGCACAAGTGTTTCCTGACGCGGGTCTTAGTCGTATGATAACCCACAGCTGCAGCTTTTGGTCATGTGATCGAGGCCTTCGGCTGGCTTACCGGTCCACCCCTTTAAAAATTATGGTTATAATTATGGCCATTTCTTGTTCACAAAGAAAGCCACTAGTATGTATGAGCACTTCAGGCTGAGACACACTCGGGGGCGGCTGTCAGACACAGAGACACTCAGGGGCGGCTGTCAGACACAGAGACACTCAGGGGCGGCTGTCAGACACAGACACACTCAGGGGCGGCTGTCAGACAGCAACTCGAGTGGAATCCCTGAAATAAACAGTCAGATCTTTCCCACTGAATTTCCCAGCAGCTAAAACAAGTGTAAATGTTTCAGGTCCTGTTTTACTGTTTGACGTCTTTGTTTAAATTAGGATATTTACTTATAAATACACAATAATAATCAATGTTGTATATTACGATACACAATAATAATCAATGTTGTATATTACGATACACAATAATAATCAATGTTGTATATTACGATACACAATAATAATCAATGTTGTATATTACGATACACAATAATAATCAATGTTGTATATTACGATACACAATAATCAATGTTGTATATTACGATACACAATAATCAATGTTGTATATTACGATACACAATAATCAATGTTGTATATTACGATACACAATAATCAATGTTGTATATTACGATACACAATAATCAATGTTGTATATTACGATACACAATAATCAATGTTGTATATTACGATACACAATAATAAATGCATAAACACTATTTTTAATAAGTTAGTTTTTCCTACAAGAGGCTTTTAATTCACAATTTCATTTTTTCCCCACATGCTTTTGTTTCACAAATTTACCATTTTTATAATTATATAAGAACTATACTCTTATTCAAGTTAGTATATATACTCCAGAAATTTTTGGAGTATATATTTATCAGGTTGAACGTTTAGCTTCCGGGCTGTATTTACACAGTTGTTATTCACACGTGAACAAAGGAGTGATCTACACAATGGTAGGTAAGACACATAGGCAACAGTTAGGCAACTTTATTCCGAAACGTTTCGCCTACACAGTAGGCTTCTTCAGTCGAATACAGAAAGTAGGCAGGAACAGTAGAGATGTGAAGACGATGTAATCAGTCCATCACCCTTGAAGTCGTAGAATTTGAGGTTATCAGTCCCTCAGCCTGGAGAAGTTCAGTTCCATAGTCAGGAACTATCTGAAGCTCAAGCGACAGTGCGGAGACTTAAATACTGTGTAGGCGAAACGTTTCGGAATAAAGTTGCCTAACTGTTGCCTATGTGTCTTACCTACCAACCTGTCGGTATTGTATACCATTTTGATGATCAACACAATCTTGGGGAACACAACCCTAGAGATATATGACATGTAATATTTTATACAAACCATAATACCACGGGCTAACGCGACGGTCTGGAGTGTTGAGACTCTCTGGTCACGGGTTCAAATCCCTCCCGTGGTATGGTTTGTTTGTAATCGTGTCATTACGATTTCGTGAGTCAATATTTTATACCATTTTACGATGGTAAAATAAACACAATTGCAATACAACGTGACCCTTTATTGACAACGTTTCGCCCACATAGTGGATTTTACCAAGTCACAGAGTACGTGACTCTCCACCCTATGTATGTATGTATGTATGTATGTATGTATGTATGTATGTATGTATGTATAACCTCACTGTGTGGGCGAAACGTTGTCAATAAATGATCACATTGTGCTGCATTTGTGTTTATTTTTCCACTGCCCTAGAGAGGGGGGGGGTAGGAGACTCCTACATCCCATAGGGTGTGTGCGTGTGTGTGTGTGTGTGTGTGTGTGTGTGTGTGTGTGTGTGTGTGTGTGTGTGTGTGTGTGTGTGTGTGTGTGTGTGTGTGTTTGTGTGTGTGTGTGTGTGTTTGTGTGTTTGTGTGTGTGTTTGTGTGTGTGTTTGTGTGTGTGTTTGTGTGTGTGTGTGATCCTAGATAAGCAAGGGAGGCTCTAATGCCTTGGCTCAAGAGCCATTCACCGGCATCAAGGTCACCCCCCCCTTGAAGGCGCCATCAAGGGGGGGGAAGTAAAATAGTGTCTTTTTATTTAATTAACAGAAAATCAAATAGTTTAATGAAATAGTACAACTTGTAGATCCAAGGATCACGAAGATCCAGGGATCACGAAGATCATCCCAGCGATCCCAGGCTCACGGCGATCCCAGCATCACAGCGATCCCAGCATCACAGCGATCCCAGCATCACAGCGATCCCAGCATCACAGCGATCCCAGCATCACAGCGATCCCGGCATCACAGCGATCCCAGCATCACAGCGATCCCAGCATCACAGCGATCCCAGCATCACAGCGATCCCAGCATCACAGCGATCCCAGCATCACAGCGATCCCAGCATCACAGCGATCCCAGCATCACAGCGATCCCAGCATCACAGCGATCCCAGCATCACAGCGATCCCAGCATCGCAGCGATCCCAGCATCACAGCGATCCCAGCATCACAGCGATCCCATCTCCCAAACTTAATGCAATTTCACCCTGGCTTTTAATCCTATTAATCGTGTACACAGCCTTCCAAAGCAGGCTAACTCGTCGTCTTACTCATCAATCCGCACAAAGTTGTCGGCTACTTTGCATAGCTTAGAGTTTATAATGAGTGGCAATCAAAACTTTAGGGAGGGGGGGGGGGGTCAGTTCCTGTATCCATTATGTGCCTCTGTGACAGATTCGGGGGAGAAATTGGTCTTCCATTGCAAAGGTACCGTAGACACCACGCTGAACACTTCCACCAGAGTGCTGCCCTCTCTTGAGCCCTGCCTGTTTGTCTGCTGTCCCTGTCTAACTAGAACCACTGCTGCCTTCCATATCCCCACGAGTGTTCCGCTGTTGGGTTAATTGAGTCCTGGCTTCTCCTTTGCGACAGAAGACACTCGGCTATATGTAACTATATACTGCCGGTATCACGCTGGTATTTGGCTATATCCAGCTGGTATCCGTCTATATAACGACGGTATCTGGCTATATCACGACGGTATCTGGCTATATCACGACGGTATCTGGCTATATCACGACGGTATCTGGCTATATCACGACGGTATCTGGCTATATCACGACGGTATCTGTTTATATCACAACGGTATCTGGTTATATCACAACGGTGATATCACGACGGTATCTGACTATATCACAGCTGGAGTTAACGTTGCTAGCGGAGATAGGTTATGCTAAACATTGCTTCACTAGATAAGTTGTAAAAGAATTCCCAAGCGTTGCTATTGTGTGTCATTCATCCACTTGTCAGAATTGTATTCCATCAACAATATATACATGTCTGGCACAGCAACATAACATCTTGGGACAGAGGGAGTTATTTTATATCTCCTTTGCTAAACCACTGGGCAGCATGATCTTTTTACACTAATAGCGTCATTTTCAACTGCCTCATCTCGCCTCTTCTCTAGTATATAAGTCTGGCCACATGCCTATACTTTAAGCTTGAGGAACTGACCCCTTCCCACTGATGTTGACTGACTGACTACGTCAAAACTATTTTTACTGCTTCCTGTATTCGACTGAAGATGCCTCTTGTGCAGGTGAAACGTTTCGGTAATAAACTCAAGCGTTCATATTGTGTCCTATTCAGACAACTAAGCAGTGAATATACTGGTAAAAGTCAGATGGTTTGCGGAGAGGTGGTGGTGGTGGTGGCAGTTGTACAAGAATGGTATACAATACCGACAAGATGAAATTAAGATACATGTGCAACATCTGGTGGTAGTAGTGGTAGTAACAGTAGTAGTAACAGTAAAAGTAGTGCAAGAAAGGTATAAAATACCGACAATATAAAAGTTAAGACATGTGCAACATCTGGATATCTTTATTGTAGGCTGGGGAATCCCGCCTACCAGTGACTATGTCCTCGTCTGCTACACGTCCCTATCTACTGACGCCTATATAACCGCCAGTCTTCTTGCCTTTGCTCCAGATTCTCCTCCACCACGATGCTGTGAACACTAACATCAAGGCTGAGGGACTGATTACCTCATCTTTTGTATATAGTTCCACTGTCTTCAAATTATGTCCTAGAATCTGTATTGATAAAGCCACTGGATGGCGAAACGTCTACAATAAAGTTACCCAGATGTTGCACATGTGTCTTAACTTTCAATAGTAAAAGTAGTAACAGCAATGGTGGTAATAGTAGTAATAATAATAGTAGTAGTAATAATAATAATAGTAGTAGTAATAGTAACAGTAGTAGCAGTAGTAATAGTAGTAGTAGTAATAGTAGTAATAGTAGTAACAGTAGTATAAATAGTAGTAGTAGTAACAGTAGTACTAATAGTAGTAATAGTAGTAGTAACAGTAGTAGTAATAGTTCTAGTTTAGCTGTGGTAAGATAATTAGGGTTTGAGAAATACCTGCCAGCGTCTACAACAGTAATTGTTATATAAATGGTTCAGAAAACCCGACAAGTTAATGAATCAGACACTTGTACAACACTTGGGTTTTTTTTACTGTGGACCAACCAGTGGCTTCCTCAGACCGATATAAAGATGAGTAGTGAAAGATGAGGAAGAGTTTGAATTAATCAGTCACAAGAATATAAGAAAGGAGGGACACTGCAGCAGGCCTACTGGCCCATACATACGTTTGACAAGGACCTACCGACAAAAGTAATTGCCCAACCCATTATCAATATTACCCAAGTGTCGTACTTGTCTACTGCAGAGCTCCCGGTACACAGTTCTCATGTAGGTATCACGCGACAACTCTCTAGAATTGTGTAGCTACCGGAAGTCGGACACAGTGTTTTTACGTCTGTAAACACGGGGACGAGTTTGGACATCTTATGAAGTTCAGTAAGACCAGGTTAGTCAATCAGGAAGAATTGCGCCGCTACCCTAACTGATGTCATTAACAGTCCATTGGAAATCTGGAAGTTACACTTTATTTAAACTTCATTATAATCATGGGGAGCGCTAAATCCGTAGGATTATACAGCGCAAGTGGGGGGGGGAAGGTATTCAGGTTCAATTCAGGGAACCTGAGCACAAATCCAATTCCCTAGATCAAGGGCCCCTCACCAGCGTCAAGGAATCTCCCTTGAGGGGTTTAAACTCTTCACCATCAGGATGTTGCCTACTTTTGGAAGTGGTCGTCACGTGATACCAAAAACATGTATAGATGATCACTGCAGTAGGCGATGTCAGGTGTTTCTTAAACCCTATTAATCTCATCGCAGCTGTACTACAGTTACTATGGTGCTTCTTTGGTATGCGATCTACATAGCCATCAAATTAGGTTAGGTTAGGTATCTAACCTCTGCCACTATATATACCCACAGCTTAGATGATAAATTAAGACACATGTTGTTGTGGAAATGTCTCGCCACACAGTGGCTTCATCAGTCATATACAAAAAAGAATAGTGAAGATTCTTCTTTGTATTGGACTGACGAAGCCATTGTGTAGGGAAACGTTTACACAATAAAGATACCCAAGTGTTGCACATGTGTCAGATTTATCAACTTATCGGTTCTCTGAACCATTTATCTACATTCATTGCTTAGGACCAGTGAAGACACTAATTACGAAACGTTTCCTTTAATATATATCCTGTCCTGTACATGTGTTTTTTTTCAGATCTTGTCAGCACCATTATAACATTTAGCTCCATTCATATAAGTGGTATTAATGTAACCCTGACTTGTCAGCCATCTGTGCCAAGTTCTGACAGTTACAGTAATAATGGCGTAGGGAAAAATCCCCCACGAAAATCCCGAGGGACCAACTTCCCCTTTCCTCAGGACAAAACTATTTTAGGTGAAAACCCTTAAGGTTTAACCTAAACTAATGTAACTAAGCCAAACTTAAGCAAGAGGTTCTTTGTTCTATTTTTCGCATTTACTGAGGTGGCTTTGTCCGGGTGGGTTATGTACTGGGGTAGATGAGGTGGGGGGGGTATCCTGGAGGGTTGTCCTAGGAGGGGAAATCTGGCTGTACTCTTGGTGGTCCTGAAGCACTGACACATTGCTCTCAACTGAGAAACAAACACCCCCGTCCCTCACACACTAGACTAGACCAACAACCTCTGCACGAGCTAATGGAAGATGGTGTTCAGCCTCCAGGGTGAGGCTGGGCAGGTGGTGTGCTGGGGTCTGGCTTACCATCACCTGTCATAGAGTTGCGTCATGCACCTCCACCACCCTGTACTTCCTGCAGCCACGGTGTTTGGGAAATTCTCCTTCCCCCATCCCCCCCCCTCACTGTTGGGGAAAACTTCCCGGTCTTATCTTCGTTGACCTAGTAAGTGTGGAGATTAGATTGTTGCACGAGATTAAGGTGTCACTAGAAGACGCACATGCGCGCCCGCAACAACGTAACCCAGTTGCCAGCTGATGTGTTTACGTCTAGGCTACTGACACACACACACACACACAAGCTGGTTTGTTTATAAAGACACAAAGGCTTAGTTAATTAAGGAAGTGGAGTTACCAAAACGTCACATTTTCCCCATATTTTCTAAAGCATTATTCGTGTCCGTGAGCCGCTCCATACACACCTCTCTCAATGAAAATCCTCACGAGATTGCATCATCAGCACACGCTGGCGAGGCTATACTCTCGGCCAATGAGAACATGCCAGACTGTCTAGTCGAGTTACTATTGGTCAGTGTGGGCGAGTGAGGTGTGACGTCATGAAGTGCAGTAGAACCCTGGAGATGTTACTTCTTCACGTTTAGGAATATATATTAACACAACATCTGCACAAGTAAAACATGATTAGAATCCCTGTTTGCAATAGTTGGAGCATCAGTCGTAGTTTTTAGTTAAGAAGGTTACACAAATAGCTTCCCTGAGTGGTAAAAAAAAAATGACAAGTGTGAGAAAGTTCAGCACTTGGCAGCGCATCAACACGATGCCAGGAAATAGGTCGGGACGAGACAGCTGATCGTGGCTGTCTTGTGTTTTGGTGCGACTGTGCGAGTGATAACACCCATACCCGAACACCCTAGGGCACGGTACCCACCCTGGCTTCACACTGCCCCTTCCTACCCACCCTGCAAGCCGTTCCTGCAGAAAAACGGGTTGTAAGCGACCCCAAAACCGCGAGGACGGACCGGTCTAGGAGTGATGTCCTGACTGCCTTGAGTCTAGCTGTGAGAGTTGTTTTAGTGTGGCTATGGACAGTCGCGAGACAAGAAGCCTCTGGGTGTTCGGCTATGGCAGCCTCTGCTGGCATCCTGGCTTTCAGTTCGGTGCCTCCACTGTAGGATACATCCGTCACTATGTCAGGAGATTCTGGCAAGGAAACTCGACTCACCGTGGCACCGTCACCAAGGTAAGGCGCCCCCTGTCACTTATTTTATTGTTTCATCACTTAAACCAAGATTCATTTGTCGTGTGTGTGGGGGATGTTGGTGCTGTGGGGGTGGAAGTGGCCTCCAGAGCCTCCACCTACACAAACACCTCCACCACCACAAGTGGAAATCCTGAGACCTTTGGCAACGAGGCCTGACGATCGATGCAGTACCATGCAACTTTCACTCTTCTCGCTCCATAGTTGAGTGTGGTGTCACCTTATCTGCCATAGATGACCCTCGAGGTCACGCTTGTGACCTGGGGTCGGGAAGGTTAAAGGAAGGACTCAAAAGGGAAGAGGGAAGGCAGGATTTGCTGGGATGTGGAATTAGTTCCGTGACCCCTTTCAGTGTGTGTCAGTTTTAATAATGTGCATGCGCGCGCGCACGCAAGTACGTACACACACACATGCGCACACACACGCAAGCGCGCACACACACACACACACACACACACACACACACATACACACACACACACACACACACACACACACACACACACACACACACACACACACACAGAAAAGGATCTTGGGGTGAGTATAACACCGGGCACATCTGTGGCGCACATCAACTAAATAACTGCTGCAGCATATGGGCGCCTAGCAAACCTAAGAACAGCATTCCGACATCTCAATAAAGAATCGTTCAGGACCCTGTACACCGTGTACGTCAGGCCTATATTGGAGTGTTCAAAACCAGTTTGGAACCCACAACTATCCAAGCATGTAAGAAAATTAGAGAAAGTGTAAAGGCTTGCAACAAGACTAGTTCCGGAGTTATGGGGTATGTCCTACGAGAAGAGGTTAAGGGAAATGGACCTGACGACACTGGAGGAGAGACAGGGGGAATTATGATAACGACATATAAAATACCGAGAGGAATCGACAAGGTGGATAGAAACAGAATGTTCCAGAGATGGTACACAGCAACAAGGGGTTAAAATTGGAAGTTGAAGATTCAGATGAATCACAGGGATGTTAGGAAGTATTTATTCAGTCACAGAGTTATCAGGAAGTGGAATATTCTGGGAAGTGATGTAGTGGCGGCAGGATCTATACATCTATAACTTTAAGAAGAGGTATGATAAAGCTCATGGAGCAAAAAGAGCGACATAGTAGCAGCCAGTGAAGAGGCGGAGCCAAGAGCTGTGAATCGACCCCTGCAACCACAACTAGGTGAATACACACACACACGAGATGGGACACAGCAACAAGGGGTCACAGCTGGAAGTTGAAAACTCAGATGAGTCACAGGATGTTAGGAAGTACTTCTTCAGTCATAGAGTTGTCAGAAAGTGGAACAATCTGGAGAGCGATGTAGTGGAGGCAAGATCCATACATAGCTTTAGAAAGAGGCAAGATAAAGCTTATGGAGCAAGGTGTGAACCTAGCAGCGATCAGGGAAGATGCGAGGCCAGGAGCTGTAACTCGACTCCTGTAACCACAAATAGGTAAGAACACACACACACAAGGGGTTGTGACACACACACACACACACACAAGGGGTTGTGACACACACACACACACACACAAGGGGTTGTGACACACCTGCTCTTCACCTGATGACATATCTGTACATTACAGCCTGGGCGTGTGGCTACCTTGGTGGAGGAACCTAATGTGAGTACACTTTTTCTTACAGTTCTCTTCCTGTTTAGATCCTGTTTAATCCTGCATCGGTCTTTTTCTGCCACTCTTTTGATTCTGTTCTGATCATATATTGATGGATCTTGATTTGATATAGTTCTCATCCTGTTGCGATTTTGCTTTAATTTTCTTTTAATCTTGTTTTAATTCTCGTTTTAGTTTTATTTTGTTTCACTGTTAATCTTATTCTGATTATATTTTAACCTGTACTATCTTATTTTGACTGTGGTTTAGGTCCTGACTTGATCTGGTTTTTGTCCTGGTTTGATCCTATTTTCGTGCTGGCTTTTGATTTTTATTTTTTTTACAAATCACTAGAAATGTTCGGTAATTCATTACTTTGAACATATACCATTTCTATCATCAAATTTACACTGTCATTATCAACTTGTTATTGCTGACAACAATTCATTGTCGTATTTCATACTTCATAATCAGAAAATAATTAAAATTAAGAGTCAGGTTTTCACATTCCATAATCCATATCCACAATTCGTTGTCAAAAGGGAAAATAACCTTACCATTTATGCCAAAACATGCTGGGTTCTTAGGTAGCCACCCTGTGGGAATTGTGGCACCCTGGCGCACCGGTCAGGGTTGACGTCACTGGGTTCCCTCCCTCTTTGGTAGATGGGTGGGACCCCTCACTAGCCTGGATGACGTCATGGAGCTTCTCATCCAATGGAAAGAGAAGGTGGGAGGGGCTGATTTGCCAGGGTGACGTCACTGGGCTCCTTGGCCAATGAGGGGAGGTGGACAGAACTTGAGAAGATGACATCACGGGCTCGTTGTTATCCCCACACACACACACACACACACACACACACACACGGGGCCAGGAGCTGAGTCTCGACCCCTGCAACCACAATTAGGTGAGTACACACACACACACACACACACACACACACACACACACACACACACACAGTTACATATCCTTTTTCCTGTGTGATGAATGGTTTGGAAAACCGACAAGTTGAAGATTGAGACACTTATGCAACATATGGGAATCTTTATTCAGGAAACGTTTCGCCACACAGTGGCTTCATCAGTCCATACAAAGGAGAATGGTGAAGAACAGGAGTAGTTTGAGGTAATCAGTCCCTCATCCTTGAGTCGATGTGACCTTTTCATCAATCCTGAAAAGAATAAAAATTATACGTGCGAAGAAGTGGCTTATATGCTGTATTCTTTTCAAGATTGATGGACTGATCACATCGACTCAAGGCTGAGGGACTGATTACCTCAAACCCTCCCTGTTCACCATTCTCCTTTGTATTGGACTGATGAAGCCGTTGGCGAAACGTTTCTTCAATAAAATTCCCCTGTGTTGTATAAGTGTCTCAATCTTCAACTTGTCGGTTATAAACTATTTATCACTTTCCCTCGGTGGTAGCGAGGATTTATTTACATAAGAACATAAGAAAGAAGGAACACTGCAACAGGCCTACTGACCCAAGCGGAGCAGGTCCATGTTTCCCCCCCGGATTAGACCAATGACCCATACCCCGGATTATTCCAATGACCCACCCAGCCTGGTCATCTCCACTCAAGGATGGAGCACTGTACCAGACCCAGAAGCACAAGCTAGTCAGGTCAACTCACACCCACCCACACCCACTCATGTACTTATCTAACCTATTTTTGAAACTACACAACGTTTTAGCTTCAATAACTGTACTCGGGAGTTTGTTCCACTCATCCACAACTCTATTACCAAACCAGTGCTTTCCTATATCCTTCCTGAATCTGAATTTAAGTCTGATTATGTAACAATTGGGTATGTTTATTTACGAAACGTTTCTCCAATACGGTAGACGTTTCAGTCTATTACAGAGGTGTAGATAAATGGTCCAGAGAACCAACAAGTTAATATATTAGACACGTGCAAAACCTGGGCAAGTTAACTGTGGAAACGTTTCGCCACACACTGGCTTCCTCAGTCCAAGACAAAGAAGAATGGTTGATCTTCGACTATTCTTCTCTGTGGCGAAACTTGTTCATAATAAAGATACCCAAGTGTTGCACATATGTATAATTGATTACAAAGGTGACTAAATACGAAGACTTCAGAAGCAATGGAGAGATACACACGACATTATCAATCCATCAGTCTTGGAGAAGTGGTGGTGAAGTGTTCAGTTCCTGTGTCTTGATCACTTCGACTTCACCTCTCCACTGCGTCTGCTGACTCCATATTTAGCCACCTTTGTATTCCACTAAAGAAGCCTACGGTGTAAGCTTTTTCAGTCGAATAAAAAATAATAAAACAACTAATAAAAATAAAAACCAAAAAGTACCTAACTGTTGGACGTGTCTCTTATTCGTACAGGTTAGGTGACCTGTATATGTGGCAGATTAGTGCTGCAGCTCCAGGAGAGGAAATGCAGTGTGTGGAGACGAGGATAAAGACACTCTCAAACACTATCTTAGTAAATAGCAGATCACAATACAGAATTAATACTTTTTTATAAGGGAGCTCTAAACCCATAGGCATTATACAGCGCGTGTACTCAATTCAGGGAACTGGAGTACAAATCCAATTGTCTAGATCAAGAGCTCCTCATTAGCATCAAGGAACCTCCCTACTTAAACGTTTGAAAAGTGTAAGCAAGTTGCAACTACGGTTTGAAAGATCTTTAAAAAATATGCAGAATGTATATGTAATTAATTGTAATTTGTAATGAGTGACAACTGTAAATCAGGAAATTGTAATTAACTGCATCTTGAAACAAACAAGGATGGAGTTAATATCCTCAGTAGTGGTGCATCAGTTATATGAGCTGTACATGGCTTTTATACTTATATCTTCGCAAAGTTGTTGCTGCCTACGATTCCAACTATGGTGCTCCTGCAAGAACAATTATGCTGAGCCAATGCTAATGTAAGCTGGGGGAGAGTCTCTTCGGCCCTTGGGGGAAATACAAAGCGAAGCCCTCAGAATTATTCTTGGTTGTCCTAAAATTGCCAAGATTATTAATATGAAGAAGCAGCAGCTTGGTGTTGCTAGTATCAGTGATAGGATAGCCGAGATTAACACTGTACTTGGTATTAGAATGTTAAGAAATGAACAAAGCACTGTCACTACAAACCTTACTAAACGTCTAGCAGTAAATAAACACATATCTTAATGGGTTGTGAAAATATGGGTTGTGAAAATATGGGTTGTGAAAATATGCTGTTATATTATGTCCTCTAACATGCACGAGCTATATCTCTGAAGAAAACAAAAAACATTTCACTCCTCCTTGGAAGACGTATTCATTTAATATCACATATCTTAAAAACCCGTCCCAAAAAAGCTCATCAAGTAATTCCTTCTTTAAATCACTAGCAAAGGCAACTACCCAAGAAGAATTTTCTTGACTGTTAGTAATGATACATCACAATTTATATACAGTAGTGGATCTAAGCAGTTCACTGTCAGGGATGCATCTGTTCTTGTTACCACCTCCCTAGATAAGAACTGTATATATCCTGAGCTAGGAATAATTAACAACTGGGCGTCTACACTGCAAACTGAATTGCTTGTCATCCTAATTTCACTAAAGGTAACTTATGACACTGAACTTCACTCTCTGATTATACTGATCCTGTGTCATCATTAAGGGCGCTTGACTTGCATAATGACTAATATGCTTATTGGAAAAGCCAGGTATAGATACTCGAAAGTCATATAATAAAGGAATTAATGTACATTTTTGTGTCAGTCATATTAAGCAAATATCCTAAATTTGCTTGTAACAGACGAGTCAAATATCAGCTATAAATCTAGATGTGTGCCTGTTAACACTTTTGGAGCCTAGTTCTCAGGCCTATTGTGTATCAATACGTTCTTGCGTTACCGGTTACATGATGGATGTGGAATGCATGATAAACTAGCCACGACGAAGGCATGAAATCTAATCACTCACTAAATGAGTGGCACTGCCCAGTACTGTCTTTATGGTGCCGTGTTCACTCTCTGGATGAGTGGCACTGCCCAGTACTATCTTTATGGTGCCGTGTTCACTCTCTGGATGAGTGGCACTGCCCAATACTGTCTTTATAGTGCAGTGTTCACTCTCTGGATGAGTGGCACTACCCAATACTGTCTTTATGGTGCCGTGTTCACTCTCTGGATAAGTGGCACTTCTGAATTCTTCCTCTTGGCATCACCACCTGAAGATGGAGGATGACAGAGACGGGGGGGGGGGGGAGGTGGAATCGGGATGGTGGTTGAGGCAGGCTGGTAAGGCGTGACATATATTTTAGACCTTAAAACGTTGTAGTTCGTCACAACAGGATGATGACATATCCGGCGTAAATGTGTGTGTGCATTTATAGTTGGTCATGAGCTTAAGTGTGTGTGTGTGTGTGTAATATATATATATATATATATATATATATATATATATATATATATATATATATATATATATATATATGGGGAAGTGGAAAAGAATCTTTCCTCCGTAAGCCATGCGTGTCGTATGAGGCGACTAAAATGCCGGGAGCAATGGGCTAGTAACCCCTTCTCCTGTAGACATTTACTAAAAAAGAGAAGAAAAACTTTATAAAACTGGGGATGGTGAAAGTTTTTCTTTTTCGGGCCACCCTGCCTTGGTGGGAATCGGCCAGTGTGATAATAAAAAAAAAAAATATATATATATATATATATATATATATATATATATATATATATATATATATATATATATTAGTGTGATGTCACCGTGGTTGTTTAATATATTTATAGATGGGGTTGTAAGAGAAGTAAATGCGAGGGTCTTGGCAAGAGGCGTGGAGTTAAAAGATAAAGAATCACACACAAAGTGGGAGTTGTCACAGCTGCTCTTTGCTGATGACACTGTGCTCTTGGGAGATTCTGAAGAGAAGTTGCAGAGATTGGTGGATGAATTTGGTAGGGTGTGCAAAAGAAGAAAATTAAAGGTGAATACAGGAAAGAGTAAGGTTATGAGGATAACAAAAAGATTAGGTGATGAAAGATTGAATATCAGATTGGAGGGAGAGAGTATGGAGGAGGTGAACGTATTCAGATATTTGGGAGTGGACGTGTCAGCGGATGGGTCTATGAAAGATGAGGTGAATCATAGAATTGATGAGGGAAAAAGAGTGAGTGGTGCACTTAGGAGTCTGTGGAGACAAAGAACTTTGTCCTTGGAGGCAAAGAGGGGAATGTATGAGAGTATAGTTTTACCAACGCTCTTATATGGGTGTGAAGCGTGGGTGATGAATGTTGCAGCGAGGAGAAGGCTGGAGGCAGTGGAGATGTCATGTCTGAGGGCAATGTGTGGTGTGAATATAATGCAGAGAATTCGTAGTTTGGAAGTTAGGAGGAGGTGCGGGATTACCAAAACTGTTGTCCAGAGGGCTGAGGAAGGGTTGTTGAGGTGGTTCGGACATGTAGAGAGAATGGAGCGAAACAGAATGACTTCAAGAGTGTATCAGTCTGTAGTGGAAGGAAGGCGGGGTAGGGGTCGGCCTAGGAAGGGTTGGAGGGAGGGGGTAAAGGAGGTTTTGTGTGCGAGGGGCTTGGACTTCCAGCAGGCATGCGTGAGCGTGTTTGATAGGAGTGAATGGAGACAAATGGTTTTTAATACTTGACGTGCTGTTGGAGTGTGAGCAAAGTAACATTTATGAAGGGATTCAGGGAAACCGGCAGGCCGGACTTGAGTCCTGGAGATGGGAAGTACAGTGCCTGCACTCTGAAGGAGGGGTGTTAATGTTGCAGTTTAAAAACTGTAGTGTAAAGCACCCTTCTGGCAAGACAGTGATGGAGTGAATGATGGTGAAAGTTTTTCTTTTTCGGGCCACCCTGCCTTGGTGGGAATCGGCCGGTGTGATAATAAAAAAAAAAAAATTAGTGTGTGTGTCATGCCGAATAGGTAAAATTGGTCAATTAGCAAGAACTAATTTAAAAATAAGTCCTTTCTAAAATTTTCTCTTATACGTTTAAAGATATATTTTTTTTTTCATTTATGTTAATGTAAAAATTAACAATTTTGTACCAAAAGTACCTTAGAAAACTTACCTAACCTTATTATAACACGCGGAATTTAATTTAGCCTTATCCAATTAAATATATTTAAGATAAGTTTATAATAATTTAATAATACACAAACACAATGAAATATATTTTTTCGTTAGGCTCAGAATATTTTTTGCGAAATTATTGCGTACACAAATTTTCGCTTGTCTTATTCGGCAAGAAGACAGTGAGTCATGAAGATCGTTGCTATTTAAGCCAAAATCGCCTGTCTTGTATTGTTAAGATCGCAGGTTTGTGATTGTTTGCATATGTATATTATACATACTGCTGATGACCAAATGACCTGAATTGGCGTTATTTATTGTTCAACGTGAGCGAGACACACGAGAGGGAGACGAGACGGGAGAGAGACCAGAGACGAGACGAGACGAGACGAGACGAGACGAGAGAGAGAGAGAGAGAGAGAGAGAGAGAGAGAGAGAGAGAGAGAGAGAGAGAGAGAGAGACGAGAGAGAGAGAGAGAGAGAGAGAGGCGAAAGAGAGGCGAGAGAGCCAGTGGTGGCATTATGCCGTGTCAGTGTACCCATGTCTATTTCTGCTGGCTGAGTAGTGGTACATTCACGACATTGTTGCGTACACGTACACACACATACTTCCATACACACATAGGTGTACATGCGTATATATAAACACAATCATTCATACGCACATATACACAGGTGTTCTCACAAAAACACGCGTAATGAAGAGTTGTATTGCTGCTGTTATTAATAGGTAGTCACATACACCCCTCTTCCTCTCACTCCCCCCTCTCTCTCTCGCACACACACACACACACACACACACACACACACACACACACACACACACACATATATATAAAACACATACACAGCAAACACATACACAGCATACACACACATACACACAGGCAGGAACCATACATAGTTTTAAGACGAAGTATGATAAAGCTCATGGAGCAGGGAGAGAGAGGACCCAGTAGCGGTCAGTGAAGAGGCGGGGCCAGGAGCTGAGTCTCGACCCCTGCAACCACAAATAGGAGAGTACACACACACACACATGGGGGCCAAGATACATGGAGGGCTAAGATGATGGGGGTGGTACTGGAAAACTTCATGTACCAACACGTAAGGGACACTACAAGAGAGGAGAGGATGAACCAGCAAGACTGGACTTAGTATTCACCTTGAGTACATCACATATGAAAGACCCCTTGGGGCCAGCGATCATGTGGTTTTAAGCTTCGAATACACAGAGGGAAGCAGGAAGGCCAGGACGAATGAAGACAAACTACAAGAAAGGGGACTACACGGGAATGAGGAACTTCCTGCACGGGGTTCAGTGAGACAGACAACTGGCAGGGAAGCCAGTTAATGAGATGATGGAATATGTAGCAACAATGTGCAAGGAGGCTGAGGAGAGGTTTGTACCCAAGGGTAACAGGAATAATGAAAAAGCCAGGACGAGCCCATGGTTTACCCAAAGGTGCAGGGAGGAAAAAACCAAGTGTGCTAGGGAATGGAAGAAATATAGAAGGCAAAGGACCCAGGAGAATAAGGAGAGCAGTCGTAGAGCCAGAAACGAATATGCACAGATAAGAAGGGAGGCCCAACGACAATATGAAAACGACATAGCAGCGAAAGCCAAATCTGACCCGAAACTGTTATACAGCCACATCAGGAGGAAAACAACAGTCAAGGACCAGGTAATCAGGGTAAGGAAGGAAGGTGGAGAGACAACAAGAAATGACCGTGAAGTATGTGAGGAGCTCAACAAGAGATTCAAAGAAGTGTTCACAGAGATGACAGAAGGGGCTCCAGAAAGACGGAGAGGTGGGGCACACCAAGTGCTGGACACAGTACACACAACCGAGGAAGAAGTGAAAAGGCTTCTGAGTGAGCTAGATACCTCAAAGGCAATGGGGCCGGATAACATCTCTCCATGGGTCCTGAGAGAGGGAGCAGAGGCGCTATGTGTACCTCTAACAACAATATTCAATACATCTATCGAAACAGGGAGATTGCCTGAGGCATGGAAAACAGCAAATGTAGTCCCAATCTTTAAAAAAGGAGACAGACATGAAGCACTAAACTACAGACCAGTGTCACTGACATGTATAATATGCAAAGTCATGGAGAAGATTATCAGGAGAAGAGTCGTGGAACACCTAGAAAGGAATGATCTCATCAACAGCAGCCAACATGGTTTCAGGGACGGGAAATCCTGTGTCACAAACCTACTGGAGTTCTATGACATGGTGACAGCAGTAAGACAAGGGAGAGAGGGGTGGGTGGATTGAATTTTCTTGGTCTGCAAGAAGGCGTTTGACACAGTTCCACACAAGAGATTAGTGCAAAAACTGGAGGACCAAGCAGGGATAACAGGGAAGGCACTACAATGGATCAGGGAATACTTGTCAGGAAGACAGCAGAGAGTCGTGGTACGTGGCGAGGTGTCAGAGTGGGCACCTATGACCAGCGGGGTCCCACAGGGGTCAGTCCTAGGACCAGTGCTGTTTCTGGTATTTGTGAACGACATGACGGAAGGAATAGACTCCGAAGTGTCCCTGTTTGCAGATGACGTGAAGTTGATGAGAAGAATTCATTCGATCGAAGACCAGGCAGAACTACAAAGGGATCTGGACAGGCTGCAGACCTAGTCCAGCAATTGGCTCCTGGAGTTCAACCTCACCAAGTGCAAAGTCATGAAGATTGGGGAAGGGCAAACAAGATCGCAGAGGGAGTACAGTCTAGGGGGCCAGAGGCTACAAACCTCACTCAAGGAAAAAGATCTTGGGGTGAGTATAACACCAGGCACATCTCCTGAAGCGCACATCAACCAAATAACTGCTGCAGCATATGGGCGCCTAGCAAACCTCAGAACAGCATTCCGACATCTCAATAAGGAATCGTTCAGGACCCTGTACACCGTGTACGTTAGGCCCATATTGGAGTATGCGGCACCAGTTTGGAACCCACACCTAGCCAAGCACGTAAAGAAACTAGAGAAAGTGCAAAGGTTTGCAACAAGACTAGTCCCAGGAGAGGAGAGGAGACGAGGAGAGGTTAAAGGAAATCAACCTGACGACACTGGAGGACAGGAGAGATAGGGGGGACATGATAACGACATACAAAATACTGAGAGGAATTGACAAGGTGGACAAAGACAGGATGTTCCAGAGATGGGACACAACAACAAGGGGACACAGTTGGAAGTTGAAGACACAGATGAATCACAGGGATGTTAGGAAGTATTTCTTTAGCCACAGTAGTCAGGAAGTGGAATAGTTTGGGAAGCGATGTAGTGGAGGCAGGATCCATACATAGCTTTAAGCAGAGGTATGATAAAGCTCAAGGTTCAGGGAGAGTGACCTAGTAGCGACCAGTGAAGAGGCGGGGCCAGGAGCTTGGACTCGACCCCTGCAACCTCAACTAGGTGAGTACAACTAGGCGAGTACACATATGTACTCTACCACACACACACATTACTGGTATTATAACCTGACCTTCAAACACTAAGTGTCTCCATCATTTGGTTAATCTGAAATCTCAGGAACCAGTATGAAGAGTATATGAGAAACTAAATAAAAGCACTCAGAAAGAAGGGGGAAGATGGAAGGGAAGAAAATTGGTAGCACTATCTAGATTTGACAATAGCTGGGTTGAAGAGCAAAATGGAAGAGGAATGGGAAGGAAAGTTAGATACTCTCTGGGAGGTAACTGTGGAATGTGTAAAAATGTGAGGAATGAAATCTTGGAGTGGTAAAAAAAGGACAACTGCTGCTGAAAAAAGTGAACAAAGAAAAGGGGAGAGTATTGAAAAGCTGAAGAGGGATGAGGAGAGGGGAATGGTGGGAGAAACAGCGATAATGAAGGGGAAAGCACAAAGAGCAGAAGAGTCAGCGACAGTAGAGGAATAACTTGAGCAGAGACGTTAACGGGAGACCTGGAGGTACAGAGGTGATGCGAGAGACCTGGAGGTACAGGTGGTGATGCGAGAGACCTGGAGGTACAGGTGGTGATGCGAGAGACCTGGAGGTACAGGTGGTGATGCAAGAGACCTGGAGGTACAGGTGGTGATGCAAGAGACCTGGAGGTACAGGTGGTGATGCAAGAGACCTGGAGGTACAGGTGGTGATGCAAGAGACCTGGAGATACAGGTGGTGATGCAAGAGACCTGGAGGTACAGGTGGTGATGCAAGAGACCTGGAGGTACAGGTGGTGATGCGAGAGACCTGGAGGTACAGGTGGTGATGCAAGAGACCTGGAGGTACAGGTGGTGATGCAAGAGACCTGGAGGTACAGGTGGTGATGCAAGAGACCTGGAGGTACAGGTGGTGATGCAAGAGACCTGGAGGTACAGGTGGTGATGCAAGAGACCTGGAGGTACAGGTGGTGATGCAAGAGACCTGGAGGTACAGGTGGTGATGCAAGAGACCTGGAGGTACAGGTGGTGATGCGAGAGACCTGGAGGTACAGGTGGTGATGCAAGAGACCTGGAGGTACAGGTGGTGATGCAAGAGACCTGGAGGTACAGGTGGTGATGCAAGAGACCTGGAGGTACAGGTGGTGATGCAAGAGACCTGGAGGTACAGGTGGTGATGCAAGAGACCTGGAGGTACAGGTGGTGAATATACATGACGGGAGAACAGTTGAAGAACGTGGAAAGGTTATCAGTTGTAGGAAAGAGGAGCTAATATAGAAGCAAGAGGAAGGAACTCCCAACCTCCAGACATCTCTCAAGGCTCATCCACTGCCCATCTCTCAAGGCTCATCCACTGCCCATCTCTCAGGGCTCACCCACTGCCCATCTCTCAGGGCTCATCCACTGCCCATCTCTCAGAAGACCCAACTCAAGGTCCACCACCCACTTGCCCTAACAAAAAATCCACACCCTTTCCCCCTCCCCCTATCTACAACTCTAACCCTGATCCCACCCTCTGTAACAAAGCAAACACCAATCCCAGCCTCAACCTCTGACCTCCTTACAAATGAGCAGCGAACAGAAAGTCTGAACACCGCCAGAGCATAGTAATAGAACCTCAGTATGGTGCACAAATGCAGATGGATTATTAAACAAGAGTGATGAAATGAAATTCCAGTTTGTATATGCAACCCCAGATACCATAACTACAACAGACAAAACTGAAATGACGACAGATGCCATATTCCTAGTAGGATATCAGTTAATGAAGATAGAAACTTTGTAACGTGGTTGGAAGAAGAGATGCTCTGCTGTTCAAAAACTAGTGTTTTGAACAAGGATGGATACATAGAAAAAAAGAGCCTAATGACTTCAAACTGGACACAGTCAAAACGGGGGATGAGGGAGGGGGGGGGACACACAGTAGTAGTATTAGACCAGGAGAGGAAACGACGATGACAAGTGACAGAGTGGAGACCAAGATGGTGGACCAGAAACATCGTGGGTTAAGATGGAGGTAGTGATGGAAAGTTGTGTGTGTCAGCATGTCAAAAACTGAATGAAAAAAGAGGGGGATGAACCTATAAGACTGGATCTAGTTTTTACCAATAAGTGCATCTGATGAAAATGAAATAGGATATGAGAGGCCTCTGAATGCTGAAGAAAGAATAATTTTCAATAACTTGTGAGCTACGAGGAAAGACTTAAGGAACCGAACGTGACCACATTAGATAAAAGAACCATTGGATATTCGCTAATGACATTCAAAATACTCTGAGAACTTGACAAGGTAGACAAAAAGAGACTGTTGGAGAGGCAGGAAACAGGTACACAAAGGTACAGTTGGACATTAAACCACACAATTACAGGCTATGTATGGAGGCAAGCTCCATACATAGTTTTAGAATAGGTATGACAAGGCTCAAGAAGCTGAGCGAGAGTAAATTCATCAGATTGCAAGTGGCAGGGCCAGGAGCTGAGACTTGGCGTCTGTAATCACAAATAGGCGAGTACATACATCCCCCCAACAACACACACACACAATTGAAAGTTGAGGACTCGGATGAGTCGCAGGGATGTTAGGAAGTATTTCTTCAGTCATAGAGTTGTCAGGAAGTGGAATAGTCTGGAGAGTGATGGAGTGGAGGCAGGATCCATACATAGTTTTATGAAGTATGATAAAGCTGATGGAGCAGGGCGAGAGTGTACCTAGTAGCGACCAGTGAAGAGTCGGGACCAGGAGCTATGAATCGACCCCTGTAACCACAATTAGGTGAGTACGTACACACACACACACACACAGTGATCAGCATGACCTTCCAACAAGTGACCTGAATAAGTCACGTGAGCTGCTCGTGTTGAGTCAGCTGATCACGTCTTCGACTCCAGCTCCCCCATGTCTGCTGCTACGCAAAATTTGACTCTTATGTTCTTGTGCAATAAATATTATGTTGGCATCTCTCGTCGTTTAAAAAATCTAAAAACAAAAATACACCACGTTAATCTAGACTGGATTATTTTTTTCTAAGTAATTTTCTTAAAGAATAATTCATTTTATTGAATGTTACTGGTTATGAGTATTTATTAAATATATTTATTACTGTAAAAATTATCATTACTAATCTGAATTTGCTTCAAAGTGGCTCGAAAGAACTGAAGTTAATATATATATATGACCGAGCTTTAGTTGTTTGGGGGGAGGGGAGGGGAGGGGAGGAGGGTCACTCAGAGTGCCACAACACAGCAGAGTGCCAATAATCTGTTTCATTTTTTAACCTTTTTTCTATTAAGCCAGGGAACCTGTTGAAAAAATATATTAATGGAACTTTATCCAGCAAAAAAATTACTCCTCTTACTAGCGAGGAAACAAACACCATATATATATATATATATATATATATATATATATATATATATATATATATATACATTATATATATATATATATATATATATATATATATATATATGGCCCAAAAGGAAAAACGAAAGTTTCTCCTTTTATATATATATATATATATATATATATATATACATATATATATATATATATATATATATATATATATATATATATATATATATATATATATATATATACATATATATATATATATATATACATATATATATATATATATATATATATATATATATATATATATGTCGTTAGGTTCAGAAAGATTTTTTGAGAAATTATTACATACACAAATTTTCGCTTGCCTTATTCGGCAAGAAGAGCGTTGCTATTTAAGCCAAAATCGCGCTTTACCTATTCAGAACGACATACATATTATATTATATATTTCATTTACCAAACTGCGGCAGGCCAGGATTCGACCCCACAACACATTGTCCCGCCTCACGAGACCACATAATGTACATGTCACCTTATCCACTCAGCCATCGATCCTACAACCATGAGCCTAGCGAGCTAGGCTTGTTTCATGTTGTGAGGACACTCGTGGCAGTGGTATGTTCAAGGATTAATTTCAGCCTCCTCCTGTTTGAATACCCGCCTCAACAAGCAGTCTATATAGCAATGAAGCCACGAAACAAGTGGTATTGAATCATTTACCAAACTGTGGCAGGCCAGGATTCGACCCCACGACACTGTGTGGTCTCTTGAGGCCGGACAATGTACATACAATAGGCTTCCTTAGAGCTCTAGTCTTTTGCGGAATCCAGTTTGAAACCCCTTAATTAACCCATCATTACTTTAGTATCTGTGTAGCATCACTTGTTCAGTAAACAAACACTTATATACAACACAAACCATCATCTACCACGAGCGACATTACATTCTTAAATTCGATATCCCTGATGCAGGTAAAGGGCTCTTCTTCCGGGGAATTGGAACTATTCTGCCCTTTCTCAGATCAAGCCTGATTACCCCTTACTTCTCCCGTTCCCCAGACTATGTACGACTCGTACGGGTTTGTGACTTCCCTATGAATACAACGATAATCCCAAATATGATAATTTTATGAATCAACAGCCAAAATTTTATTGAGGCTTGTATCCAGCAACGCTTGAAATGGATCTTGATGATTCAAGAAATTCGAGCTACCCTCCTCTTCCCTGAATCAAACCAGATTGCCTCAGATGCCTCAAACGTTTGTGTTTATAGCTGTGAATGTAGGAGGTACTACGATGCCCCTTTTTGTGCGTGTCATGGATGACTGCTCTGAGTAAAGGTGCATAAAGCTTGTCCAAGCGAGAGATTCTCAGCGTACAAGGAACCTGTTTTTCCAGCGAGCGGACAGGAAGGTAGAGCCAGCAGCCCGTTAAACTGGATTTCAGGAAGTAAATCTGGAGGTGGAAGGTGCTGGAGCAGAGTGAACCAGCGGCTGGAAGTGACTAAGTAATACTAACAGTGGAAGTAAGAGGAAGTAAAGAACCACCAGAGGTTGTTGGAAATAATGCCAGCATTAAATCTGTCCTTTAAGACTCACGAAATCGTAATAACATGATTGCAAACGAACCAAGGAACGGGTGGGGATTAAAACAGTGGCAAGTGAGTCCTAAAACTCCAGGCCAGTACGTAAGCCACTCGCTTGTCATGGGTTTAATCCCTGCCCGCTCCGTGGTTTGTCCTTCAAGATGGGAGATACCTACAGTAGATGTCGGAGTTTTCTCATTTCCTCCACCGCTTTCACGCAACAATTCGAGAATGCTTCTCTTGGTCTGCTTCAATACTTCATTGTTGTTGCATCCTTCGGTTATTTGGGTGTGTAATAGCCAAAGTGCAAATTGTAAACATGCAAAAAACTGAACTTCAAGCTTTCAACACACGTGTAACACTATTTAGGAAAACGTTTGGAGTGTTACTGAAATGTATAGTCGGAAATTTGGCCATTTTAAAAATTATGAGGGACTTATTTTTCTGTCACAACCTGAGTATTCATCGCCTGAACAAGTTCAAACATTAAAGGGTGATTTATCTAACTTAGAAGAAGACTCGTTATAGTTTTAAGTTGTAAAGGTGCAAAGGTACTAAATTTTCTAACATGGTTAAAAAAATGTGATTGTCTTCCATGTTAAAACTGGGGAATATGCTTCTTCTGACTGGCGCTTAAGAGGCGCACAAGTGCCACCGTCTTCTAATAACATGTTTATTTTTCCACTATAATCTACCTTGTCCATAATTATTATCGCATTTATTTTGTCTGTTTTCGTAAGGTGAAGTCCAGGATCTTTCCTTAATTCATGGCATAACTTAATATTTCAGGACAATTGTGTTGCAGAGGTCTGAGCACAGCGCGCGCGCAACACACACACACACACACACACACACACACACACACACACACAGTGTACAGTGTTGTTATTATTACAATCAGAACCAAGCTGGGACCTGTTCCAGTTCCTGTACATCATATGGTTGACCTACAGCTCCTAATCTTTTTCAAGGTATTAAACTACATGGGCAAGTTATTTAAATGGCTACATTACCAGCTTACTCCACACACTGTACTATTATGTTTGTGTGGGTTGTGGTAGTGGTCAGGTTGAGCCTACAGGATACACAGCAAACCTTTCTTGGTTGGCACAGACACACAACGTCTAGTGCTATTAGTAGCAAACTTTTAAAAGTGCTAGAAAAACGAGGCAAATAAAACAAAGGCGAGCCAAATGAGATTTGGTCAGAGGAGAGATAAAGACAATATTAATATATACAATATGAAAACAAATAGCAAAAGAATAAAAATATGAAATTATTTAAAACTACTGGTTCATAAGCATGGGCCAGTAGGCCTACTGCAGTGCTCCTCCTTTCTTATGCTTTTAATACTGTCCATCAAGGACTATCGTATATAAAACATATTGGAGGGGGAAAGAAGGGGGATATTTTATATTTATTAACACCTCTATATCATTAAATTCTTAAACCAACACTAAACCCACTTGGGTCATACAGCAACACGTCTATAAAAGATAACTTTTAAAAATAGTGTTCAGAAGGTTGAAGGAACCAAGACTTGCAGAGGTACTTGCAGAGGTTCTTGCAGAGGTACTTGCAGAGGTACTTGCAGAGGTTCTTGCAGAGGTACTTGAATAGGTTCTCGCAGAGGTACTTGCAGAGGTTCTTGCAGAGGTTCTTGCAGAGGTTCTTGCAGAGGTACTTGCAGAGGTACTTGCAGAGGTACTTGCAGAGGTACTTGCAGAGGTTCTTGCAGAGGTTCTTGCAGAGGTACTTGCAGAGGTACTTGCAGAGGTACTTGCAGAGGTTCTCGCAGAGGTTCTTGCAGAGGTTCTCGCAGAGGTTCTTGCAGAGGTACTTGCAGAGGTTCTTGCAGAGGTTCTTGCAGAGGTACTTGCAGAGGTTCTTGCAGAGGTTCTTGCAGAGGTTCTTGCAGAGGTACTTGCAGAGGTACTTGCAGAGGTACTTGCAGAGGTTCTTGCAGAGGTACTTGTAACTCGTAAATAATAATATTCATTTCATTAGATAAGTAAATTTGTTCAAAATGGGATGACAATCATGCAGATTTATATTCATGTAACTTCGAGCATAAGTTAGCATCAACACAGCCCATAAATTAGTATGAACATAGCTCATAAATTAGCATGAACATAGCTCATAAATTAGCATGAATGTAGCTCATAAATCATCATGTAGCTCATGTAGACACAGTCAACCCGTAGCTGGAACAAATCATCAAAAACCCGTAATTACAAGAGGAACCTCATCACTTTTCGATCGGTTTCGTTCCATTACGAAATCAGTGGTCCATTATTATTATTATAATAAAAAAGAAGCGCTAAGCCACAAGGGCTATACAGCGATCAGTGGTCCAGAACGGACCGAAACGTTGCGCTTTTTGAAGCCGGTTCCGTTTTTCTCTAAGTGTGGGCTTCTGATGAAAAGGTGAAAAGCTCAGTTGTCTATTGTTTTAAAGAATCTACACAATTACTTAACACAAGCAGGAGGATTTCCCATAGCCATACCATAGAGTTTCCTCACACTGTACACGTTCTCTCACTACATCTACAGGTAGCTTTCCAGGTGGGGGAGGGGGAATTCTTATTGGTGAATGGTTCTTGATCCAAGGAATCAGAGCTACTCTCCTCTTCCTCGGATCACATCTGATTACTACCATCTCCAGGCCCTATATAAGCCTTATGAACTACGAGATATCTGTTTCATGTTTCTCTGTTTCTCTTCTGCCCTCCCACGAGGCTATACCCTGCAAGCATGACTCGCCTAGAACTCATCCAACATTTCCAAGACAACACTGTATCGTACCAAAGCGAAGAAAGACCATTCCCTACCTACAACCAGATACTCCACCAACTCCAAACCAACGAATACTACTACAGCTCTCCCATGAGTGTGATACAACTCTCTCGAAAACAATTTACCGCACTGATAAACGGTTTAAGACCATAACCAACTCATCCTGCTTGCTGCCTTCTGACACTCCCAGCTCCTACCGCTGCCTTCGCCATCCTCTCCTAGTGAGCCAAGCAATGACATCAGTCAAGCCTCTCTATCTACGTCTCCAGTACTTTTGTACCACATGTCCCAAAGTGGTTGGGCCACTTGCCTTGATCCCTCCTCTTCCCCTCCTCCCCATCCTTTTCCAATTATTTCCATCCTTCCTTATCCTTCTTCCTTCCCATCTTACGACAGCTCTCGTCGTCCTCGATTCGATTCGATTCCTCCCATGTATCTGTCCTCCCATGTATCTGCCCTCCCATGTGTCCCCAGGATGCCACCCACAACAGCAGGTGTTAGGAGTCTTGCTCTTACATCACGCCTTGTCTGGAAATCAAATTCTTGACCAATCGCATGTTTTTATTCATATTGTCTGTTATTATCCTTATTTATCTCTCCTCTGACTAAATCTCATTTGGATTGTCTTTGTTTTGTTTGCCTCATCTTTTTCTTTGCCTTGTCATTGTTTACTTTTTTCTCTGTAATCTATCGTGTTCATGAGGGGATAAAAGGAACGTTTAGCAGTTTTTGCTGTACCTGGGGATCCCTCCCAATTTGCTCTACCCGGGAGCCCCTCCCAATTTGCTCTATCTGCGGCCCCCTCCCAATTTGCTCTACCTGGGGGCCCCTCCCAATTTTCTCTACCTGGAGGCCCCTCCCAATTTGCTCTATCTGCGGGCCTCTCCCAATTTGCTCTACGTGGAGGCCCCTCCCAATTTGCTCTACGTGGAGGCTCCTCCCAATTTGCTCTACCTGGGGGCCCTCCCAATTTGGTCTACCTGGGGGTCCTCCCAATTTGCTCTACCTGAGGCCCCCAATTTGCTGTCTATTCGGGGCCCCCCAATTTTCTCTACCTGGGGCCCCCAATGTGCTCTGTCTATTCGGGGGCTCCCAATATGCTCTTATCTATTCGGCAGCCCCGAGTTTGCTCTTCCTGTCTATTCGGAAACCCCTCCCCAATTTGCTCTTCCTTCAAAACGTTCATCAGGCTTACATTTTGTCTAGTATGGAAGAACAGTATTACATCTCTAGGTAATTAACCCCTCAGCTTAGGAAGGGGGTCACTGTAAAGGTCACCTGGGTGGGGATCAGTTTGGAAAGGTCACCTGTGAAGGTGACTTGAAAGGTCATCGGGAAGATCAGTTGGAAGATGACCCGGGTGGGTGACCTGGGATCACCTCTCAGGACAAGGAGTCGGTATCCGGGAAGAGGTGTCAGAATGGGCTAGAATGACGAGTGGGGTTCCACAAGGATCAGTATTGGGATCAGTACTATTGATTGTGAAGGCCTACTGCAGTGTTCGTTCTCTATGTTATGTCACCTTCCCAGGTGACCTAAGAGGTCACCTGGAAGGTCACCTGGGGTCGGGCAGGAGGCGGAAGTCAGGTATTGATTAGTTTGGCCCAGCACGACTCAAGGAGTGTCTCTCCTCTGTCTGTCTCTCTCTCTCTCTCTCTCTCTTGCTCTCTCTTCTTCCTCATTATCTTTTCTTTCATGCTCACTGTTCCTTCCTCCATCCTCATTGTCTCTCCCTCATTTCCTTTCTTCCTCCATGTACTCTTCTTCCTCTTTCTCCTCTCACCCCCCCCCCACTCATCCCTTCCTCTCCTTCTCCTGATCTTGTTTCATCCTCCTCCTCCTCTATTACCCTCGCTCTCTCCCTCTTACCTTCCCCATTCCTTTTCAGCCTCCCTACCTACTCACTCCCTTCCAGTCCTGTCTCATAATCTGCTGTGCCCAGACATTTTTCAATCTGAAGGAACCTATTAGAGAGAAAGAGAGAGAGAGAGAGAGAGAGAGAGAGAGTTAGAACCAGCTTGGTTGTAAAATGTGTTTGATGTGTTCAGCGTTTTGTAACCTCCTCTGAGGTTGTGTACGAGAGTGGTAGCGTGCCTATTGTATTCACCGAGTAGTGTTTGCAAGAGTGGGAGGGGTCGAGTTTCGGCTCCTAGCCTCGTCGACCCTGCCATATCCACTCCTGAAACAGTGTATCGAGTTTGCTTCCGCATCACATACTCGGAACTTGGAGATGAGGAGGAAGGGCGAGAGGGGATATGGTATGGGGAGGGGGAAAAGGGTTTGAGGAGGGGGTGAGGGGCAGGGAGAGGGAGTCCTCAGGATGTGACAGCATCAAGGTGTGTTACTACCTGCTGTTATGGCTACATAATGTGAAGTTTTTTTGTGTCTCCCTCTTCTCTCCTCTCCCCTCTTTTCTCCCCCTTTTCTCTTTTCCCTCTTTTCTCCCTCTTCTCTCATTTCTTCCCTGAAAGTTCTTGACTCACATAATGACTGACAACATGCCAGGTATAGATACTCAAAAATCCGGAAAAACAAGGAATGAATGTACAACTATTGTGGATCCCATCACACATTGGATTACTCCTTCATAATAAAGTTGATAAGTCAGTCAAGAAGAGTAGAATGTAGAATGTAACTTTGGTGGATCTGTGTCTAGCATTAGGAATAATATTAAGAGAAGTAAATAATGAAATTGGATGTTATAGGATGTGAGTAGATCTATAACACAATATGATAACATGAACGTAGATAAGGACGTTTATGGAGCAACTTGCAATATGAACAGACTGACTGATGTTATAGTGGCCAGGCTTAGGCTTGGTTACTTGTACTTCTGGCAGTTTGGTAGACACACATGATTATCAAACCAAATGTAAAGCATGTGACCAGCCCTGTGGTCACTATCTTGAACTCTTCGTGCTCAATTGTCCACTTATTAAGGAATAGAGAGATAGCATAATAACCTCTGTGACATGTCAACATATCTTATTAATGAAAATAAGATACCAGATATATTAAGCAATTTTCCTAAATTTGCTTATAACAGATAAGTGACCTGTATATATAAATCCAGATGTACTCCTGTTAACCCTTTTGTGTATCCATATGTTCTTGTGCTACCGTCCTCAGGATGGATATGTTCTTGTGCTACCTTCCTCAGGATGGATATGTTCTTGTGCTACCGCCCTCAGGATGGATATGTTCTTGTGCTACCGTCCTCAGGATGGATATGTTCTTGTGCTACCTTCCTCAGGATGGATATGTTCTTGTGCTACCGTCCTCAGGATGGATATGTTCTTGTGCTACCGTCCTCAGGATGGATATGTTCTTGTGCTACCGTCCTCAGGATGGATATGTTCTTGTGCTACCGTCCTCAGGATGGATATGTTCTTGTGCTACCGCCCTCAGGATGGATATGTTCTTGTGCTACCGCCCTCAGGATGGATATGTTCTTGTGCTACCGTCCTCAGGATGGATATGTTCTTGTGCTACCGTCCTCAGGATGGATATGTTCTTGTGCTACCGTCCTCAGGATGGATATGTTCTTGTGCTACCTTCCTCAGGATGGATATGTTCTTGTGCTACCGTCCTCAGGATGGATATGTTCTTGTGCTACCGTCCTCAGGATGGATATGTTCTTGTGCTACCGTCCTCAGGATGGATATGTTCTTGTGCTACCGCCCTCAGGATGGATATGTTCTTGTGCTACCGCCCTCAGGATGGATATGTTCTTGTGCTACCGTCCTCAGGATGGATATGTTCTTGTGCTACCGTCCTCAGGATGGATATGTTCTTGTGCTACCGTCCTCAGGATGGATATGTTATTGTGCTACCGTCCTCAGGATGGATATGTTCTTGTGCTACCGTCCTCAGGATGGATATGTTCTTGTGCTACCGCCCTCAGGATGGATATGTTCTTGTGCTACCGTCCTAAGGATGGATATGTTCTTGTGCTACCGTCCTCAGGATGGATATGTTCTTGTGCTACCGTCCTCAGGATGGATATGTTCTTGTGCTACCGTCCTCAGGATGGATATGTTCTTGTGCTACCGTCCTCAGGATGGATATGTTCTTGTGCTACCGTCCTCAGGATGGATATGTTCTTGTGCTACCGTCCTCAGGATGGATATGTTCTTGTGCTACCGTCCTCAGGATGGATATGTTCTTGTGCTAACGTCCTCAGGATGGATATGTTCTTGTGCTACCGTCCTCAGGATGGATATGTTCTTGTGCTACCGTCCTCAGGATGGATATGTTCTTGTGCTACCGTCCTCAGGATGGATATGTTCTTGTGCTACCGTCCTCAGGATGGATATGTTCTTGTGCTACCGTCCTCAGGATGGATATGTTCTTGTGCTACCGTCCTCAGGATGGATATGTTCTTGTGCTACCGTCCTCAGGATTGATATGTTCTTGTGCTACCGTCCTCAGGATGGATATGTTCTTGTGCTACCGTCCTCAGGATGGATATGTTCTTGTGCTACCGTCCTCAGGATGGATATGTTCTTGTGCTACCGTCCTCAGGATGGATATGTTCTTGTGCTACCGTCCTCAGGATGGATATGTTCTTGTGCTACCGTCCTCAGGATGGATATGTTCTTGTGCTACCGTCCTCAGGATGGATATGTTCTTGTGCTACCGTCCTCAGGATGGATATGTTCTTGTGCTACCGTCCTCAGGATGGATATGTTCTTGTGCTACCGTCCTCAGGATGGATATGTTCTTGTGCTACCGTCCTCAGGATGGATATGTTCTTGTGCTACCGCCCTCAGGATGGATATGTTCTTGTGCTACCGTCCTCAGGATGGATATGTTCTTGTGCTACCGTCCTCAGGATGGATATGTTCTTGTGCTACCGTCCTCAGGATGGATATGTTCTTGTGCTACCGTCCTCAGGATGGATATGTTCTTGTGCTACCGTCCTCAGGATGGATATGGGGTACACAATAAACTGGCCACTTCGATGGCAAAATCTAAACGTATAAAATCTTTCTTTTCCTACTTCCATTTCTGTTATTGCTTCCCCGCTGCCCCTTATGCTCCTCTTCCCCCCTCTCTCTTCCCATCTATCGTACTCCTTATTTTTCTCCTCTTTCTTCACTCCTCTCCCGCTTCCTCTTCATCTTCCATCTCCCTTTACCTCACATATGGGCAACTTACACCCCTACTGCCCCTGCTTACCTAGCAGGTAAGGAGGTACCAAGGGGGGGGGGAGGGGTTACGCATTGAATAAATTAAACACTTAAACTACTGTTAACATGCTAACATTATATTTGGAATGTACTCACTGCAACTGATGAGAGAGAGAGAGAGAGAGAGAGAGAGAGAGAGAGAGAGAGAGAGAGAGAGAGAGAGAGAGAGAGAGAGGGAGAGAGAGAGAGAGAGGGAGAGAGAGACCTGCTCAAATTAGAATGAAAATTCTTGAGGGTCAACCTGTGTGCTGGCAAGAGGCAAAAATACGTTAGAAAACTGCAGTACCTGCTGGAATGTTACTGTGTAAGAAACTGCAGTACCTGCTGGAATGTTACTGTGTAAGAAACTGCAGTACCTGCTGGAATGTTACTGTGTAAGAAACTGCAGTACCTGCTGGAATGTTACTGTGTAAGAAACTCCAGTACCTGCTGGAATGTAACTGTGTAAGAAACTCCAGTACCTGCTGAAATATTACTGTGTAAGAAACTCCAGTACCTGCTGAAATATTACTGTGTAAGAAACTCCAGTACCTGCTGGAATGTTACTGTGTAAGAAACTCCAGTACCTGCTGAAATATTACTGTGTAAGAAACTCCAGTACCTGCTGAAATATTACTGTGTAAGAAACTCCAGTACCTGCTGGAATGTTACTGTCTAAGAAACTCCAGTACCTGCTGGAATGTTACTAGGAAACTCCAGTACCTGCTGGAATGTTACTATGTGAGAAACTCCAGTACCTGCTGAAATATTACTGTGTAAGAAACTCCAGTACCTGCTGAAATATTACTGTGTAAGAAACTCCAGTACCTGCTGAAATATTACTGTGTAAGAAACCCCAGTACCTGCTGAAATATTACTGTGTAAGAAACTCCAGTACCTGCTGAAATATTACTGTGTAAGAAACTCCAGTACCTGCTGAAATATTACTGTGTAAGAAACTCCAGTACCTGCTGAAATGTTACTGTCTAAGAAACTCCAGTACCTGCTGGAATGTTACTAGGAAACTCCAGTACCTGCTGGAATGTTACTATGTGAGAAACTCCAGTACCTGCTGAAATATTACTGTGTAAGAAACTCCAGTACCTGCTGAAATATTACTGTGTAAGAAACCCCAGTACCTGCTACAAGTATTTAAGCATCAGGTACAGGGCATCTGTGTACAAAATGACAGTAATAAAAAAACTTCTCTTTAAAACCACAGACGTCTGTAGTCTACAATAGCAAGTTCTCTTCACGCTGACTCATCTGTGGCTATATCCAGAAACTCTGTACTCACTTATTTGTCCTTGCAGGGGTTGAGTCTCAACCCCTGGCTCTGCCACTTGCCGCATGCTAAATTTACGCCCTCCTAGGACTATGGGCCCTGACATACCTATCAAAGATGCAATAAGATCACAGTAAACAGGTGATACCACAATATACAAAACAACCACTGTGAAAAAATAGTGAACTTCCAAGCGATTTCGTGGTATCTCACGTTATCACAGGTCACGGATAACGCGAGAAATCACAAAAGCACTTCGAAGTTCACTGCTTTTTGACAGTGGTTGTTTTGCAATACATAAAACCTTCCTCCATGTCATTCTTCTTCCTAACCATTTCAAGCCTGAAAAAAATACTTCCTTACATCCTTGTGACTTACCTGTGTCTTTAGCTTCTACCTGCGCGTTCTCAGCCTATCCTTGTCCACCCTATCAAGTCCTGCGCGTATTTTTATGTCGTTCTATCCTCAAATATCATTACGTTCCTTTAGCTTCTCCTTATAGCTGACTCCTCTTAACTCTGGAACCAGTCTTGTTGCATACCTTTGCACTTTTCCAGTTGCTTAACATGCTTTATCAGGTGTGGGTTCCATGCTGGTGCTGCATACGAGAAAGGAGGCGTGATATATGTCGTATATAGAACTGTGAATGATTCTTTGTTGATATTCTTGAAAGTTACTCTAAGTGTTACCAGATGACCACTCACTGCAGTGATTATGGGGATGGTGTGTGCCTCTGGCAGTGTGTTTGGCACTAGTCTCATCTGAATCGTAGCCCCTCTCTCCTCCGACTCTGTACTCAGCTTCTTGTCAGAAGACCGGAAACTGAGTACATTATCTTTTGGGGTCGGATTCAAGGAGCCATTTGTATGACCCATTCTGTTGTTTACACAAGTTGTAGCCATTTCTTGTCCTCACTTGTTTTTGTTTACCTCTTATGATAGGAGTCAAAACCGATAACCTTTTCTGGTATATCCTTCACACATACCAATCCGTGAGGAACCCTACTCGTTGCACTTTCCCATTCTGACGTCTCCTTTCAGAGTCTTGTCTTTATCCAGTAAGATATTATCTGATCCCCTGTAGCACACTCGCTGTTATTCCTGTGTACTCATTAAGTTTATGTAGTCTTTTGTCTCTTAACTTGTCAAAGGCAAATGTCGATGGACACTTGGACGGTTTTTCTCTGTGAGGGATGGTGCGTGTGTGCTTGCGTTATTATTGTTATTTTGCAGGGGAAGAGCGGGTTGAATCTCACGTGCCACTCAAACTCTCAACTCTATACGACAGTTTCTCTATTTTATTGGCACTGCCGTACCTGTCCTTAAAACTATGTGGTGAGTTTACTTCCACCATTCAAGGTAAATCGGTATTTCTTGACATTCTTTGGGTTGTGAATCAGTCTCTGAATCCCTGTCAGTCTGTCGTTATCTATCCTCGCAAGTCATCAAAGAATCTTGTAGATCATTCCTCTTAGCTTAGAAATTAGTCTCAAAATAAAAGTTCGAAGTGTCTCAACTAATTTTAATTAAAAAGTTTTCATGTCCTGGAAGCTCCATGCTGGTGCTTTGCATTCTGCTGACGTCAACCATAGTCAGGATACAAATCCGAGTGCCAGTAAGGTGAGCGGATGCACAAATTTGGTTACTGTTATTTTGCTAGCTTACGCCCCAATCTCTCTCTCTCTCTCTCTCTCTCTCTCTCTCTCTCTCTCTCTCTCTCGTTTCCTCCAGGCTGTCGTCCGTATCCTGTCAGTGTATTTGCCTGTTTGTGGTTACTAGGGTCGATCCCAGCTCCTTGTCCCACATATTCGCTGGTCACTACTAGGTCCACTCTCTCCCTGCTCCATGAGCTTTATCATACCTCTTCGTGAAGCTATGTATGGATCCTGCTTCTACTACACCACTCTCCAGATTGTTCTACTTCCTGACAACTCTATGACTGAAGAAATACTTCCTAACATCCCTGTGATTCATTAGAGTCTTCAGCTTCCAATTGTGACCCCTTGTTGATGTGTCCCATCTCTGAAACATTCTGTCCCTATCCATCTTATCAATACCTCTCAGTATTTTATATGTCGTTTTCATGTTCCACCTCTCTCTCTCTCCTGACCTCCGGTATCGTCAGGTTGATTTAACATAACCTCTTCTCGTAGGACATACCCCTTAATTCCGGGACTAGTCCTGCTGCAAACCTTTGCACTTTCTCTAATTTCTTGACGTACTTGACCAGGTAGGTAGGAAGGTAGGTAGGCAGGTAGGGGTAGGTGTGTGTGTGTGTGTGTGTGTGTGTGTGTGTGTGTGTGTGTGTGTGTGTGTGTGTGTGTGTGCACTCCTAATTGTCGTTGTAGGGATCGATTCACTGCTCCCGTCGGTTTTCATAAGCATCAGAAGGGTGAGCCGGGCCCTTCCATTACCCTGCACCAGAGGGGTGTACCGGGCCCTCCCAGTACCAGAGGGGTGTACTGGGTCCTCCCAGTACCAGAGGGGTGTACTGGGTCCTCCCAGTACCAGAGGGGTGTCCCGGGCCCCTCCAGTACCACCGAGGTACACCGAGTCCTCCCAGTATCACCGACGTAAACCGAGCCCTCCCAGTACCCAGCACCAGAGGTATACCGGGCACTCCCAGTACCCAGCACCAGAGGTATACCGGGCACTCCCAGTACCCAGCACCAGAAAGGTGTACCGGGCTCTCGCGGTACCCAGAACCGGTACACCAGAAAAGTGTACCGGGCGCTCCCGGTATCAGATGACCTTGACATAGTGCCAGAGGTGGCACTATATTTTGGGAGAAATGTTCCACAACTGTGTCTTGCTAAATTGCTGTGATTGTTGGCACTGTGGGGCCACTAATGGCACCCTTCCTGTGACACTGTGGGGCCACTAATGGTACCCTGTGGCACTGTGGGGTCACTAATGGTACCCTGTGGTACTGTGGGGCCACTAATGGTATCCTTGTGGCACTGTGGGGGCCACTAATAGCACCATATGACACTGTGGGGCCACTAATGGCATCCTTGTGGCACTGTGGGGGCCACTAATGGCACCCTATGTGGGCCACTAATGGCATCTTTCTTGTGGGACTGTAGGGGCCACTAATGGCATCCTTGTGGCACTGTAGGGGCCACTAATGGTACCCTGTAGCGCTGTGGGAGGCTGTTCCTCGCACGTTCGTTATTGAAATTAAGGTAGGTATGTTAGGTTCAGTTGTGTAGTTACGTTGTTAAGGTAGGTAAGCTTAGGTAAGTTCAATTAGGTAGTTAGGTTCAGTTAGGTAGCTATGTTCGGTTATTTAGGTTCACTTAGATACTGGTATTCAGCTAGGTAGTTAGGTAGGTTCAATTGGGTAGTTGTGTTCAGTTCTTTAGGCTTAGTTCGGCAGAGTCAGGGTCAACTGTGTCGAGTTAGGCTCAGTTAGATTCTGTTCAATTTGCTTCAGTTAAGTTTACCAAGGTTTGCATGTGTGTATAGAAAACGGAGACTTATAGGTTAGGTTAGGTAAGATTTGTCAGGAAATGGGACAAGTGTTTCCTGACGCTTGTCTTAATCATATGATGACCCGCCTCTGGAGCTTTGGCCATTTGACCGAGGCCTTACACTGGCTTACCGATCCACCATCGTCTTGTATCTTACAGAAGGAACTGGATAATACACTGTAATATGTGTACAGTACTTGTCAAATACACTTATCTCAGTTTCGAATACACTTATTATATACGCGTGTCAAATACACTTGTAAGATACACTTGTCAGATATACTCAGCTATACTAAGACACTTGTCAAATGCACTCAAATAAACCGTCACATATGCTTGTCTCGTATACTCACAGTCAAATACACTGTCAAATTGTCAAATATCCTCCCTGTGTAGAGCTTTATCTGGAGAGCGTTTCTTTCTGTGTAGAGCTTCAACTGGAGAGCGTTTCTTTCTGTGTAGAGCTTCAACTGGAGAGCGTTTCTTTCTGTGTAGAGCTTCAACTGGAGAGCGTTTCTTTCTGTGTAGAGCTTCAACTGGAGAGCGTTTCTTTCTGTGTAGAGCTTCAACTGGAGAGCGTTTCTTTCTGTGTAGAGCTTCAACTGGAGAGCGTTTCTTTCTGTGTAGAGCTTCAACTGGAGAGCGTTTCTTTCTGTGTAGAGCTTCAACTGGAGAGCGTTTCTTTCTGTGTAGAGCTTCAACTGGAGAGCGTTTCTTTCTGTGTAGAGCTTTATCTGGAGAGCGTTTCTTTCTGTGTAGAGCTTTATCTGGAGAGCGTTTCTTTCTGTGTAGAGCTTCATCTGGAGAGCGTTTCTTTCTGTGTAGAGCTTTATCTGGAGAGCGTTTCTTTCTGTGTAGAGCTTTATCTGGAGAGCGTTTCTTTCTGTGTAGAGCTTCAACTGGAGAGCGTTTCTTTCTGTGTAGAGCTTTATCTGGAGAGCGTTTCTTTCTGTGTAGAGCTTTATCTGGAGAGCGTTTCTTTCTGTGTAGAGCTTCATCTGGAGAGCGTTTCTTTCTGTGTAGAGCTTTATCTGGAGAGCGTTTCTTTCTGTGTAGAGCTTCAACTGGAGAGCGTTTCTTTCTGTGTAGAGCTTTATCTGGAGAGCGTTTCTTTCTGTGTAGAGCTTCATCTGGAGAGCGTTTCTTTCTGTGTAGAGCTTCATCTGGAGAGCGTTTCTTTCTGTGTAGAGCTTCATCTGGAGAGCGTTTCTTTCTGTGTAGAGCTTCATCTGGAGAGCGTTTCTTTCTGTGTAGAGCTTCATCTGGAGAGCGTTTCTTTCTGTGTAGAGCTTCATCTGGAGAGCGTTTCTTTCTGTGTAGAGCTTTATCTGGAGAGCGTTTCTTTCTGTGTAGAACTTTATCTGGAGAGCGTTTTCTGTGTAGAGCTTTATCTGGAGAGCGTTTCTTTCTGTGTAGAGCTTTATCTGGAGAGCGTTTCTTTCTGTGTAGAGCTTCATCTGGGGAGCGTTTCTTTCTGTGTAGAGCTTCATCTGGAGAGCGTTTCTTTCTGTGTAGAGCTTTTAAGAGCTTTTTTATCCAGACTTGATGGACACTTAAGCCTATAATTCTCGTAGCAAGACATAAGTGAGGTGTCGAAGACATGACTCTGTCATCATGACACGATACATCTCTCAACCAGAGAGAAACACGTGTAGCAACGTGTCAAGGACACGTGGTTCAGTAAGACTGTGATTCACCCTCAGTGAAAATTACTTTTCATCACTAAACTAGAGAAAGTACAATCTCACAATGTACAGTATAATTGTGTACTGATACACGCCTCTCCGTGTATATACACTCTTGAGTCTGGTAGGCAACAAGTGGAGGGAGAGAGTACATGCATGGAGGTACTATCCTGTTGACACACAGGTGTGAGAAACAGTCATGTTCAATGGGTGAGACACTGGTATGATTGTTGTTCTCTTATGAATAAATTTCTTTCATTTAGTTTACTCCTATCTTTACTCTCTCATTTGTTTCTTAAGAGTTTTTCATCCTTAGACCAGGACTCGTTGGGGGTAGGGGTGCATGTGATTCCCCAGGACCATTAACAGATAACAAAAGCCATTAACAGATAACAGGAACCATTAACAGATAACAGGGAGTATTAACATTTAACAAGACAGGAGGGTTTCTGAGGTATATATTTTCTGGTTTAGTAAAACTGGATAAATCAGTAGCGTGCTGCCACCTCATACGTAGTTACACAGTGGGAACAAAAGCTACCTATGTTTCCTTATCATTTTCCATCATAAAGGATGGGTCACGCACAGTGTTGAAGTCTGCCAACTTGATCCAAGAGACTTCAGTAGAGCAATGTGGGCATCGTCAAGTATTCCCTTGAAAGGTTCATCAGCTACAGCGGCTTCAAAGGTTTCCTTCCAGCAGAGCTGCAGTTATTATTACTTGAGAATTACCATATCTCGGGATGGTCTGTCCCATACACAAGAAAAGTGGAATTTTTATCAAGGTATTTTGGTCACAGAGAGAAGCAACATTTATATACTATATATATATATATATATATATATATATATATATATATATATATATATATATATATATATATATATAATATACGCACTTAACAATTCGCAAACAGGCGAAATTATTTACAAACATTGTCTCTACGTCCACGGCAGGACTCTAACCTGCAAACTCTGTATCAGAGTCAACAGTGCTTTACCACGGAGCTAGACCCCAAATGTTCGAGTCCTGCTGTGGACGCAGAGACAATGTTTGTATGTATGTATGTATATATATATATATATATATATATATATATATATATATATATATATATATATATATATATATATATATATATATATATATAAACAAACAAGTCGGCCGTCTCCCACCGAGGGAGGGTGACCCAAAAAGAAAGAAAATCCTCAAAAAAGAAAATATTTTCATCATTCAACACTTTCACGTCACTCACACATAATCACTTTTTGCAGAGGTGCTCAGAATACAACAGTTTAGAAGCATATACGTATAAAGATACACAACATATCCCTCCAAACTGCCAATATCCCAAACCCCTCCTTTAAAGTGCAGGCATTGTACTTCCCATTTCCAGGACTCAAGTCCGGCTATATAAAAACCTGTTTCCCTGAATCCCTTCACTAAATATTATCTTGCTCACACTCCAACAGCTCGTCAGGTCCCAAATACCGTTCGTCTCCATTCACTCTCTAACACGCTCACGCACGCTTGCTGGAAATCCAAGCCCCTCGCCCACAAAACCTCCTTTACTCCCTCCCTCTAACCCTTTCGAGGACGACCCCCTACCCCGCCCTCCTTCCCCTACAGATTTATACGTTCTCCATGTCATTCTACTTTGATCCATTCTCTCTAAATGACCAACAAACCCTCTTCAGCCCTCTGACTAATACTTTTATTAACTCCACACCTTCTCCTAATTTCCACACTCCGAATTTTCTGCATAATATTTACACCACACATTGCCCTTAGACAGGACATCTCCACTGCCTCCGTCTCCTCGCTGCTGCATTTACCACCCAAGCTTCACACCCATATAAGAGTGTTTGTACTATTATACTTTCATACATTCCCTTCTTTGCCTCCATAGATAACATTTTTTGCCTCCACATATACCTCAATGCACCACTCACCTTTTTTCCTTCATCAATTCTATGATTAACCTCATCCTTCATAAATCCATCCGCTGACACGTCAACTCCCAAGTATCTGAAAACATTCACTTCTTCCATACTCCTCCTCCCCAATTTGATATCCAATTTTTCTTTATCTAAATCATTTGATACTCTCATCACCTTACTCTTTTCTATGTTCACTTTCAACTTTCTACCTTTCTACACTTCTGATACGAGAATATAATTATATAGCTGAGGAATGGGAAGGAGGGTAAGCTATTTTCATCCAAGGAGATAATGGCTCTGTTTCCTTGAATCAAGAGCCTTTCACTGGTATAAAGGCACCGCCATGAAGGGTAGCACAAGGAAATAAGGGAAGCTCCCAACTTCCCTTCTGTTCTTAGTAAGTGAACGAATGAGGTGGGAGGAGTTGGAGGGATGTGGGGGGGGTGATTGTAGGTGCCAAAGGAGTGAGTAACTTGGCACTAGGTTGGGCACTGTGCCAACAGTTATCGCCACTACCTTCCACGGCACCAGTGATCGTTCGTTCACCTCTGTAGCTGTCCTCCTTACACGCTTCCTGCACTTCCTTTTATCCAGATTCGTTGTTGGCTCCTACTATTTCGTGCGAGCGTCTAAACATCTTCAACTGCTACAACTACCACACGTCTTCCACCCTCTCCATCGCTCATTGTTATTTAGATATATATATATATATATATATATATATATATATATATATATATATATATATATATATATATATATATATATACACACACACACACACACACACACACACACACACACACACAACACACACACACACACACACACACACACACACACACACACACACACACAAAACAACCACTGTGAAAGAATAGTGAAATTCCAATCGCTTTCGTGACTTCTCACATTATCAAGGAACATGGTTCCTTGATAATGTGAGATGTGACGAAAGGGTTTGGAATTTCACTGTTCTTTCACAATGCTTGTTTAGCATATTCTGATACTAACTGTTTACGGTGATCTTATTGCATGTATGTGTGTATATATATGTATATATATATATCAGTGTATACACAAACACGCACACGTACATCATACCTCCCAATGTGCACACATTTATGGATTCACACTTATCAGTGCATATATATACACACCTCAGTGTATACACCCCGAGATAAACCGTATGCAAACACAGATACTGTTTATAAAAATACATATACACTGATACTATACTTAGTGTATAGGTACCGTGCTGACAACACTGTTATTCAAGAGAACACAGGAAGATATCAGTTAAGTAGTCAGTTATCAAGACGGGAGGAATACTTGGAAGAAACTGTTCACGACACACATCTTTACACTTTGACTACGGAGCTTCAGTATCAGGTACGCACCTGTAGAATAGTACCAGGTATGCAGCTGTAGCGTAGTACCAGTTATGCAGCTTCAGTACCAGGTACGCAGCTGTAGTGCAGTACCAGTTATGCAGCTTCAGTACCAGGTACGCAGCTGTAGTGCAGAATCAGATACGCAGATGAAATACAAGGTATGCCTCTGTGCTATCAAGTACGCAGTTTTAGCATTTGTAGTATCAGGCAGGCAGCTGTATCAGGTACACAGTTGTAGCATCAGGTACGCAGTTGCAGTATCAGGTACGCAGTTGCAGTATCATGTACGCAGTTGCAGTATCATGTACGCAGTTGCAGTATCAGGCATGCAGTTGCAGCATCAGGTACGCAGTTGTAGTATCAGGTACGCACGAAAATCAAAATTAGAAGAAACAAAGGACAGAAAAGCTACGAAAAGAGTAATTATGTATGAAATCTTCCGTGAAGAGTTTGCCTGAAGTGTCTTCCGGGGGTTACCGCCCCCGCGACCCGGTGCCAGACCAGACAACCTGGTTGCTGACCTGATCAAGCTGTTAGTGCCCGTCGCCCGCGGTCCAACGTATGCACTACAACCTGGCTGATTAGGAGCTCTTGTAAGAAATTTGTAGAGTTCCCTACACCGGGTCGTGGGGGGCGCTGACCCCCGGAAACTCCCAGGTATTACTCAAGGTATTTTTTTAAAAGAAGTTAGAGGTTTGTTGGTGATTCCCTTTTGCATGGAGGGAGGAAGGACGCTGAAGAGTCGTGGTACCTTAACACTTGCTGAGTACTGTGTGTGCTCGGCGTTGATAGAGAGAAATAACTGCACAAAATTATCAACAGGTGTAAGATGACAGTTAAGAAGTCATGTCAGAACTGTCATCATCACCACTCCAAGAGCAGCAACAACAATTACCTCACTACCAGTAACAACAATTACCACACTAACACCACCATCACAACTTCAATAGCACAAATAACAAAATCAACCCTAACAACCACACCAACAACAACAACCACCATTTATTGACAAGAACCTGGGCATCAGGGTATTAAACCGTGGCAATATGTCAACAAGGAACAAGTGCCAACTGGGCCAGGAGAGGTTATGCCATGTGGTCATCACGTGGGACCACTGTCCTGTGGCACTCACCTATGGCACTCAGGAGGTCCGCTAACAATTATGGCTCTTCTAATTGCCAGCTTTGCATATGCGAGCCGGATTATTTAAGACAGGCCAGGAATCAGATTTAGCTAAGTAACTGGGTCAGATTTAATGACGAGTCAGTAGCCAGATTTAATTAAGAGAGCTCAAAAGATATTCATTTAAATCTGTCACTTTAATAAGAGTTCAAAAGCCAGAATAAATTAAGTCTCCAAGGTCAAACTTAATTAAGAAAATTTAAAAGACAAATTTAATACGTTTCACTTGCGTTCTTTTCACAAGAACTTTTATATTAGAGCAGAACACTAAATGTTGTCGAGATAACGAAGTTGTTGTGTAGCTCTTATTGACAGTAGAACTAAATTGTTGTAGTTCTTACTGATAGTAGACCTAAGTTGTTGTTCTTGATAGTGGAACTAAGTTGTTGTTGTTCTTACTGATAGTAGAACTAAGTTGTAGCTCTTACTGACAGTGGAACTAAGTTGTTGTAGTTCTTACTAATAGTGGAACTAAGTTGTAGCTCTTACTGACAGTGGAACTAAGTTGTTGTAGTTCTTACTAATAGTGGAACTAAGTTGTAGCTCTTACTGACAGTGGAACTAAGTTGTTGTTGTTCTTACTAATAGTGGAACTAAGTTGTAGCTCTTACTGATAGCTCACTGTGTAACCTGCTCCTCCACTAGCGTCCCACTCTCTAACACTTCCTACACAACACTTGCACTCTAGCGTGAAGGACCGGGCCAACAGAGGAATGAGAGAGTGCGCATTTACAACCAAGGTGTTGATATAACTAAGTTGTGTAATTTATATGAAGGTGTATTCCTGTAAGCTGTATGACTCCCAGCCTTGCCTCTCCCACCAAGCTTCAATCCCACCCTGCCCCCTCCCATCCTCTGAGGGTGTGGTTTGCCTTGAGATAAAGGAAAGAGCCTTGCGTTGCTCATCCTCAGTCGTGACAAATCGGAAGTCGTAAGGCTCTTGCAAGAAGTAGGTGTAGGTATAGGTGTTTGGGGGGTTAATGGTGACTTGTCTACGTGAGGGGGGGTTGCCTTTTCATGTGAGGGGGAGATGTGCCTTCTCATGTGAGGGGGAGATGTGCCTTCTCATGTGAGGGGGAGATGTGCCTTCTCATGTGAGGGGGAGATGTGCCTTCTCATGTGAGGGGGAGATGTGCCTTCTCACGTGAGGGGGAGATGTGCCTTCTCACGTGAGGGGGAGATGTGCCTTCTCACGTGAGGGGGAGATGTGCCTTCTCACGTGAGGGGGAGATATGCCTTCTCATGTGAGGGGGAGATATGCCTTCTCATGTGAGGGGGAGATATGCCTTCTCATGTGAGGGGGAGATATGCCTTCTCATGTGAGGGGGAGATGTGCCTTCTCACGTGAGGGGGAGATGTGCCTTCTCACGTGAGGGGGAGATATGCCTTCTCACGTGAGGGGGAGATATGCCTTCTCACGTGAGGGGGAGATATGCCTTCTCACGTGAGGGGGAGATATGCCTTCTCATGTGAGGGGGAGATATGCCTTCTCATGTGAGGGGGAGATGTGCCTTCTCACGTGAGGGGGAGATGTGCCTTCTCATGTGAGGGGGAGATGTGCCTTCTCACGTGAGGGGGAGATATGCCTTCTCATGTGAGGGGAAGATACAACTCTACGCGAGGAGGGGAGATATGTCTTCTCTATATGAGGAGGGGGTATCTTCTCTACGTGAGAAGAGGGGGGGGGGTGCATTTTCTTCGCCAGAGTAATATAACGAAGCAACTGCGAGTTTCCTGCTTCCAGCTAATCTGATCATTAAAAAGCCTAACTGTAGATGGACTGTGAGTTAACAGACTGACAGACGAATTGGCTGACAAGCGAACTGAGCGGCAGGAGGACTGAATGAAAGACTGACTGACAGACAGAGACGAGCCGCAACTCAGAGAGACTGACTGTGACTGTCGAACAGAGATGGACTGTCAGAGAGGCGCTAACAACCTGACTGGTTCTTCTCCTGCTGACAGGAACGGAAGTCTGATCAAAGTATTGCCCACTGACAAAACTGACGGTTTTTACCTCCTGTCGCGTGAGCCTAAAACTACAACAGTGATCACACTGACTTTTACTTCCATTCATTATACAGTAATCTTCCACTTTGCATTATTCACTAACTTTATTAACTTCCACTTTGCACTCCTCTACTTTCATACATGGCTAATCACACACACAGGAGAGATAGGGGGGATATGATAACGACATATCGACATATAAAATACTGAGAGGAATCGACAAGGTGGACAGAGACAGGATGTTCCAGAGATGGGACACAGTAACAAGCGGTCACAGTTGGAAGTTGAAGATTCAGATGAATCACAGGGACATCAGGGAGTATTTCTTCAGTCACAGAGTTGTCAGGAAGTGGAATAGTCTGGGAAATGTAGTGGAGGCAGGATCCATACATAGCTTTAAGAAGAGGTATGATAAAGTTCATGAAGCAGGAAGAGTGGCCCAGTAGCGACCAGTGAAGAGGCGGGGCCAGGAGCTATGAATCGACCCCTGCAACCACAATTAGGTGAGTACACACACACACACACACACACACACACACACACACACACACACACACACACACACACACACACACACACACACACACAAAAGACCGCAGGCGGAGTACAGTCTAGGGGGCCAGAGACTACAAACCTCACTCAAGGAAAAAGATCTTTGGGTTAGTATAACACCAGGCACATCTCCTGAAGCGCACATCAACCAAATAACTGCTGCAGCATATGGGCGCCTAGCAAACCTCAGAACAGCATTCCGACATCTTAATAAGGAATCGTTCAGGACCCTGTACACCGTGTACGTTAGGCCCATATTGGAGTATGCGGCACCAGTTTGGAACCCACACCTAGCCAAGCACGTAAAGAAACTAGAGAAAGTGCAAAGGTTTGCAACAAGACTAGTCCCAGAGCTAAGAGGTATGTCCTACGAGGAGAGGTTAAGGGAAATCAACCTGACGACACTGGAGGACAGGAGAGATAGGGGGGGCATGATAACGACATACAAAATACTGAAAGGAATTGACAAGGTGGACAAAGACAGGATGTTCCAGAGATTGCACAGTAACAAGGGGGACACAGTTGGAAGTTGAAGACACAGATGAATCACAGGGATGTTAGGAAGTATTTCTTCAGCCACAGAGTAGTCAGTAAGTGGAATAGTTTGGGAAGCGATGTAGTGGAGGCAGGATCCACACATAGCTTTAAGCAGAGGTATGATAAAGCTCACGGTTCAGGGAGAGTGACCTAGTAGCGACCAGTGAAGAGGCGGGGGCCAGGAGATTGGACTCGACCCCTGCAACCTCAACTAGGTGAGTACAACTAGGCGAGTACACACACACACACACACACACACACACACACACACACACACACACACACACAACTTCTAAAGAATCTTCGCAGCGTCTCATTTCAAACGTTCAGGAACAAGTGGATTTAGAAACCTTACATCAGACTACTAAAATTCCAAGTAGAAATGTCTTTGTTGCTCTTAGTATTTTAATAACAAAAATACAAAGAAATAAAGATGACATACAAGAAGATGAAGGTGAAATACAAGGTGGAAAATGGCGGAATGTGAAACTGAAGCGAGATATGGAATACAGATGTGTCAGCAGAATATGAAGACTATGTTAGCAATACTAGTGATGGTGTGGTGATAGTGGTAGATGCAGTAGTGGTGATGGTTGTAGGTGCAGTAATGGTGGTGGTAGATGAAGTAGTGGTGGTGGTTGTAGGTGCAGTAATGGTGGTGGTAGATGAAGTAGTGGTGGTGGTTGTAGGTGCAGTAATGGTGGTGGTAGATGAAGTAGTGGTGGTGGTTGTAGGTGCAGTAATGGTGGTGGTAGATGCAGTAGTGGTGATGGTTGTAGGTGCAGTAATGGTGGTGGTAGATGAAGTAGTGGTGGTGGTTGTAGGTGCAGTAATGGTGGTGGTAGATGAAGTAGTGGTGGTGGTTGTAGGTGCAGTAATGGTGGTGGTAGATGAAGTAGTGGTGGTGGTTGTAGGTGCAGTAACGGTGGTGGTAGATGAAGTAGTGGTGGTGGTTGTAGGTGCAGTAATGGTGGTGGTAGATGAAGTAGTGGTGGTGGTTGTAGGTACAGTAATGGTGGTGGTAGATGTAGTAGTGGTGGTGGTTGTAGGTGCAGTAATGGTGGTGGTAGATGAAGTAGTGGTGGTGGTTGTAGGTGCAGTAATGGTGGTGGTAGATGAAGTAGTGGTGGTGGTTGTAGGTGCAGTAATGGTGGTGGTAGATGAAGTAGTGGTGGTGGTTGTAGGTGCAGTAATGGTGGTGGTAGATGTAGTAGTGGTGGTGGTTGTAGGTGCAGTAATGGTGGTGGTAGATGTAGTGGTGGTGGTTGTAGGTGCAGTAATGGTGGTGGTAGATGTAGTGGTGGTGGTTGTAGGTGCAGTAATGGTGGTGGTAGATGCAGTAGTGGTGGTGGTAGATGCAGTAGTGGTGGTGGTAGATGCAGTAGTGGTGGTGGTTGTAGGTGCAGTAATGGTGGTGGTAGATGAAGTGGTGGTGGTGGTTGTAGGTGCAGTAATGGTGGTAGATGCAGTAGTGGTGGTGGTTGTAGGTGCAGTAATGGTGGTGGTAGATGAAGTGGTGGTGGTGGTGGTTGTAGGTGCAGTAATGGTGGTGGTAGATGAAGTGGTGGTGGTGGTGGTTGTAGGTGCAGTAATGGTGGTGGTAGATGAAGTGGTGGTGGTGGTGGTTGTAGGTGCAGTAATGGTGGTGGTAGATGAAGTGGTGGTGGTGGTGGTTGTAGGTGCAGTAATGGTGGTGGTAGATGAAGTGGTGGTGGTGGTGGTTGTAGGTGCAGTAATGGTGGTGGTAGATGAAGTGGTGGTGGTGGTGGTTGTAGGTGCAGTAATGGTGGTGGTAGATGAAGTGGTGGTGGTGGTGGTTGTAGGTGCAGTAATGGTGGTGGTAGATGAAGTGGTGGTGGTTGTAGGTGCAGTAATGGTGGTGGTAGATGAAGTGGTGGTGGTTGTAGGTGCAGTAATGGTGATGGTGGTGGTGGTAGATGAAGTGGTGGTGGTGGTGGTTGTAGGTGCAGTAATAGTGGTGGTAGATGAAGTAGAGGTGGTGGTTGTAGGTGCAGTAATGGTGGTGGTAGATGAAGTAGTGGTGGTGGTTGTAGGTGCAGTAATGGTGGTGGTAGATGAAGTAGTGGTGGTGGTTGTAGGTGCAGTAATGGTGGTGGTAGATGAAGTGGTGGTGGTGGTTGTAGGTGCAGTAATGGTGGTGGTAGATGAAGTAGTGGTGGTGGTTGTAGGTGCAGTAATGGTGGTGGTAGATGAAGTAGTGGTGGTGGTTGTAGGTGCAGTAATGGTGGTGGTAGATGAAGTAGTGGTGGTGGTTGTAGGTGCAGTAATGGTGGTGGTAGATGAAGTAGTGGTGGTGGTTGTAGGTGCAGTAATGGTGGTGGTAGATGAAGTAGTGGTGGTGGTTGTAGTTGCAGTAATGGTAGTGGTAGATGCAGTAGTGGTGGTGGTTGTAGGTGCAGTAATGGTGGTGGTAGATGAAGTGGTGGTGGTGGTGGTTGTTGTAAGTGCAGTAATGGTGGTGGTAGATGAAGTGGTGGTGGTAGATGAAGTGGTGGTGGTGGTGGTGGTGGTAGATAAAGTGGTGGTGGTGGTTGTTGTAGGTGCAGTAATGGTGATAGATGAAGTGGTGGTGGTGGTTGTAGGTGCAGTAATGGTGGTGGTAGATGAAGTGGTGGTGGTGGTTGTAGGTGCAGTAATGTTGGTTGTAGATGAAGTAGTGGTGGTGGTGATTGATGCAATAGTAGTAGTGGTGGTGGTGGTAGATGCAGTAGTGGGGTAGATGCAGTAGTGGGGTAGATGCAGTAGTGGGGTTATATGCAGTAGTGGGGTTATATGCAGTAGTGGGGTTATATGCAGTAGTGGGGTTATATGCAGTAGTGGGGCTATATGCAGTAGTGGGGCTATATGCAGTAGTGGGGTTATATGCAGTAGTGGGGGTATATGCAGTAGTGGTGGTATATGCAGTAGTGGTGGTAGATGCAGTAGTGGTGGTAGATGCAGTAGTGGGAGTAGATGCAATAGTAGGAGTGGTGGTGGTGGTAGAAGAATAGTAATAGTGGTGGTGGTAGATTAAGTTGTAGTGGTAGTGGTGGTAGATGCAATAGTTGCAGCGGGCCTCCAACAGCAACAGCCTGGTTGACCAGGCCAGCACCAGACGAGCCTGGTCCATGGCCGGGCTCCGAGAGTAGTGAAACTCTCGAAACTCGTCAGATTATATATATATATATATATATATATATATATATATATATATATATATATATATATATATATATATATATATATATATATATATATATATATATATATATATATATATATATATATATATATATATATATATATATATATATATATATATATATATATATATATATATATATATATATATATATATATATATATATATATATATATATATATATATTATATATATATATATATATATATATTATATATATATATATATATATATTATATATATATATATATATATATATATATATATATATATATATTATATATATATATTATATATATATATCAGGCGGTGGTAGATGCAACACCAGTGGTAGTGGTGGTGGTGATGGAAGTGAGGGTGGTGGTGATGGAAGTGAGGGTGGTGGTGATGGAAGTGAGGGTGGTGGTGATGGAAGTGAGGGTGGTGATGATGGAAGTGAGGGTGGTGATGATGGAAGTGAGGGTGGTGATGATGGAAGTGAGGGTGGTGGTGATGGAAGTGAGGGTGGTGATGATGGAAGTGAGGGTGGTGATGGAAGTGAGGGTGGTGGTGATGGAAGTGAGGGTGGTGATGATGGAAGTGAGGGTGGTGATGATGGAAGTGAGGGTGGTGATGATGGAAGTGAGGGTGGTGATGATGGAAGTGAGGGTGGTGGTGATGGAAGTGAGGGTGGTGGTGATGGAAGTGAGGGTGGTGGTGATGGAAGTGAGGGTGGTGGTGATGGAAGTGAGGGTGGTGATGATGGAAGTGAGGGTGGTGGTGATGGAAGTGAGGGTGGTGATGAAAGTAGTGGTGGTAGTGGCGTTAGTATCTAATGTGTATTTGGTCATTATTGATGGGAAACTGAAAAATGGAAACCGATGGGCTGTGGTGGATGAGAGAAGTGGGTAGTGGTGGTAGGAAGTATGTGATGGTGGTAGGAAGTATGTGATGGTGGTAGGAAGTATGTGATGGTGGTAGGAAGTATGTGATGGTGGTAGGAAGTAGTGGGTGATGGTGGTAGGAAGTAGTGGGTGATGGTGGTAGGAAGTGGGTGATGGTGGCAGGAAGTGAGTAATGGTGGCAGGAAGTGGGTAATGGTGGCAGGAAGTGGGTGATGGTGGCAGAAATTGGGTGATGGTGGCAGAAAGTGGGTGATGGTGGCAGGAAGTGGGTAATGGTGAGTGGGTAATGGTGGCAGGAAGTGGGTGATGGTGGTAGGAAGTGGGTAATGGTGAGTGGGTAATGGTGGCACGAAGTGGGTGATGGTGGTAGGAAGTAGGTAATGGTGGCACGAAGTGGGTGATGGTGGTAGGAAGTGGGTGATGGTGGCAGGAAGTGGGTGATGGTGGTAGGAAGTGGGTAATGGTGAGTGGGTAATGGTGGCACGAAGTGGGTGATGGTGGTAGGAAGTAGGTAATGGTGGCACGAAGTGGGTGATGGTGGTAGGAAGTGGGTGATGGTGGCAGGAAGTGGGTGATGGTGGTAAGAAGTGGGTAATGGTGAGTGGGTAATGGTGGCAGGAAGTGGGTGATGGTGGTAGGAAGTAGGTAATGGTGGCACGAAGTGGGTGATGGTGGTAGGAAGTGGGTGATGGTGGCAGGAAGTAGGTGATGGTGGTAGGAAGTGGGTAATGGTGAGTGGGTGATGGTGGTAGGAAGTGGGTAATGGTGAGTGGGTAATGGTGGCAGGAAGTGGGTGATGGTGGTAGGAAGCGGGTGGTGGTAGGAAGTGGGTGATGGTGGTAGGAAGTGGGTAATGGTGGTAGGAAGTGGGTAATGGTGGTAGGAAGTGGGTAATGGTGGTAGGAAGTGGGTAATGGTGGCAGGAAGCGGGTAATGGTGGTAGGAAGTGGGTGATGGTTGTGTGCTATGGTGAGTGGTACTGGTAGTGGGTGGTCGTGGTGAAGTCGGCGGTGGTGGTGGCGGTAGTGGTGGCGGTGGTGGTGGCGGTGGTGGTGTTGGCAGGCGGTGGGAGGCGGTGGTGGTAGTGGGAGGCGGTGGTGGTAGTTGGAGGCGGTGGTGGTGGGGTGGGCGATGGCATAGGTGGGTTGTTGGGGGAGGGGCACAATGAACGTGGGGGTCACTGAAGGTCAGGTGACCCCCAGGCACCGGATCTGCTCTGTACGTGTGAACGACAGGTGCACATCCTCACAGCTTCCACGGTGCTCACACCCTGCTCACACCCTCTCATGTCACCTGTTCCACTTTTCTACAATTCTGTTGCTAATGCAGTTCATTCCTGTATTTATTTTTAAATCTAAATTTATCCATCTTGAATGCATGTGCTCACCCTGGATCAGTGTTAAAGAGTCTTGAATATAACCACTTACTGAAGGGGCTCAGGTCTTGTGAATGCCGGATGGGAGAAGTTCAGGGCTTGTGAATGCCGGATGAGAGAAGTTCAGGGCTTGTGAATGCCGGATGAGAGAAGTTCAGGGCTTGTGAATGCCGGATGAGAGAAGTTCAGGGCTTGTGAATGCCGGATGAGAGAAGTTCAGGGCTTGTGAATGCCGGATGAGAGAAGTTCAGGGCTTGTGAATGCCGGATGAGAGAAGTTCAGGGCTTGTGAATGCCGGATGAGAGAAGTTCAGGGCTTGTGAATGCCGGATGGGAGAAGTTCAGGGCTTGTGAATGCCGGATGGGAGAAGTTCAGGGCTTGTGAATGCCGGATGGGAGAAGTTCAGGGCTTGTGAATGCCGGATGGGAGAAGTTCAGGGCTTGTGAATGCCGGATAGGAGTTCAGGGCTTGTGAGTGCCGGATGGGAACAATAACAGCCACACATACTTACGTTTACTCATTCCTCTTATAGCGTCACATCCAAGAAAAAACTTTAAAAGTAATCATATGCTTGTCCCTTTCACGACCAATGAAATTAATATATATTCTTCGATGATTTTATTATTTGTACTTACACGTGAGTTGACTTTATATATATGTGTTATAGAAACACACTGGAGACTTGCATAGTATTTGTACAGGAGGAGGTGGTGGTCTCTGAGGCTCCACTTACGTATAACAGTCATACAAAGAGGATCATAGATATTAGATGGAAAGAAGGCTAAACAGAGAGTACTCACCTATATGTGGTTGCAGGTGTCGATTCACAGCTCCTGGCTCTGCCTCATCACTAGTCGCTACTAGGTCAATTTTCTCCCTGTGTGTCTGTACACGTTACTTACCATTTTGTCCTAGGCACATGTCTATTAGACACTAGGCCTGTTTTGTGTGTGTGTGTGTGAAGTCATATTGAAAGGTTGGAGAACCTGTGAGTATCCGAGTCTGATATTGTTTCCTTCTCTTATTCTTGGAGAGTAAGGTAACAATAATGAAGCGATGCAGGCCAAACTAGTTAGCCGGACTCGAGTCCTGGAGGTGAAAAAGAAGGGTGGAAATGTTGCAATTCGGAGGGTTATTTTGAATTGTAATGTCTGCGCACTCCTGGCCAGGCAGCTATTAAATGAATGAAGGGGAATGTCTCTCCTCTATTTTTTGTCACTCTACATTCATAGGTGGGCTAAAAAAAATTCCTTCCTTGTTAAGTGGAAAAAGTGGCAGATACATTTCACATATACAAGTGTAACCTATAATTATTGTGCTTAAAGATAGTTTATAAGTATTAAGGATAATTATAACTCATAAGTATTTGTTGTAAGATTCTAAAATTTTGTTAACTTAGCTCTTACCGAAAGGAGCGAGCGTCTTACACTTGTTACACACCCGTACACAAGAGAGAGGAGTTTACGACGACGTTTCGGTCCGACTTGGATCATTTACAAAGTCAATTGTTCCACTTACGGTGTACTGTGTCTCTTTGTTCTTTATTCACTAGTTACGTTACTTCGCTTGGTAGTAAATAGTCACTTAACAATTACTAGATTATTATGGTTACATACCAGGGAATGGACCCTGAGATCTGACGGAAACAAGCCTCAGGAGGAAGATGAAAGGTGAGGATGATGATGCAAGGTGAAGATGAGGATAATAATGAAAGGTGACGAGGAGGATAATGAAAGGTGACGAGGAAGATAATGAAAGGTGAAGAGGAAGAGGAAAAGTGAATAAGAGGAGGAGGAAGAGTCCAGGGTAGAAAGTGTAGAATGTGCACCTATATTGATATGTACGCCTATCTCATGTACACAGATGTACATGTGTCTTGACGTGCACGTCAAGCAGGGCATGTGCGTGCCTTGCCTCGCCTCACCACTCACAGCCTTGACTCCTGGCTACATTATACACAAGAAGTACTGTTGTCCAGGCACTCAGAATATAATTTACATGAAAAACAGAAGAAAAAAAACAGCCTTTGGTTGGCTCTCTGGTATGAAGATCACAAGATTATTATAATTATTATTTATTTTTTAACACACCGGTCATCTACCAACAGGTTAGGATGACCTGAAAAGAGGGAAGACATTCATCGTCATTCGTTCACTCGCCGTGTTGCCAACGGAATACCGTAATTGTATTTTATATGACCTGCAGGATCCCCACACACTTCTTCATAGTGCAGGCACTGGACTTCCAACCTCCAGGACTCAAGTCTGGCAAACCGATTTCTCTAAATCCCTTAATGTTACACTGCTCACACTCCAACAGCACGTCAGGTCATAAAAAAAAACTTCTCTTCACTCCGGTCTAACTCGCTCACAAATACCTGCTGGATGGTCAAGCCATAGTAATGAAAACATCCTGTACCCCCCCTTCCTCGAACCCTTTCTGGGACGATCCTACCCCTCCTCCTTTCCACCCCAGATTTATATATACTCCCCTAGTCATCCAGTTTTGATCCATCCTGTCCAAGTGTTCAAACTACCCCAACAGCCCCTTCTCAGTATTCCGAATTATGCTTTTGGTAACTCCACATCTACTCTCAACGTTCCGAATTTTCTGCGTAATATTAACACCACACATTGCTCTCAAACATGACATCTCCACTGACCCCAGGTTCCTCCTCGCTGCAACATTTAAAACCCATACTTCATACCCATATGAGAGTGTTGGTACTCGTATACTTTAGTACATTCCTCTTATTTTTTGCCCACATCGATGTTATCTCCACAAATGTCTCACTGCACCGCTCTGTTTTTTTTATCCCTCTCTCCTTTTCTTATGATTCACCTCATCTTTCATAGATCCATCTACTACCAAGTTCACCCCTAAATATCTGAACGCATTTAATTGCTCCCTTCCTCCAGTATGATAACCAATTTTTCATTACCTAGATGTTTTTATTCTCATCACCCTGTGCTTTTCTACGTTCGCTTTTATTTTCTTTCCTTCACATACCCTCCCAAATTCCTCCACCAACCTTTTCATTTTCTCTCTAGAATTTCCCAAAAGATTTGGGTTACAGGCAAAAAAAAAAAATCTTTAGTCTTAGCAACCGGTACCTGTTCCATTCATTTGCAACATCTGCCACATTGCTCTTCGATCCACCTTATCACATGCGTTTTCTAAATCCACAAATGCAACGAAAGTTCTTTACCAATATCTAAGTACTGTTCACTTATATTTTTCAATGATCGACACATTCCTTACCACACTTTCCTAAATCCTCATTGTTCCTCTCTAGTTGTCCTCTTCGTCTTCTCAATTCCTTCAATAATAATTCTGCCATACACTTCACCCAATATATTCAACAAGTTTACTTCCCTATAGTTCTTACACTCATTCTTGTTCCCGTTTTCCTTACAGAAAAAACTATGAATGCTCTCTGCCACTTACCAGCTACCATTCCTATTTCATAAATATACAAACTACTCCAGAACTACATTAAGATGTTATATCTCCCTGAACATTGCATGAAATTACTTTCTCCCAGTCTTCTTCAACTTTTAAATCTCTCTCTCTCTCTCTCTCTCTCTCTCTCTCTCTCTCTCTCTCTCTCTCTCTCTCTCTCTCCACATGCTCCGTCCTCCGTATGTCACTTCTACATTGTAAAAGTTTCACGTATCTCCCTCTTTACATAAATCACAGAGCGGGTGGGACTTGAACCCATGGCTAGTGAGACCTAAAACTCAAGTCCCACACGTTCTGTGATTTGTTTTCAATCGTATTATTACGATTTCGCGAATTTCTCTTTACATCAATCATTCCACTAATCTCTTCCTCACCCACCCTCTTATACCCACCAACTTTACCGCACAACTTAACACTAGTCTTAAATCTATCCCATACCTCTTCGACTCCTTCCCTATTAGCAGTACTCCCCCTAGCCCACCTTTCTCCAAATAGTTACGTACATCTTACCCTATCTCATCTTTTAAGTTATTCGTTTTCACTTCCCCCTTACCCACTGATGAGTTTCTCATTGTATCTCATCTACCTCTTACTCTCACTATAGCTACAACTAAATAATGATCAATTTTATCTGTCGCCCCTCGAAAAACACAAACATCAAGAACTCTACCTGTCAACCTTATACTAACACACAGTCAAACAAGCTGTCATTACGCCCTATGTCATTTTTTTTTATTGCTGACACATCTGGTGTTTCCCACCAAGGCAGGGTGACCCGAGAAGGAAGAAACACTTTCATCATCATTCACTCCATCACTGTCTTATGTCTTGTACCTTTCATCGTATTTTTCTTAAAATATGTATTACCTATTATCAAATAAATTTCTATACGTAATTCACTTATTCGCCGCCATTGCTTGTCTTTATATATTATTAAACGATTAGTTGATAAATTGGATCAAACAGCATTTCTACTGCATTATTTTTTTACACGCAAGTCGTCTTTTATCGATGTGGAGTGACCTCAGAAACAGAAAAAAAAGACAGTCACCCTCGTTCATTCATTAGCTATCTTGCCAGTTCTCAGAATGTGGTAAAGGAGACAACCTGCACTCAGAAGGTACTGACAACACTTAGTTGTCCTCTGGTTATTTGAGTTTTATTTATGGTTATGTAACCAAGGAAAATGCCTTAGGGTTTCCCTGGAAAAGAATGCAGGGGCATCCAGTGACCGTGTGCGGAAGGAAGGGGCACCGAGAAAGGGCGTATGGGCGTGCATGGCGGGGTAGGACTAATAGGAAAGGCTTGGGGATCACAAGGTCAGTGTGCAGAAGGGAGGGGCACCGTATGCAAATGGTGTGTTATCAGTTAACCGCTGCGGATATCACACGTAGCTGTAATCTCAACCCTTTCTCACACGCACACACACACGTACGTTTCTAAGGAAAAGACTGGTGGAGCACCTAGAAAGGAATGAGCTTATATACGATAACCAGCACGGTTCCAAGGAGGCAAAATCCTGTGTCACAAACTAAGTTATACGACAAGGTGACAGAAGGCAGGAGAGAGGGAGATGGGTAGACTCCATTTTCTTGAACTGTAAGAAGGCTTTCGACACAGTTCCGCACAAGAGATTAGTGCAAAGGCTAGAGGAGCAGGCAGGAACAGGAAAGGTATTGCAACGGATCAGAATACCTGACAGAAAGGAAACGAGTGATGATACATGAGGTGTCAGAGTGGGCGACGGTGACGAGCGGGGTTCCACAAGGGTCAGTTATAAGGCCAGAGCCGTTTCTTGTATACGTGATTCACATGATGGAAGATATAGATTCAGAGGTGTCCCTGTTTGCAGACGATGTGAAGCTAATGTGGAGAATTCAAGTGAATGAGGATCAGGTAAGACAAAAAGGAGATCTGGACAGGTTGCAAACCTGGTCCGACAATGGCTCCTGGACTTAACCCCATCAAGTTCAAAGTCATGAAGATTGGAGAAGATCAAAGAAGACCGCAGATAGATTACAGTTTAGGGGGCCAAAGACTGCAAACCTCACTCAAGGAAAAGGATCTTGGGACTGAGTATAATACCGAGCACATCTCCTGAGGCGCACATCACCCAAATAGCTGCTGCAGCATATGGGCGCCTGGCAAATCTGAGAATAGCGTTTCGACACCTGAGTAAGGAATCATTCAAGACTGTACACCGTGTACATCGGACTCAGAGTATGCAGCACTAGTATGGAAACCACACCCGGTTAAGCACGTTAAGAAATTAGTGTGTGTGTGTGCAAAGGTTTCCAGCAAAAGCTAAGGGGTATGTCCTACAAGGAAAGGTTAAGGGAAATCCACCTGATGATACTGCAGGATAGGGGGGATATGATAACGACATATAAAATGCTGAGAGGAATTGACAAGGTGGATGTTTATGAGATGGGACACAGCAACAAGGGGTCACACCTGGACGCTGAAAACTCATACGAGTCACAGGAATATTAGAAAGTATTTCTTCAGTCACAGACTTGTCAGGAAATGGAAGTCTAGAGAGTGAGATAGTGGAGGCAAGATCTATACATAGCTTTAAGAAGAGATACGATAAAGCTCATTGAGCAGGCAGTGTGTGGACCTAGCGGCGACCAGCGAAGAGGTGGGGCCATGGGCTGTGAAACGACCCCTGCAACCACAAACAGGCGAATACAAAGTAAAATTAAGTAACTCGTAACAAGACCTGGATAAAGTTACCACGTGGAGGCGACAGATGGATGATGGAATTGAATGTAGACAAACGTCATGTAACAGAAATAGACGAAAGGAAAATCAAGTCGCATAATGACTAGACTGAGACAAAATACTAAAATTAACAGGGAGGAAGAGAGAGAGAGAGAGAGAGAGAGAGAGAGAGAGAGAGAGAGAGAGAGAGAGAGAGAGAGAGAGAGAGAGAGACACTCAGGAGATGTTAATAAACTGTCACCGGATGATCTTATAAACAAAATTGTGAGACACTCGTACGGTATACTGGCAAACTACAAAATGACTTTCAAATATATGAATGGTGAAATGTTAAGAAAGTTGATTATGACTTACATTAGAACAAATCTGGAATATGTAATATTTGTGTGACGACCACAGCTGATAACACAATGTTGGAAAAATCCAGAGACTTTGTAATGACTGACCAGAACATTGTACCTGCAGAGACTTTGTAATGACTGACCAGAACATTGTACCTGCAGCTGTAATGACTGACCAGAACATTGTACCTGCAGCTGTAATGACTGACCAGAACATTGTACCTGCAGCTGTAATGACTGACCAGAACATTGTACCTGCAGTTGTAATGACTAACCAGAACATTGTACCTGCAGCTGTAATGACTGACCAGAACATTGTACCTGCAGTTGTAATGACTGACCAGAACATTGTACCTGCAGCTGTAATGACTAACCAGAACATTGTACCTGCAGCTGTAATGACTAACCAGAACATTGTACCTGCAGCTGTAATGACTGACCAGAACATTGTACCTGCAGCTGTAATAACTAACCAGAACATTGTACCTGCAGCTGTAATGACTAACCAGAATGATTGACATTGTACCTGCAGCTGTAATGACTGACCAGAACATTGTACCTGCAGCTGTAATGACTAACCAGAACATTGTACCTGCAGCTGTAATGACTAACCAGAACATTGTACCTGCAGCTGTAATGACTAACCAGAACATTGTACCTGCAGCTGTAATGACTGATCAGGACATTGTACCTGCAGTTGTAATGACTGACCAGAACATTGTACCTGCAGCTGTAATGACTGACCAGGACATTGTACCTGCAGCTGTAATGACTAACCAGAACATTGTACCTGCAGCTGTAATGACTGACCAGAACATTGTACCTGCAGTTGTAATGACTGACCAGGACATTGTACCTGCAGCTGTAATGACTGATCAGGACATTGTACCTGCAGCTGTAATGACTGACCAGAACATTGTACCTGCAGTTGTAATGACTGACCAGAACATTGTACCTGCAGTTGTAATGACTGACCAGGACATTGTACCTGCAGCTGTAATGACTGACCAGAACATTGTACCTGCAGTTGTAATGACTGACCAGGACATTGTACCTGCAGTTGTAATGACTGACCAGGACATTGTACCTGCAGCTGTAATGACTGACCAGAACATTGTACCTGCAGTTGTAATGACTGACCAGAACATTGTACCTGCAGCTGTAATGACTGACCAGGACATTGTACCTGCAGTTGTAATGACTGACCAGAACATTGTACCTGCAGTTGTAATGACTGACCAGAACATTATACCTGCAGTTGTAATGACTGACCAGAACATTGTACCTGCAGCTGTAATGACTGACCAGGACATTGTACCTGCAGCTGTAATGACTGACCAGGACATTGTACCTGCAGCTGTAATGACTGACCAGGACATTGTACCTGCAGTTGTAATGACTGACCAGGACATTGTACCTGCAGCTGTAATGACTGACCAGGACATTGTACCTGCAGCTGTAATGACTGATCAGGACATTGTACCTGCAGTTGTAATGACTAACCAGAACATTGTACCTGCAGCTGTAATGACTGACCAGGACATTGTACCTGCAGTTGTAATGACTAACCAGAACATTGTACCTGCAGTTGTAATGACTGACTAGGACATTGTACCTGCAGTTGTAATGACTGATCAGGACATTGTACCTGCAGTTGTAATGACTGACCAGGACATTGTACCTGCAGTTGTAATGACTGATCAGGACATTGTACCTGCAGCTGTAATGACTGACCAGGACATTGTACCTGCAGTTGTAATGACTGATCAGGACATTGTACCTGCAGCTGTAATGACTAACCAGAACATTGTACCTGCAGCTGTAATGACTAACCAGAACATTGTACCTGCAGCTGTAATGACTAACCAGAACATTGTACCTGCAGCTGTAATGACTGACCAGAACATTGTACCTGCAGCTGTAATGACTGACCAGAACATTGTACCTGCAGCTGTAATGACTAACCAGAACATTGTACCTGCAGCTGTAATGACTGACCAGAACATTGTACCTGCAGCTGTAATAACTAACCAGAACATTGTACCTGCAGCTGTAATGACTGACCAGAACATTGTACCTGCAGCTGTAATAACTAACCAGAACATTGTACCTGCAGCTGTAATGACTGACCAGGACATTGTACCTGCAGCTGTAATGACTGTAACATACTTTTAACTGTAATCTGAACTACATATTCACACCTTCATGTTATTTCTTTCATAAAGTTTAACGTTCAGTGGTGTAAGCTTTAAAGAATACGAATTATTTTTAGCTTACGTCTAAGATAGGTAGGTGTGTGTAGGTGTGCGCGCGTGTGTCCGTCTCCCTCTCTCCCCCTCTCTCTCTTTCTCTCTTCCTTCTGTTAGCTTAATACCGGAAAAAGCCACAAGACGGTAGTTTATGATTCTCATAATTTAAAGTGTGCCCAATAAACTTGACCTTTCCAGAAAACCGCAAGTATTTACAGCCCTAGACGTGTGCCTGAAGTGTTCATAGACCTGAAGATGGTGGGACAGAAGCCCTGAGGTGTTCCACAGACTTGAAGTATGTGATACGGAAGCACTGAAATATTCCAGAGACCAGAAGATGATGGGACAGAAGAGTCAAGTTGGTTATGGCCAGGCAATAGCACCCTAAATTTTCATAACGTATGTTCAATATTAACCCACAAGGAGAAAGAAACTTAGAAGATTAATTTTGGGATCTTCTTCAGCAGACACATAATTGAAATGAAAAGAAGAATATGTAGTGAAGAATGTACCTCTTCCCGTAAGGGGAGAAGTGCAACCTTCCCTATATCATGGCAGCCATCATGGAAACCATCATGACAGCCATCATGGAAGCAATCATGACAGCCATCATGGAAGCCATCAAGACAGACATGATGGCAGCCATCATGGCAGCCATCACGGCAGCCATCAGGGCCCAGGGCACGCCTCGTCCAACAGCACTTCACTGAGTCTCCATAAAGTACCATTGGGGTCGCGCCAGAACTTCCACATTTGTTTTGTTGGGCTCTCAGAGGTGATTTTCCTGGGAGGTTCCCCAAGACCTGAGTAGTGATGGTGGCTTCCAGGTGGAGGTGAGGGAGGAACCAGGGAAAAGAAGGGGAAGGAAGCAGAGAAGGAGAAGGAAGCAGGGAAGGGGAAGGAATGGAACAGGTAAGGGAAAAAATGCAGGACTGAAATGTAAAAAGAATATGGATCAGAGAAGGAAAAAAGATGGAATGGAGTAAGGAAGGACGAGAGAGAGAGAAAGAATGAGGCAAGGTAGGGTAAAAAAAAAATAAGAGGAAGGCAGGGAAGGATAAAGGACGTGAAGGCTTCTGCTACAAATCTTTTTTTTTTTTTCCATGAAGTTGAGACTTGTTAAAGAGAAGGGTGATGGTGGGAGTGGCTTATTCCCTCTTTATGAGTGGCTTAGCGTGTGAGATAATGCAAGCCATGTTTCCTCTTGTCCTCCCATCCCAACGTGGTTAAATTACGCCTGTGTGTGAATATACCATGTACACGTAGGCTTTTCCTCACACACACACACACACACACACACACACACACTCCTTGTCAATTAAAACCTCGGCAGTGTTACCACAGCAACTTGCTCATCACGACCTCCCAATTGTTGAGGTGATGAACAACAGACATTGAGGGGCGAGAACTGTAGTTGGCAACGCTAATCGTCTCTGAATCGACTTTGAAATGACTCTTTCAGGCTTATTCTTCACTATGCATAACTCCTTCTCGTACCACACGTGATAAACTAACACCAGGTACCTACTTACTTCTAGACGAACAAGGGCAACAGGTGGAAGCAAACATCCAGGTACCTATTTACTATGTGAACAGGGACAGTAGGTGTAAGAAATCTTGGCCATACGTTACGTCCTGCCCTGTAATCGAATCCAGGATCTTTCGGTTGTGATATCAGTATACCTAGACGAATGTTTCAGGATTATTGCGATGTTTGGTACAAGTAGAAGTTTTATAAGTGATGTTTGGGTATGACGATGAGAGAGAGAGAGAGAGAGAGAGAGAGAGAGAGAGAGAGAGAGAGATTGAATAACGAAGTGAATGTACCAAGAGTTAACTCTGACCTTGTGGTGACTAAAGAGCTACGCTCTGAACATTAAAACAATAAAAAAACTAGAAAGAGAGAGAGAGATTGAATAACGAAGTGAATGTACCAAGAGTTAACTCTGACCTTGTGGTGACTAAAGAGCTACGCTCTGAACATTAAAACAATAAAAAAACTAGAAAACTAAGTTTCGGGAGCATCTCATATTTGAGAGCAGTGAGAGTAAGAGTGTAAAATGTTGCACATGTTTGCTCACACTTAGATGACCTTCCTCCACTTCTCTGGTCGATTCATGGAGAAGATCTGTCAATTCAACAGAGCCTTCATAGCCAGATTAGATTTTTAACTCTTAGGCGGCTGGTTTATTGTACAAGATATTCATCATGTGGATAGTAGGAGCTGGTTTATTGTACAAGATATTCATCATGTGGATAGTAGGAGCTGGTTTATTGTACAAGATATTCATCATGTGGATAGTAGGAGCTGGTTTATTGTACAAGATATTCATCATGTGGATAGTAGGAGCTGGTTTGAACAAGACATACCCTTGATGTGGAGAGTAGCGCCAGAACATAGTTTCTTAGGGCTTAGAACTAGGTCCAGATTGGACTAGCAGTACATCTGGGTCAATACCAACTCGTCCTTCTGTCTGTCAAACTTCAAGAAGTACTTGTAACCAAGCCTAAGCCTGGCTACTGCAACTTTTCTCTGCCTGTTTACATAGCAAGTTGCTTCGTTTGTGTGTTTATATTAATGTTGTCAGGCTTCTAAATGCATCCCTACGACATTCGGATTCCTTATTTACGTCTCAGCTAACGACACGAAGTTATACTCAACTTGCTTTCCAGTTACTATCTTTAATTTACAAGTTTCATCATGCAGGGATAAACCAATGCAAAATGGATTCCCTAATAACTGCACATTATATTCTCCCCGAATTTTCAACATCTTTGCTTGTCATAAAAAAAAATTTTTATTATTATTCTGAGCCTGAAGATATTGTGGGTACAACAGGTCTTCGGTTGATTTTCACCACCTCTTCTAGCATTCTCTCTTGTGAGACTGTGTCGACGGATGCTGAAAGTGGAACTTACGTTGAAAATGCTATTAAATACCGACGGATAAGCATGTTGTCAGACCCGTTACGCGAGTGAAGTGAACTCAGTGATGAGAGAGTAATGCAAACCATATTTTTTGTTGGTATAAGACCAATGTTCTCAAAGTTCTCCACCTGGTCAATCATCTTTAGCCAGAAGAAAAGTTATAATACCACAAGAGCGAACAGATATAATATCCAGGAAGGAACAGTCAGATATAATACCACAAGAGGGAGCAATCAGATATAATACCACAAGAAGGAACAGTCAGATATAATACCACAAGAGGGAGCAATCAGATATAATACCACAAGAAGGAACAGTCAGATATAATACCACAAGAGGGAACAGTCAGATATAATACCACAAGAGGGAGCAATCAGATATAATACCACAAGAAGGAACAGTCAGATATAATACCACAAGAGGGAGCAATCAAATATAATACCACAAGAAGGAACAGTCAGATATAATACCACAAGAAGGAACAGTCAGATATAATACCACAAGAGGGAACAATCAGATATAATACCACAAGAAGGAACAGTCAGATATAATACCACAAGAGGGAACAATCAGATATACCACAAGAAGGAACAGTCAGATATAATACCACAAGAGGGAACAATCAGATATACCACAAGAAGGAACAATCAGATATAATACCACAAGAAGGAACAATCAGATATAATACCACAAGAGGGAACAGTCAGATATAATACCACAAGAGGGAACAATTAGATATAATACCACAAGAGGGAACAATCAGATATAATACCACAAGAGGGAACAATCAGATATACCACAAGAAGGAACAATCAGATATAATACCACAAGAAGGAACAGTCAGATATAATACCACAAGAGGGAACAATCAGATATAATACCACAAGAGGGAACAATCAGATATAATACCACAAGAAGGAACAGTCAGATATAATACCACAAGAGGGAACAATCAGATATAATACCACAAGAAGGAACAGTCAGATATAATACCACAAGAGGGAACAATCAGATATACCACAAGAAGGAACAATCAGATATAATACCACAAGAAGGAACAATCAGATATAATACCACAAGAGGGAACAGTCAGATATAATACCACAAGAGGGAACAATCAGATATAATACCACAAGAGGGAACAATCAGATATAATACCACAAGAGGGAACAATCAGATATACCACAAGAAGGAACAATCAGATATAATACCACAAGAAGGAACAATCAGATATAATACCACAAGAGGGAACAGTCAGATATAATACCACAAGAGGGAACAATCAGATATGATACAAGAGGGAACAATCAGATATAATACCACAAGAGGGAGCAATCAGATATACCACAAGAAGGAACAATCAGATATAATACCATAAGAAGGAACAATCAGATATAATACCACAAGAGTGAAAAATCAGATATAATACCACAAGAGGGAACAATCAGATATACCACAAGAAGGAACAATCAGATATAATACCATAAGAAGGAACAATCAGATATAGTACCATAAGAAGGAACAATCAGATATAATACCATAAGAAGGAACAATCAGATATAATACCATAAGAAGGAACAATCAGATATAATACCATAAGAAGGAACAATCAGATATAATACCATAAGGAACAATCAGATATAATACCATAAGAAGGAACAATCAGATATAATACCATAAGAAGGAACAATCAGATATAATACCATAAGAAGGAACAATCAGATATAATACCATAAGAAGGAACAATCAGATATAATACCATAAGAAGGAACAATCAGATATAAATACCATAAGAAGGAACAATCAGATATAATACCATAAGAAGGAACAATCAGATATAATACCATAAGAAGGAACAATCAGATATAATACCATAAGAAGGAACAATCAGATATAATACCATAAGAAGGAACAATCAGATATAATACCATAAGAAGGAACAATCAGATATAATACCATAAGAAGGAACAATCAGATATAATACCACAAGAGGGAACAATCAGATATAATACCACAAGAGGGAACAATCAGATATAATACCACAAGAGGGAACAATCAGATATAATACCACAAGAGGGAACAATCAGATATAATACCACAAGAGGGAACAGTCAGATATAACACCAAAAATTCATAATGTTTACGGTAGTGGTTCATTTTTGAAAAGGGAAAGAAACTGGAGGACCTTCATTACTAGAATGTCTCTCATTATGAGTATGGTAAACATGTGTGTGTTTAATGAGAGAGAAAGAAATTTTGCCTTCTGCCCTAATCATTCTGTATCAAAGCTCTTCAGTGATTAGCGTCACCGTCCTGTTATCCCAGGAGCTGTATCACCCCTTCCTTACGGGCTTAGCGCTCCCCTCTCACAATGCTGATCAAGAAAGCCATAAACTCACGAGGAGCTGCTCAAAATATCGACTTGGATGACAGCCAATAAACTTACACTTAACACTGGCAAAACCTACTATATTATGTTTGGTAGCAGAGCAGGTGTTGCGCAACTTAACATTAAGATCGACAACATTCTAATTGCCAGACATAATGAGGGCAAATACCTTGGCCTATACCTCGACAACAACCTAAATTTCAGCACCCATATCCAACACATAACAAAAAAAGTATGCAAAACGGTTGGGATCCTCTCCAAGATACGATAGTACGTGCCGCAAACTTCCCTTCTCACATTATACCATTCACTTATATATCCATACCTCACCTATGCTATCTGTGCTTGGGGTTCAACTGCAGCAACACACCTAAAGCCAATAATAACCCAACAAAAAGCCGCAGTAAGAATAATCACTAAATCCCATCCCTGGCAACACCCCCCCCCCCACTCTTCATAGATCTAAACTTACTCCCTGTTCAGTACATCCACACTTACTACTGTGCAATCTACATCTACAGGACCTTAAATTCCAATATTAACCTTGACTAAAATGCTTTCTTGATAGTTGTGACAGGCATAACACCAGACACAAACATCTCTGACATTCCCCGTGTTCGACTAAACCTTTACAAAAATTCAATGTATTTCAAAGGACCTAAAATCTGGAACACCCTACCTGAAAACTCTAGAACTGCAGACACATTCATCACTTTCAAAACTACAGATAGAAAACATCTTATCTCCCTGATCCACCCCGACAACTAACTACATGATAACCACCTGGTGGTTCACAATTACACTCACTCACCCACTGACTATAAACCCAGAAATACTAATCTTAATCTTAAAATAATAAATCCTAACTAGTCATAAGTTTGTCTATGATACTCCAATATAGACACTTTGTATTGTGCCAAAACAAAAACATTCACATTGTTAAACTCACAAATTATGATGTAGTCACTTAGCCTTAATACCATAATATGTAAAGATTTAATGTTAAGAATTAATCTAAGTCTGCTGGAAATGCCTAGCCATGCTAGGTGTCCTAGTGGCCCCCTCTGTAATGCCTAGCCATGCTAGGTGTCCTAGTGGCCCCCTCTGTAATTAGTATTTTATAACATGTAAACCACAAAATACCCAAAACCTGTAAACCCCACATTGTAACCCTTATAGAGAATAAACTTGAATTTGAATTTGAATTTCTGATACACTAAGAGACTCCTGGCTGTGAGACTTATTACTGGTATAATTATACTAAGAAACTAGTGTTAATCCCGTGTGGGTCACACGGCGCTGCCTTTGTGGCAAGAAGAGGCCAGACCAAGGTCAGGATCAAGGTCACAAGACCAATCGATCGTCTTTCGACATTGGTCCAGGATTCCTCCTCCTCCTCCTGCTCTTCCTTTTCCTCTTTCTTCACCTGTAGATGAATACTGGACCCCTCGTCTAATGTCCCCCCTATTTATGCCCTTCTCTCACTTGTATTCTTCACATCTCTCTTCTCATTCTACGTCTTTCAAGAGTGTAGGTTCAGGACTCTCAATCTCCATATGAAACAATCTTTGTAGAGTGGATGAACTCGCAGTCTTCCTTGGCCAGCTAGGCTCCTCTCTCTTCTCCAGATTATAATGACGAGGCGTTAATATCAACATTTGGTGATTTTGCCCATTTTAAATACATAGAATATTTCACTGTTATTTCTGATGGTAATAGTTTTAACAGTAAAAGTGGATATTTCTGTTTTTAATAGTAATAATGGTTTCATTTATAATAAGAATAGCAATAATCTTAGTAGTAAAAGTAGTAGCGAACACGGTAGTTATAATAATAGTACTAATACTAATAAGAACATTAATAGAAATAGGAATAATAGTCTTGATAGTATAAATAGTAGTAGTAGTAACAGTAATAGTCATAACAGTAATACAGGTAATCAGTTATTTTTATTTCTTTGAAAATTACATAGATACAAACCAATCATCATATGTACACATACACAGTTTACTAAACCAAAGTGCAATCAACAAATGTAGCATCTAATACAAGTAACAACTTAATGTTGACAGCAATAACATCTGTAGCGTGCATATACGTAATAAATAACTTTAAACAGTAAGCTAAAACCACTTGCAAATATCATCAGATATAAGAGGTCAATTTAGTCGTAAAATTCTGCGATGTCTTGTAATATTTAGCTCGTGACGAAGAAATGTGACGTTTTAAGATCACTTACGTCAGCAGAAATGCAATTACCTGAAAGACTTAGAACACCGAGAATGTGTTTTAAGGAATTATCAAAGACTGCATTAAAAGATTTAATGATACAACTGCTGGTGGTGTCATTATTCCAAAGACCAGTGCAGTACACTTTTATGCGGTATGTCTTAAGCAAATATTTGAAGTGTATCAGTGATAATATATTTAAACTTTATCATTATTTTATTATTGCTTGAATAAAGCTTTAGTTTAAAGCATGTTCTTTATTGCCTGACAGTGTATTATCAATTAGATGACCGAAGACTTTGTAACAATTTACAGTTTATAAATCTTGTTTTCCTAATTTTAAAAGACTGGTATTTACTCGTGAGGCTAATTTAATAAGCAAAAGACATTTGGTTTTTGCTCTTATTAACCAATAACTTCTAAGGTTCAAAGTTAATACACAGTGTTGATAAATAAATCACTTTCACATGAGTGTGAGACCCAGCAATAAACACAACTGTTACCAACGTAAGCAAGAACGTTCACCTTCATTATTCACAACGTACAGTTCTCATATCTTGAATAATTTTGTCAGTCAAGCATGTGAAATGTTTGTATTTTTACAACATTTCACAAGCGTAACCAAACAAGCGTCGGTTGAAGACAACTAAAACCAAACTTATCTTTGATTAAGCAAAATCACTGGTTAAAAAAAATGACCAGGTGAATGTCAAAGACTTTCAAACTGCACAACAACAACAACAACAACAGCAGCAGCAACAACAGCAGCAACAACAGCAGCAGCAACAGCAACAACAACAACGATTTTCTGGCCTTGTATCGCGTCTTGGAACGTTAGAATCTGGTGGGCATGAGAGGAGTGTCAACTAAACTTTGTACAGGTGTTCTCTTTCTACAGGTGCCGACATATCTTTGTACATATGTTGCTAGCTCTGTATGGTGTTGGTATATTTATGCAGGTGTTATCTTTGTGCAGATGTTGCTCCTTTCTCTCTCACAAACAGCGTCCAGAATATCTTTCTGCCAATTTTGTCAAGACTCGGAACCAATCACAGTACTAGGGAGAGAGAGCACAACTTTGTAGTACCCACAGTCAGTGGCCAGGCTTCAAACACCTTTTATTGTACAACAATAAAGGAATGGAACAGACTACCTGCACATGTCAAAGCCAGTCATAGCATGAACCAGTTCAAGAAGAGTGCCAAAAGGTGTCTGATGAATGTAGCGACAGAAAGGAGAATTTTTTTTTTTAGCTAACACACATGTAAATATAAATAACTTTTTACCGGATTTCTAGTATATCTCCTTTATTATATAATAAGATAATATAGTATAATAATAAAATTTTAAAAGGACCCCAATGGAAATAAGTCACTTTTTTGGGGTATCCCGGGTTCTCTACACATACGCTGCTATGTATGATAATCTATGTAACTATTTGTGTATACCTGAATTAACTTAATTACTTACAGGTGTTCAAAAGGCAGACTCTACCATTATTTTTTTTCTTAGTCACTGTCAGAATGGTTTTTTTTATAAAACTAACCACGTCATCAATGTGGTCATTATCTAATAATAATAATAATTAACCTGCGTCTGTTTACTGATGTTGTGACCGGTAATGACTATATCCTCGATATGATCATTATCATTGTTAGTGTAAGCATCAGGGGGAGGTTGGTATCTGCCGCAGCAACCACAACCACCATCACTACTACCACCATCGCTACCTTCACTATCACTCCCACCATTCCTATCCCCACCTGCATCATCCACTATCAACTACCAGCCATCAACTAGCACCATCAACCACTACTATAACTCCACCATCACTGCTACCACTACCAACAAGCAATATTAACACCCCCAACCACCACGATTACTGATAACATCATCACTTCCAAATACTACCACCACCACCAAGCAACACCACCATAACTGACACCACCACCAATACTACAACCACCAGCAGCTACAACCACCATTACTGATAACACCATCACCACCACTACCACCCCCGCCCAGCAATACCATCACTACTGACACCACCATCACAACCAACACATCTACGAGTAAAAAACTATTATTCATCTGTTTAGGTGTTGCAAGTGTTGTTAGCAGTCGTGCGAACAAGAGGGACATACATTCGTAATGAGTAATACTGATTTCCCATTCAATCCCTCTAGCATTTTTTTTATACCTATTGAAAATATTTGTCTATTTTGAAAAAAAAGTTGACTTTTAAAAACTTGATTTGTGAGATGCTTGAGCAGAGAAATATTTCCCTTTGCACATACACAATAAGCTATCCCTCGAAAATTCGAATGAGGGTAGAGGCATTGAAGCCCCGAGAGGTGTCATGGGAGGGTAATGGACCTTATGTAAGGGATGGAGTAAGGTGGAAATGAGTGTGTGGGAGGGAGGTTGGTTAGGGCCGTGCTGGTGCAGCCTCCGCCTCACCTCTGTTCGATGTTAGAAGTTTTTGGCGCAGGTGCAACTGTGCTAGGATGCTGCACGCCTGCCAACCCACCAGACCCACCTCCCTAACCTGGAACACTCGTGGAGGGGCCAGAAGGTGAGCTCCAGAGCTTGGCTTCAAGCCACGCGTTACCAGCACCATTCACGAAACGACGGAGACGGAGTTAGGAGGAGAGGGAAGCCTGGTTAAGCGTCTCCAGGGAGGAGGGTTGACGGGGGAGGGTAGCGCGGGAGGGTTGCCACCGTGGCGGCCATCGTGGGAACGCGCCGAGGCTGGCGGGCAGAAGAGGTAAATTTTATCACTGGTAAGACTGGCTTCCCTCCTCCTCGTCTTCCCCCTTCCCCTTCCCTCTTCCCCCCTCCCCTTCCCTCTTACCCCTCCTCCTCGTCCGTCTTACCATATCCAGTTTCACCACCATTGAACCGTGTTAACTACCGCAACGCTCCCACATTGACGAGACAATCGTAACTAAGGGCGGCTGGCCCTCTCTAAGACAGTGAATGTGTAGTAATTAATGTTTATGTTGTTCCTTATTAAATGATCTTCACTCAAGAGGTGACGGCAGGTCTCGCAAGGTTTTAATATATATATATATATATATATATATATATATATATATATATATATATATATATATATATATATATATATATATATATATATATATATATCATGAACCAAAATTTTAAATCAATCACTATGAATTGTGTTCGTTTAATCAATCACTCACTCGCTTTCTCAAGTGTGCATGTGGGTGTGAAAATTTCTGTTCACACGCCTCACAAACACAGTCATGCACACACATGGAAGAGTCTCTCATAGAGAAAGCAACACACGCACACACGGGTGCACGGAGATATGCACATGCATGCTGGCACCGGAAACACCCGTCTTGCAGGAAGCTAGCAGGAGAGGAGACATGATAACCAGATGTGCATGTGTTGCAAGAATACATCGTAGTATTAATCTGTGAAAGATGAAAAGACAAAAATACTGCAGACGGAACGTCAGAAGTGTTCATCGACAAGTCCCCTTGACAACGTATAACACACACACACACACACACACACACACACACACACACACACACACACACACACACACACACACACACAGTGGAAATAAACCAAGAGAAGTGCGGAAGGAGAGAGAGAGAGAGAAAGCCAGACTACAAGGACAGACACTACACAGCTTTGTGAATCTTCCTCAACTAAGTACATTGAGAAGAAAAAATGAATAAAATGGTAATCAGTTAATAGAGTACTTAAATAGGAAATGCCGAGACACAGGAGAAAATCATACAAAAAATGGCAATGGGAAGAAAAGAGTCTGTGGTTTACTTCAAAGATGTAGAGCGGCTGTGTAAAAACGGAGCAGAGAATGGGCAAAACTAAAGAAAGCTGGAAAAAGTAGAAAGCAGAAACGTGAGCTGATTCCCCGGGACGCAAACGCAAACACGAGAAAGTTAGCAGGACAATTTGAGAAGAACATAGCAGTAAGGACCAAATCAAAACCGAATCTACTACCGAATACGCATCATGAAGAAGACATCCGTAGATCATGTAATAAGGTTAAGAAGGGAAGAGAGTTTATTGCTATTAACAAGGTCAGCATGAAGGAAGCTGAAGAGTATTCAAAACGCGTTCACTGTGGAACCCATAATAAACAGTGAACGTAAAGGGTAGACCGACACAGACTGGCAAACCTCACATCAGGAAAAGAAGTGAAGACACTATGGCGTGAAATGAATAAATTAAAAGTAATGCGGTACAACGCATTTCCAAAAGTTCTGAAGGAGCAGAAACAATCTGTGAATCACTAGCAAAAAAAAAAAATATATATATTCTACAAATCATTAGAAAACGGGTAACTATCAAGAAAAACAAAAAGCAGCTAATATAATAAAAGTATTCAAGGAAGGGGACAGCCAGATAGTACTGAATTACGGACCTGCATCCTTAACATACATATTCTCCAAGGTGATGGAAAAGATTTGAATAGACTGATGCAGTGGTCGGAGAAGTGGCAGATGCAGTTTAATATAGACAAATGCAAAGTTCTAAATGTTGGACAGGACAATAACCATGCCACATATAAACTAAATAATGTAGATCTTAATATTACGGATTGCGAAAAAGATTTAGGAGTTCTGGTTAGCAGTAATCTGAAACCAAGACAACAGTGCATAAGTGTTCGCAATAAAGCTAATAGAATCCTTGGCTTCATATCAAGAAGCATAAATAATAGGAGTCCTCAGGTTGTTCTTCAACTCTATACATCCTTGGTTAGGCCTCATTTAGATTATGCTGCACAGTTTTGGTCACCGTATTACAGAATGGATATAAATTCTCTGGAAAATGTACAAAGGAGGATGACAAAGTTGATCCCATGTATCAGAAACCTTACCAAGTCATACAGAATGAGAATGGTGATGCAAGTAAAGAATGGAAGATTCTTAAAACAACAAGTATGGGCTAAGAGATGGAAGTTCTACTATAGCAGGAAAGATATGGGTCTGTGGCCTGCATATTCTTAATTTGTTAAAGGGCCTTCAGTCCTTTACTGCATATAACACTTACGCACAAAAGGCTTAGAATCTAGGTTCTAAAAACGGATATTTGCTTAATATATCTGGTATCTTATTTTCATTACTAAGATGACTTTATATATCACAGTTTTTTTAATATTATCTCTACATTCCTCAATAAGTGGACAATCAAGCACAGTGTTTAAGAAAGTGACTATAAGGCTGGCCACATAATTTGCATTTAGTTTGATCATCATCTGTGTGCATGCTTAACTGCCACAAGTATTTGTAACCAAGCCTAAGCAACAATACGTTTACAACAAAGTTCTGTAAATGTGCTTATCCGAGTTTATCATGAGTTATAGATCCGCTCTGTTATTATTATTACATTATAATTATATCATTATTATTGCGTTTATAAAGGCAGCGACTCAGACTTCTAGTTGTTTTCCTTTGATATTTAGATTCATTATTTACTTCCCTTTTGATAACATTTCTAATGATCAACAAAGACACATAAAGGTTATGATCTACTTATTCCTTCGTGATGTTTACATCATTTAATGTATCAGTTTTATTATACAGGAGTAATTCAACGTACGATTGAATCCATGAGAACTGTACATAAATTCTCTTTGATTTTCTAATATTTGTTCTGGTCTTTTCCCAAGAGCATATTATTAATCATTATGCTAATCAAGAACCTTCGGTGTTGATATAAGAGTCAGTTAAGATCAAGGAATCGAGATTATTCTCATCAGTTAATTTTAATGTTGATGCCTAGTTAACTCTCATGCCTAACTCAACATGGATGCTTTATTCTTACCTAAGGAGGTGACAACAAGAGCACGTGCAGCTCTGCCAGTAGACTTCTGCTTAGATCCGTCAGTGTATATAATTTGTGATATATTGTTACTAACAGTTAAGCGAAAAAATTCTTAAGTCTCCTTTGCTTTTCCCTTTCATAAAACCATAGATACGAGAGGAGAGTCCATATTTGATTCTTTTAGTTGTTTGCAAACAACTAGTCAATGAGACTGATCGAAGTGTATCATGCTGTTTCGGCTTAAGTATAGGTGCAATTAGACTATTGGTCCAAGAATTAGGGAGGACACCCTCAGTGTAATGCTTATACAGTGCTAACAAGGGTTATCAAGGAATTACCTTAAAGTTCTGAGAATATCAAACTCTCCAGGGAATGTTGATCGACCCTCTTCGTAGTGTCGATAGAAAAAGTGATGAATATGAAGAATATATTAAGCGAGCAGAGGTAACAACGGGAATCTCACCATCGTCAGTGCTGGTACCAGTATTGTTCCCTCATATACGTAAAAGACATACAAAAAGGAGAAAAAATCCAATATTTAGCTGTTTGAAAATGTGGTAAAACGAATCAATAAAACTGGAAAGACTACAAGAAAAATTGCACTAACAGAGATGGTCCTAAAATCTGCTACTGGAATTCAACCCTAGCTGGAGCAAAATTACGAAAATCGCTGAAGATGAAAGAAGACCTTAGACGGAGTAAAGAGTAGGGGGCAGATAAGCTGTAGACTTGGAACAAGGAAAATAACCCTGGGGTAATCAAAATACAGAGAATATCGCCGGAGTCGAGAATCAACAATGTTACCGGCTTAGGTGTGGATAGCAAACTGAGAATGGCTTTCATGTACTTTAACAAAGAATAATTTATGACCATGTACACCACTTATTTCAGATTTACCATAGAGTATGCAGCACCTTTATTTAGCCCACACATAATCAAGCACATAAAGAGCTGAGAGGGCTAACTTGCGAGGTAATAGTAATATAATATATATGTCGTGCCGAATAGGCAGAACTTGCGATCTTGGCTTAAATAGCAACGCTCATCTTGCCATATAGGACAAGTGAAAATTTGTGTATGCAATAATTTCGCCAAAATCATTCTGAACCTAACGAAAAAAATATATTTGATTGTGTTTGTTTAGTACTAAATTATTGTAAACGTATTTAAAATATATATAGTTGGGTTAGGCTAAAAAATTGCTCTTGTTATAATAAGGTTAGGTAAGTTTTCTAAGATTCTTTTGGTGCAAAATTAAATTTTTTTACATTAACATCGATGAAAAAAATATATCTTTAAACGTATAAGAGAAAATTTCAGAAAGGACTTAATTTTAAATGAGTTCTTGCTAAGTGACCAGTTTTACATATTCGGCACGACATATATATATATATATATATATATATATATATATATATATATATATATATATATATATATATATAATATATATATATATATATATATATATATATATATATATATATATATATATATATATATATATATATATATATATATATATATATATATATATATATATATATATATATATATATAATAATGTATATATATATTCAAAAGACTTAGACGAGTATCGAGGACTAAGGGACACATCTGGAAGTTAAAGGCGGACCGTAATGTTGTCATAAGCTTCTGTCTTCTGTGGTCAAGAAGTGGAATGATCAGATATATTTTTAAGTAAACAATGTACATAGTTTGAAGAAAACGCCACAGAAAAAAAATGAGGCAATGAACTAGTGAAATCGATCGTATAGAGATGAGAGGCGGCGCCAGAAGCTGAAGCCCAACCACTAGAGTACAACTAAGCGAACACACAAACATAAAACATTAATCGACTCGTAACCAAATGAGAGAATGTGACAGTGCACATAAAGCAAGCTCATGCGGAGAGCGATGTGTTCACGTAGTCCTGCCGAGTGTGCCAACAATCACACATGCTCACCAACATGAGTGCTCACGCTCACACACACACACCTAAACAAAGCCAGGTGATGAGGATGGGAACGGGAGGTGCGAGGAATCGTATCACCTGAAGGGAAGATAAGATATATAATTAGAGAGAGAGAAAAAGAGCCCAGGAGTGGACACCACAATGAACTTCTGGCCCAGGGCTCACAAACAAGCTAATATTAAAGGAATATGCAAAGCTAACGAGTTTAAGAATAGCCTTCAGCAATCAGTATATGTTGCCACTCAGGACTTGAGTCAGTGGCACGGATCGCCACCTAATGAACAATACGAAGGAAGCTTACACAATCCCTGTGTTTGCTGCAGGGCTGGTCTCACAGCCGAATGTCCCAGGATGTAACTAAACCGGAGGAGACACGATCACAACGTACATGATACTCCAGACACATCAACTTAGTAGACTAAAGGAGACCTTATGACACTGGAAGGAATCCAATTAGAGGAGATTAGTGTTGTCTAAAGTTCATTATTATAATCATGGGAGAACGCTAAACCCGTAGGGGTTATGCAGCGCCTGTGGGGGGAGGGGGATGGAAGGTATTCAGCCTTAATTCAGGAAACTGGAGCACAGATCCAATTCCCTATATCAAGAATACAACACAACAATACTCAGTAACAGCCTGGTTGATCAGCTCTGATCCACCAAGAGGCCTGGTCTCAGACCGGGCCGCGGGGGCGTTAACCCCGGAAACTCTCTCCAGGTATATTCCAGGTAAGAGCCCCTCACCAGCGTCAAGGAACCTTCCTTGAGGAGTGTCCAAGTCCAAAGGCGCTAGAGGGATATAAGAGTTCTTTCCAGCCGGGCATGGGACCAAACTTGTCTTTGGACTACCACGTCATCCTGGATGTGCTGGATCAGCCTAGCTGATCCAGCACATCCTGCAACAACCTGACCACTTTCCTCTTGGAAAAACTACATTTCACTCATCCTTCACTGCGTTGATGTTTTTATATGTCAGCTGCTGGAAGGTTGAAGAGTAATGGAGCTTTGTAGTGTTAAGTAACAGTTATTTCTGCCTGTTGCTTAGCAGGGGCATGCTACCTGCTGTTTAGCAGGGGCACGCTACCTGTTGCTTAGCTGGGGCACGCTACCTGTTGCTTAGCAGGGGCATGCTACCTGTTGCTTAGCTGGGGCACGCTACCTGTTGCTTAGCAGGGGCATGCTACCTGTTGCTTAGCAGGGGCATGCTACCTGTTGCTTAGCTGGGGCACGCTACCTGTTGCTTAGCAGGGGCATGCTACCTGTTGCTTAGCTGGGGCACGCTACCTGTTGCTTAGCAGGGGCATGCTACCTGTTGCTTAGCAGGGGCATGCTAACTGTTGCTTAGCAGGGGCATGCTACCTGTTGCTTAGCTGGGGCACGCTACCTGTTGCTTAGCTGGGGCACGCTACCTGTTGCTTAGCAGGGGCATGCTACCTGTTGCTTAGCAGGGGCATGCTACCTGTTGCTAAGCAGGGGCACGCTACCTGTTGCTTAGCTGGGGCACGCTACCTGTTGCTTAGCAGGGGCATGCTACCTGTTGCCTAGCAGGGGCATGCTACCTGTTGCCTAGCAGGGGCATGCTACCTGTTGCTTAGCTGGGGCACGCTACCTGTTGCTTAGCAGGGGCACGCTACCTGTTGCTTAGCAGGGGCACGCTACCTGTTGCTTAGCAGGGGCACGCTACCTGTTGCTTAGCAGGGGCACGCTGCCTGTTGCTTAGCAGGGGCACGCTACCTGTTGCTCAGCAGGGCCACGCTAACTGTTGCTCAGCAGGGGCACGCTGCCTGTTGCTTAGCAGAGGCACGCAACCTGTTGCTTAGGAGGGGCAGACTGCCTGTTGCTTAGCAGGGGCACGCTGCCTGTTGCTTAGCAGAGGCACGCTACCTGTTGCTTAGGAGGGGCACGCTACCTGTTGCTTAAAAGGGGCACGCTAACTGTTGCTTAGCAGGGGCACGCTACCTGTTGCTTAGCAGGGGCACGCTACCTGTTGCTTAGCAGGGGCACGCTAACTGTTGCTTAGCAGGGGAACGCTACCTGTTGTTTAGCAGGGAACATTCTGACAAAGAAAATTCCAGCACCTCGTCTAGCTTCAGAAAACAGCACAGCCAGAGACTGTTGAACAACAGAAGATAGCACAGCCAGAGACTGTTTAACAACAGAAGATAGCACAGCCAGAGACTGTGGAACAACAGAAGATAGCACAGCCAGAGACTGTGGAACAACAGAAGATAGCACAGCCAGAGACTGTGGAACAACAGAAGATAGCACAGCCAGAGACTGTGGAACAACAGATGATAGCACAGCCAGAGACTGTGGAACAACAGATGATAGCACACCCAGAGACTGTGGAACAACAGATGATAGCACACCCAGAGACTGTGGAACAACAGATGATAGCACACCCAGAGACTGTGGAACAACAGATGATAGCACACCCAGAGACTGTGGAACAACAGATGATAGCACACCTAGAGACTGTGGAACAACAGAAGATAGCACACCCAGAGACTGTGGAACAACAGATGATAGCACACCCAGAGACTGTGGAACAACAGATGATAGCACACCCAGAGACTGTGGAACAACAGATAGCACACCCAGAGACTGTGGAACAACAGATGATAGCACATCCAGAGACTGTGGAACAACAGATGATAGCACACCCAGAGACTGTGGAACAACAGATGATAGCACATCCAGAGACTGTGGAACAACAGATGATAGCACACCCAGAGACTGTGGAACAACAGATGATAGCACACCCAGAGACTGTGGAACAACAGATGATAGCACACCCAGAGACTGTGGAACAACAGATGATAGCACATCCAGAGACTGTGGAACAACAGATGATAGCACATCCAGAGACTGTGGAACAACAGATGATAGCACACCCAGAGACTGTGGAACAACAGATGATAGCACACCCAGAGACTGTGGAACAACAGATGATAGCACATCCAGAGAATGGAGATAAATGGCAGAGACTGTGGAACAACAGATGATAGCACATCTCATTATACTACTATGTACCAGAGACTGGGGCCTGCCGGGAGGTGGCCTCCAAGGCCGGGTTTCCTGGGTGTTTGAGGGGGGCATGGTCGACCTTGTGTGCGAGTGTTGGTTGACACACTCTAGCCTCCGCCCAGTTATAATTTTGGCGGACGTGACGTGGGTGGTGTGTTTCTGGTGGGTGGGGGAGGGGGGGAGGGAGGGGGGAGAAGAGGAGAATAAGAAAATGTTAGAGAGATGTGAGAAGGAAAAGAAAAAGTGGCGGATGAGGAGAAAGAGGATGAGAAGAGGAGGATAACAGAGACGGGAGAAGAGACGTAAGACTGAAGAGAGGATGATAGAGAGAGACAGAATAAAGGAAATATGTAAGGGGTTACCTGTATTTAGTTCCCGATGGGGGGTCATCGCCCCCAATGGCCCGATCCCAGACCAGGCTCATCAGGACTTGACCTCAGTAACTTAGTGAGATCCCTCTTGAAGACAGCCAGGTGTTTGGTGGGAATTCCCCTTGTGTGTATAATATATATATATATATATATATATATATATATATATATATATATATATATATATATATATATATATATATATATATATAAGGGGATGTAAATAACATGCTTAAAATATCCAGCCAGGACAGGACTCGCAGCAATGGTTTTAATTTGGAAAAATTCAGATACAGGAAGGATATAGAAAAGAACTGGTTTGGTAATAGAGTTGTGGATAAGTGGAACAAACTTCCGAGTACCGTCATAGAAGCTAAGGCGTTATGTAGTTTTAAAAATAGGTTAGATAAATACACGAGTGGGTGTGGGTGGGTGTAAGTTGGACGTGACTAGCTTGTGCTAGTAGATCTGATGCCGTTCTCCTTAAGTGAATGTGACCTGACCTATATATATATATATATATATATATATATATATATATATATATATATATATATATATATATATATATATATATATAAGGAAACTTACTGAAGAGTCTTGGTCCCCTTACACTTACTCTCTCTTAGTGTGTTTATCGCACCATCTACCAAGACACTCGCTTTCACAACAAAGGATTTTCAGTGTAGAGTTGTAGGTGTAAATTATGTGAATTTATAGGTAGATTATGTAGATGTATAGGTGTAGTTTATGTAGATTTCCAGTGTGGATGATATAGATTTATAGGTGTTAATTATGTAGATTTGGAAGTGTAGGTTATATAGATTTTATAGGTGCATATTATGTACATTTTATAGGTGTATGAAAAAAAAAACCACCCACAACAGTAACACGGTTGACTAAGAAGATGTTAAAATAAATCTTGATTCAAGTTTTTGGGTTCGACTCTTGTGAGAAAATTAAGCATCAATATGCCATTTTCCTAGCAAATTCTGACATGGGAGGTGGTACGAGACGCCTTCGTTGAGGGTAGCACTTCGCCGGGTCACCAAGTGGACAAGACGCGGGCCGGGACAGTACCGGCGAATTTCATTCAATCCAATCCGGTAGGCTGTAGACCCCCACACAGTAGACCTATAGCCGACGATGCCACACTCTTCTACCAACTATAAATTATATGCCTAATTTAGTAATAAAGCAGCCTCTATATAGACTATTATACCACCTCTATTCAGTAATTAAGCTAAGTTAGAGTTAGACATGAAAATAGCATATTAATACTTAATTTCCCTACAGTTTTAAAAGCTTCGTGACTCACCGCCTCACACTGGTGAGTGAATCACCTGCAAACACCAGTCATCAATAAGACAAAAAAATATAGTTGAAATTTCGTTTTGATTATTCTTTATCCTTTGTTACTGGAAATTAGTTTGTAAATTGTTAGTGGGATAACATTCTTGTGCGAAGGCCGCCAACATCATTTTGCGAAAGCCGCCAACATCATTTTGCAAAGGCCGCCAACATCATTTTGCATAGGCTCTAACTTTCTCGACAACATTCCGAAGAGTACAGTTAAGGGACTTCAAGCATTCCCAGCAGTTCAGGTGTCTGATTCATTGTACATTAGCAGTGGAGGTTCTCTTTACGCCCTCCAGTTCTATAGTTTCTCCTACCTTGTAGGGGGGCCGTCAGTATACATCATAAATATTTTAGCCTAGAGAAACAAGTGACTTGAAAGATTATCATCCTTGGCTTGTCATCTCTCGCTCTACACACACCTGTAAGTTATGAGAGAAAGCCACGTTCACTGGTAAGGTCGTCTTGTACTCGGGAGGGAAGGTCGTCATGTACACGGGTGGTAAAGTCGTCTTGTACACAGGCTGGGGAGGAGGGGCAGCAGGATAGAGAGGAACGTTGGGGGAGGTATGGATGAGCGCTTACATTGCTAAAGTAGGCAAGGCAAACATATTACTAAGACAAATAAAATTACACACACACACACACACACACACACACACACACACACACACACACACACACACACACACACACACCACATTATTAATAACACTGTGCTAGCCAAGGATTCGAACCCATGTTGTACTGGCCCGCCATTGTGAGCGAGAACCACATGACACCTTAACCCACAGGACCACCCAATCCTACAAGAACCAAGCACCCAGCCAAGCTAGGTGTGTTACTCTCGGTCCAAGGACATACGGAGGTATATATATATATATATATATATATATATATATATATATATATATATATATATATATATATATATATATATATATATATATATATATATACGTCGTGCCGAATAAGTTAAACTGGTTAATTAGCAAGAACTCGTTTAAAATTAAGTCCTTTCTAAATTTTTCTCTTATACATTTAAAGATATATTTCTTCATTTATCTTAATATAAAAATTAATCTTTAAATGTACAAGAGAAAATTTTAGAATGTACTTAATTTTAAACGATTTCTTAGTAATTGACCAGCTTTACCTATTCGGCACAACATATACATAATCACAGTAGAACCTGTGTATTCGGATGTAACTTTGTGCGTAAAATCCAGGAGTATTTGGAACGACGCATAATTTTTGAGCTCCTGCGATTCAGTTATTTTATAACATCAGTGTTATTTTTATTTTATTATTGAAAATAAGAATAGTGCAGATAAAAAAGAAACTAAAAGGAAAGCTGTAAGAACCACCATCGAAAAAAAAAAAAAAAAAAAAAAAAAAAAAATAAACAGGTGATTTCAAAATATGCAAAACAACCACTAAAGAATATATTTCGTGACTATATATATATATCCAAGGAAGCTATATAAGGGGTAGCACCTCACTATATATATATATATATATATTTGTCCAGTGTATTATTAAATTCTACTCAAATTCTATTAATTATAAATGGATCTAATTTATATAAACCAAAGGAAATATTCATATTATTGTCAAAACTGCTTTTTATGAAACAAGATTCAATTATATTCCTGTCGACCATGGACTTACTTGATACTACTTTCTCAACTTTTTGAAAATCAATTGGATGGTTAAAATCTCTTACATGAATAAATAGAGCATTGGAATCTTGTCCAGTTCTAATGCTATATTTATGTTGTTTTAATCTTAGTTCGAGATTTTTACCAGTTTGACCGTAATAAACTTTATTGCAAATTTTACAAGGAATCTTATAGACACATCCATCAGCATTTTGGGGGGAATTCTTAATCAAAAGTTTTTTTACTGTATTTTTGAATACAACTTTAATATTAAAAGTCTTAAGAGAAGGCATATCAACCAGCCTTATTCAACTAAAAATATGTTGGTTCTGAACATTAAAATGGTATAAAATACCGACAGATTGTTAGGTAAGACACATATGCAACAGTTAGGTATCTTTATTTCGAAAAAGATACCTAACTGTTGCATATGTGTCTTACCTAACAACATATGTTGGTTCTCCCTTACCATGAAAACTTGGTTGATATGCCTTCTCTTCTTAAGACTTTTAATATTAAAGTTGTATTCAAAAATCTTGATACAGTAAAAAAACTTTTGATAAAGAATTCCCCCCAAAATGCTGATGGATGTGTCTATAAGATTCCTTGTAAAATTTGCGATAAAGTTTATTACGGTCAAACTGGTAAAAATCTCGAACTAAGATTAAAACAACATAAATATAGCATTAGAACTGGACAAGATTCCAATGCTCTATTTATTCATGTAAGAGATTTTAACCATCCAATTGATTTTCAAAAAGTTGAGAAAGTAGTAACAAGTAAGTCCATGGTCGACAGGAATATAATTGAATCTTGTTTCATAAAAAGCAGTTTTGACAATAATATGAATATTTCCTTTGGTTTATATAAATTAGATCCATTTATAATTAATAGAATTTGGGTAGAATTTAATAATACACTGGACAAATAAATAGCTTGGGGGTGAGTTTTGCTGTTTAACCGTTGTGGGATCTGATAGTGAGGTGCTGGCCGACCCCTTATATAGCTTCCTTGGATGCTTCACTTTCATAGTTCCTTGAAATGTGAGTAGTCACGAAAGCGCTTGGAATTTCTCTATTCTTTCAGAGTGGTTGTTTTGCATATATATATATATATATATATATATATATATATATATATATATATATATATATATATATATATATATCAAAACCGGAAAATGTAATGCTTCTTGTTGACGTAGCCACGGAATATGGCATGAATGATTTTTTGCTTGTACATGTTATTTTGCAAGTTTAATTAACCAATATTCTAATTTTCGGGGTCTGGGACGAATTAATCCAATTTACATTATTTCCTATGGAAAAAAAAATGGTCCAATATTCAGAAAATTCAATTATCAGAACTCTCAGAAAACAATTCCGAATACAGAGGTTCTACTGTATATATATAAACCAAAACACTTCGTATATGCACTTTTCGCTACTGAAAAATTTTGCTGGAGTTCGTGAAGAATAGACACGTGGCAAAACAAGCTTTCTATTCTAGGACAACGTTTCGCCCTGCGACGTCTGTTGCTTCGTTTCGCCTCATAATGTGTATTTTCATCGCTTCGCTCTACTTAAACGTAAAGTATCATGTAAAAGTTATAAGCAAACAAGCGCACCTTATAAACAAGGACACCCAATAAAGAACGACACCGGTTAAAGGACACCAGATAAAGGACACCAGATAAAGAACGGCACTCGATAAAGGAGACCCGATAAACACCCGGTAAAATGAAGAGCAAGACATGTGCAACAGCTGGGTATCTTTATTGTTGACTGAAACGTGTTGCCAACGCAACAGGCTCAATAACACTTCCCTTGTATACCCATTTCCCCCTCACTTTCTTTCCCTCCTCCCCTGACCTCCGAGCAAATATTTCTATACATGTCTTGCTGCTCAGGGATGTGCTTTTGTAAACACCAGTGATTGGTGTGTACAACTGATGCGCATTAAAACTATTACCACTACTGTAGGGTTTGATCCCAGAAAGGGGAGGAGTATAGCCTTTTACAAAAGTTCCCTCAAATGTTTACGGTACAAACGTTCCTCCAAACGGTCCCTAATGCTGGGAAATTGACTAGTCTGAAATGTTTCGTAGCAAATGTGAATCAGTTCCAATCACTTGTCATCTATCCATCAGCTTGTGTTCTTGTTCTCTCAAGCTGGGTGGGAGAAGCGGCTACGTCGCCTTTGTTGACACTCGTGAGCTAGAGAGGCGGCCACTACGATGTGGCAACACCGTCTTTGTTTACATTCATCACGTCACAAGCCTTGGATAGTGATGTCCAGATTGTAAAATCTTACGTTATTAACTTTATATTACAGACCTTACGTTGTAAACCTTATCTTACGAACCTTTTGCTGTAAGTCTTATTTGTATACCTTACCTTTATAAACCTTAAAATGTAGACTTTACCTTATAGTCATTACGTTAACCTTAAATATCCGAGGTAATAACGTTTTACATTTTCTACTTACGATAGTGTTATCTTCCTCAGCTGTATTCTGGCACGATGTAGTTATTCATTATATGAATGTCCTGATGAGAACGTTCACTCTGCTCTTCTCCATGGTATGACTGTTCTGACGAGAACGCTCACTTTGTTCTTGGAGTGTGTCAGTAGTGTAGTTTCAGGGACATTCTCCATCCTTATGTTCATTCAAGTCTTTAACCACTTCTAAGAAATTTTCGTTCTTGTTATTGCCCCCACAAAACGTATTCTCTGTAAGTCAAAATGCTTGCCAAGCAATTTTTTTTTCAACGTCACTTATTTTGGCCAAGGTTTGTTGTACTCCGTGAGGACAACTATTTACAATAATGAATTTTCAGCCATAATGTTTAAAATAGGAAATATTCTAGAAATGCTTAAGAATCATTAAAAAATGTGATAATATGAGTGTTCAAATAAGAATCTATTGTTGCTATTGAGGAACATGTAAAGTAACAATCATTGTTGCTACTGGGGAACATGTAAAGTGACAGTCATTGTTGCTACTGGGGAACATGTAAAGTGACAGTCATTGTTGCTATTGAGGAACATGTAAAGTAACAATCATTGTTGCTACTGAGGAACATATAAGGTAACAATCATTGTTGCTACTGGGGAACATATAAACGATGACTGAGGCGACGGTGATTATTACAGTTCTGTTACACGACCCACATCCGTGAATACCTTAATAGAATTTAAAGATATCCTGAAGTGTCTGCACTTGTCTTTAATCTAGATGAGACGAGAAACCCCTCTGTTGGATATAATGATTATATGTATGATTAAACTCTTCATAGTCCTCTTCCATAGGCCATCCTGTCCTCTTGATCACAGCTGTCATATCTCCGGTGTAGAGACAGTCAAATGGGTGACTTATAAAGACTCCTTCAACAGTGAATATCTGACGAAGAGCGTAAAACGGTCAGTGTCTTGGCGTTTTATGGTCGCTCAGCAGAAGGTTTCAATTTTTATTTTTTTCCATAGTGGG
>NC_091352.1:18199940-18204940 GCF_038502225.1 Cherax quadricarinatus | reverse complement strand
TTACCGTGGCTGGGACAGTGGCATTACCGTGGCTGGAACAGTGGCATTACCGTGGCTGGAACAGTGGCATTACCGTGGCTGGAACAGTGGCATTACCGTGGCTGGAACAGTGGCATTACCGTGGCTGGAACAGTGGCATTACCGTGGCTGGAACAGTGGCATTACCGTGGCTGGAACAGTGGCATTACCGTGGCTGGAACAGTGGCATTACCGTGGCTGGCACAGTGGCATTACCGTGGCTGGAACAGTGGCATTACCGTGGCTGGGACAGTGGCATTACCGTGGCTGGAACAGTGGCATTACCGTGGCTGGAACAGTGGCATTACCGTGGCTGGGACAGTGGCATTACCGTGGCTGGAACAGTGGCATTACCGTGGCTGGAACAGTGGCATTACCGTGGCTGGAACAGTGGCATTACCGTGGCTGGGACATACCACAAAAGTCTCCTGCAAGTCCTTCACCATTAGTTTCAGAAGTGGCTGTACCCTGTGAGGCATGTCTAGCAGGATCAGCCACCTCTTCACTACATTACCCTGAGATCCTCTCTGGTTCCCAGACATCCACCTCCAGCCACTAAGGAAGGAACCAGACACTCTCATAGCTCAGTACAATTCTTAATGGGTGAGTTGATAAGGTGCTGACGGTGGCTTGCACACTGATGATGGACTGCAACATTACATCAAGTCTTGCAGCAACAGTCTTGCAAATATCGTCTGCCGTAATGTTATACAGTAATCGACAAGATGAAGAATTAAACAAGTGTAACACCTGGGTATCTCAATTTGTAGGATACTCAGGTGTTCCAAGTGTGTAATTCCTTTTAGTTTTACAAGTAGTCTCGTCTTCTGAAATAAAGTTTCGGAAGATCACTACCTCCAGTCAACTCTGTGGCTGAACGTTAAGACACATGTGCAACATCTGGTTATCTTTCATCTTGTCGGTATTGTATGCCTTTCTTGCACAATTCTGTGGCTAAGTAAACGGACACATACAACTAATGTGACATTTTATTCCGGTAACGTTTCGCTCTCCCGAAGCTTTATCAAACCAGCTTGACAAAGCTCCTGGAGATCGAAGCGTTTCTACAATAAAATGTAACAATAGTTGCATCTGTGTCCATTTCCCTAACATTTTCCCGGTAATTCAACCATTATTACTATCTCTGTGGCTGCATTCATTCTCTCTCTCTCTCTCTCTCTCTCTCTCTCTCTCTCCATCCACCGAGACCAAATGCCATCTGTGTAGCTGCTGTCAATCACTGTGTCTCGTATTGAAAGAACAAATAATTCCTTGCATTCCGCCCTCCCCATCACTCCAGTGGGCAGCCGGGTAAGTGTACAATAGTCAAAATCGTATACCCTCGTCTCCTATAAAAAAAAAAAAAAAAAAAAAATCTACGATTTTTTCTGCTTTACTTTGTACCCGCAACTCTTAACACTACAAATCCCTAATTGTATATAAGCTTAATAATATTTGCTTTAATTTCCACACGCTACAATTAACTTGCCCTTTTCTAGCAAATCTATAGTTCCTCCGTGAAGGCAAGTCACACACGAACTGTACTGCTCAGACCCGCCAAGGGCGAGCCTCGGAACCGCCAAGGGCGAGCCTCGGAACCGCCAAGGGCGAGCCTCGGAACCGCCAAGGGCGAGCCTCGGAACCGCCAAGGGCGAGCCTCGGAACCGCCAAGGGCGAGCCTCGGAACCGCCAAGGGCGAGCCTCGGAACCGCCAAGGGCGAGCCACGGAACCGCCAAGGGCGAGCCACGGAACCGCCAAGGGCGAGCCACGGAACCGCCAAGGGCGAGCCACGGAACCGCCAAGGGCGAGCCTCGGAACCGCCAAGGGCGAGCCTCGGAACCGCCAAGGGCGAGCCTCGGAACCGCCAAGGGCGAGCCTCGGAACCGCCAAGGGCGAACCTCAGAACCGCCAAGGGTTGTGTTTATCCTCAGAACAAACAAATGATGCAGCGATTGCTATTGACTTCTGTCAGCGTGGGATACCATCATGTGAAGGACGTATGTACGTGTACGTACGTATACACACACACACACACACACACACACACACACACACACACCTGGTCTAGCTTAGTGACGTTCCCCAACGATCAGTACTAGAGACTACTATTTCGAATATATGTCAATGACCTTCCGGATGGGGTTGAATCTTACGTGTGTGTTCGCATATGTGAAAAATACGAACAGATATTTAACGATGCGAGAACCGGGTACAAGGAACACAATGAATATTAAAAGACGGATAAGCCATAAGGATGTCAGGAACTACTTTTTCAGACACAGAGGATCAGAGAAGTGGAATGAACTAGATGTGGAAATGGTGTTGGCGAATTGAATAGACTGGTTTAAAGCTTTGGTAGGCGTCAAGATGCCAGAGACCAATAATATGCCGGCGGGTGAAGTTTAGGAGACGGGGCCAGGAGGCATGACTCGACCCTCGAAAACACAAATCAGCAAGCACATATACTTTGCAAGGACATATATCTTTGTTTGAACCATACACGTCTCTATACAAGGTAAAAACACTAGTGTAATTATTATAGTAGTAACTAGTAGTAGTGGCAGCAGCAGAACTATCAGTAGTAGTAGTAGTAGTAGTAGTAGTAATAGTAACAGAGTAATTAGTATTAGCAGCAACAGTAATAACAATAACAGTGGTAGTAGTAGTAGTAGTAGAAGCAGCAGCAGCAGAAGAAGAGAGTAGTGTAATGGGTAGAGGGATGGTGGGGAGATGAAGTAGGTTACCTGGAGGTTATTCCGGGGATCAACGCCCCCGCGGCTCGGTCCACGACCAGGCCTCCCGATGGATCAGGGCCTGATCAACTAGGCTGTTACTGCTGGCCGCACGCAGTCCAACGTACGAGCCACAGCCCGGCTGATCCGGCACTGACTTTAGGTATCTGTCCAGCTCTCTCTTGAAGGCAGCCAGGGGTTTATTGGCAATTCCCCTAATGCTTGATGGGAGGCTGTTGAACAGTTTTGGGCCCCGGACACTTATGGTGTTTTCCCTTAGTGTACCAATGGCGCCCCTACTTTTTATTGGGGGCATTTTGCATCGCCTGCCCAGTCTTTTACTTTCGTAGGGAGTGATTTCTGTGTGCAGATTTGGGACCATTCCTTCCAAGATTTTCCAAGTGTAGATTATGATACATCTCTCCCTCCTGCGTTCCAACGAGTAGATATTGGTGGGAGGGGAGTTAGTGGGGAACGGAGGTGTTGTGGAGGGTAAGAAAGAGCAGGGGTGGTGTTATGGAGGGTAAGGATGGGGAGGGGTGGTGTTGGGGAAGGTAAGGAAGGGGAAGGGTGGTGTTGGGGAAGGTAAGGAAGGTGAAAGGTGGTGTTGGGGAAGCTAAGGAAGGAGAGGGGTAGTGCTATGGAGGGTAAGAAAGGGAAGGGGTGGTGTTGGGGAAGGTAAGGAAGGGTAGGGGTGGTGTTGGGGAGGGTAAGGAAGGGGAGGTAACAGGTGGATCAGACAGCAACACACCTCTACCTTGCCTCAAGCCATCTTCTCAGACGGTAGCCAGTGTTGAGGGAGGGAGGGAGGGAGGGAGGGAGGGAGGGGGGAGGGGGGAGGGAGAGAGAGAGAGAGAGAGAGAGAGAGAGAGAGAGAGAGAGAGAGAGAGAGAGAGAGAGAGAGAGAGAGAGAGAGAGAGAGAGAGAGAGAGAGAGAGAGCGAGCGACGGGAGGGAGGGAGGGGGAGAAGGAGACGGAAAATGCGACAGTTTTTCATAAGAAAACAGCTAACAAGCTGTTAGTAGAGGGAGAGAGGGAAGTAAGTGGAAGGCAGGAGGAAAGCCGGGAGAGAAAGGGCGAGAGCACGTGGAAGGGAGAGAAGGGAGGGAGGGAGGGGAAGGAAACAATGGAAGGAGGGAAGGAGGGGGAGGAAGAGAGGGAGTGAAAGTAAAGAAGAGGGGGAGAATAAGGAAAGGAAGAAGAGTAGATGGTCCATCTACTGGACCAAAATATCTAAGATTCAAAGTAGTTATTTTCAACCAGGCGAGGCATGACGTTTGCTTGTCAGATCTTTGTCTTAGATCAAGATTTAATAAGGTCAGCCGATTGCTTATAACTTGAAATTCATTAAGAATGGTACTGATTTTCATATGTTGTGCAGTGTGGATCATGATGTCATTACCACAGCTTATATCTGTATATTTAAGTGAGGTAGGTAGAGCATTTAGGAGTGTATTAAATATCATGCGAGTGAGAACTCCTTCCCTACCTAAGGGGAATTTCTTTATTTCACTTCTAAAACCTTAGTAGAAAACAGAGGATACTCTACTTGATAAAAATAACTTGCCATGGAGCTAACTAGGTTATTACGAATATTCATCTTGGCTAATGTAGGATAACAGTTCTGCTTGCTATAGCAAAGGCAGATTTTAAGTCAGGATATATGATAAAACTGTTAGCAGTGTATGCAGTGAGAGTTGGTAATCCAATTCTGCACACTTTTCCCCACTTTCATAAAACCAAAGAGATGAGGCAAGAGTTGCCTGACTACAGTATCATTCTTGCAAATCTTTTGTAAAAACAACTCATTAATAAAAATAGTCTACATATATCAGGCTGCTGCTGCGTAGGAATACTGATTGCAGCAGTAGTTGTGACAAATATACTTAGACCGTGTAGATCACTCAGCAGTCACAGGCATAAAAAGAAAATATACACAACAGCAAAGAGATAAAAACGATGGGATAAAATCAAGAGACAATACATGCAACGAACATAAACAATGAACACTACAGGAATGGCTACTGGAATCCAGTCCCAGCAAACACCCAAGTTACGAATACTGGGAAAATGACTGGTCGCGGAACATAGACTGAAGTAAAGGGAAGCTGCAAGGAGAAGGACCTTGGGATAAGCATAGTACGGAGCATATCGCTGGAGGCGCCTATCAACAGAATAAGTGTTAGTGGCATATGCGCGTCTAGCATACTTGATAGCCGCTTTCAGGAGCCTCGATAAAGCAGCATTCT
>NC_091352.1:18112440-18197440 GCF_038502225.1 Cherax quadricarinatus | reverse complement strand
TAGAGGGAGGAGAGGTATGAACGAGATTAGTGCGGAAAGTAAGCTTGATGTCTAAGGGACGGAGAGAATTGTTGGGATTAGAAAGACCGGAAATGTAGGGAAGGCAGAGGACAGAAGAGTTCCCAGGAGTAGAGAGTTTGGGAGAGAAGAAATTACATAATTTCTTCAATACTTTGGAGAAACTGGCCCATCTCTTTCTGACAGACTTAGGGAGCACAAAAATAGTGTTAGGCTTGCCGACACTAACAATGCTCTTTTCTGTCACGTCAGAGATCACAGCCATCCTATTGACTGGACTGCTAAAACTGTCTTCCCTACTTCCAACTTTAACAGTCGCCGTCTGGTTGAATCCTCCCTAATACACAACTTTCCTTGTATGAATCTTAGTCCTGGCTTCGTCTCTGTAGATGCCTTCCTCTCCCACTACATTGTAAAATGCTCCAAACTTCAGAACACCCGTGGCTTAACCTGATTCCTCCTTTTTTCTTCTCCCTCTTTCATTTTTCTCTTCCTCTTTTTTTCTCTTCTGGGTTGTCTTTCTTCTGCCTTGTGTTTCTGTTCCTTCATTATTTATTTCATTATTTCCTCTCTCCCCACCTCTGTGTTCTTGCTCTCCCTCTGTGGGCACCTAGCTCCCTTGCAGTGCTCCCCTTTCTTTGTATTTGACTGGCTCCTCCTCCTTACTTCCCCATTTTTACTTCCATCTCCGCCACCACCACCACTATTACTACTACTACTACTACTACTACTATACTACTACTACTACTACTACCACTACCTCTTCCTGCCCATATATACCCGTCCTGCTCTACTTCTCGTCAGTGTGACTTTGTAAATGGTCCAAGTCGGACCGAAACGTCGTCGTAAGCTCCTCTCTTCTATGTGCGGGTTATGTGTGTGTGTGTGTGTGTACTCACCTAACTGTGGTCGCAGGGGTCGAGACTCAGGTCCTGGCCCCGCCTCTTCACTGGCCGCTACTGGGTCCTCCCTCTCCCTGCTCCATGAGCTTTATCATACCTCGTCTTAAAACACTGTATAGTTCCTGCCTCCACAACATCGCTTGCCAGACTATTCCACTTCATAACTCTGTGGCTGAAGAAATACTTCCTAACATCTCTTTGACTCGTCTGAGTCTTCAGCTTCCAATTGTGACCCCTTGTTTCTGTGTTCCATCTCTGGAACATCCTGTCTCTGTTCACCTTGTTTATTCCACGCAGTATTTTGCATGTCGTTATCATGTCTCCCCTGACCCTCCTGTCCTCCAGTGTCGTCAGACCGATTTCCCTTAACCTTTCTTCGTAGGACATTCCCCTTAGCTCTGGAACCAGCCTTGTTGCAAACCTTTGCATTTTCTCTAATTTCTTGACGTGTTTGACCAGGTCTGGGTTCCAAACTGGTGCTGCGTACTCCAGTATGGGCCTGACGTATACAGTGTATAAGGTCTTGAACGATTCCTTACTGAGGTACCGGAACGCTATTCTCAGGTTTGCCAGGAGCCCGTATGCAGCAGCAGTTATCTGGTTAATGTGTGCTTCTGGCGATGTACTCGGTATTATACTCACTCCTAGATCTTTCTCCTTGAGTGGGATTTGTAGTCTTTGGCCTCCTAGCCTATACTCTGTCTGCGGTCTTCTTTGCCCTTCTCCGATCTTCACGACTTCGCATTTGGCGGGGTTAAATTCTAGGAACCAGTTGCTGGACCACGCATCCAGCCTGTCCAGGTCTCTTTGTAGACCTGTCTGGTCCGCATCTGATTTAATTCTCATTAATTTCACTTCATCTGCAAACAGGGACACTTCTGAGTCTATCCCTTCCGTCATGTCGTTCACATATACCAAGAATAGCACTGGTCCCAGGACTGACCCCTGTGGGACCCCGCTCGTCACCGGCGCCCACTGTGATACCTCATCACGAACCATGACTCGCTGTTGTCTCCCTGTTAGGTATTCTCTGATCCTGTGTGTGTGTGTACAAGCATTTTAATTTTAACTGTGAACATAATTTTCATGAGTTTACTCCTGAGTTACAGCGACAGTTTAGAACCAATTTACGTGATCAAACTGACATATCATGTTTGTATTAGCTTTGAATATACTTTGCATAAACTCTAAGGCATTTAGAGGAAGTGTGTGTGTGTGTGTGTGTGTGTGTGTGTGTGTGTGTGTGTGTGTTTATATACATACATATATGATAAGTTACTGTGTGACTAACTCGTAAAGGCGTGTTTCCAGTGCGTGTACAATGAATGGACAAGACTGCCCTTGCTGGGGGCAGTATTGTCCATATAAAATTCGAGTAGGATATGTCTGAGTCTATGCCATATACCGTCTGTTGCTATCCTGCGGCTGCTGGTGCACCTTATCCCCGGGGCTAACCTATCCCACCCACCACAACACTAGCTGAGGGTCCTCTCCCACATACTATCTCTGTGCTGACAACTCTCTCCCTCTCCCCCCCTCTCTCTCTCTTCCATTTGTACACTCTTTAATGCTGACAATCCTGTCTCCCTCGCACTCTTGAACGCTGACAATCCTGTCTCCCTCGCACTCTTGAACGCTGACAATCCTGTCTCCCTCGCACTCTTGAACGCTGACAATCCTGTCTCCCTCGCACTCTTTAATGCTGAAAATCCTGTCTCCCTCGCACTCTTGAACGCTGACAATCCTGTCTCCCTCGCACTCTTGAACGCTGACAATCCTGTCTCCCTCGCACTCTTGAACGCTGACAATCCTGTCTCCCTCGCACTCTTGAACGCTGACAATCCTGTCTCCCTCGCACTCTTGAACGCTGACAATCCTGTCTCCCTCGCACTCTTGAACGCTGACAATCCTGTCTCCCTCGCACTCTTGAACGCTGACAATCCTGTCTCCCTCGCACTCTTGAACGCTGACAATCCTGTCTCCCTCGCACTCTTGAACGCTGACAATCCTGTCTCCCTCGCACTCTTGAACGCTGACAATCCTGTCTCCCTCGCACTCTTGAACGCTGACAATCCTGTCTCCCTCGCACTCTTGAACGCTGACAATCCTGTCTCCCTCGCACTCTTGAGCGTTGACAATCATGTCTCCCTCACATTTCTGAATGTTGACAACCCTGTCTCCCTTCCTTCCTTCCTTCCTTCCTTCCTTCCTTCCTTCCCCCCCCCCCCACACACACACAAATACACATTTCTCCATGCTGGCAACCCACTCTCCAGCGCGCACACGCACACACTCCCTCCCCCTATCTATCTTCTATCTTTTAAGAACTATAAGAGGTCATCAATCTAATGAGTCGAGTGAGAGTGGGATTCCTGATGCCGCCTAACTCCCGCAAGTACCCCTCTCCTAACCCCTCCTACTCCAACTCTCTCTACGAATATCCTGCCTACCACTCCACCTGTCACTCCCAAGACCATCTACCCCAACCCCCACCTCACTCCACTCTCTCCCTCACCCTTATAACAATTAAAGTCATCCTTGTTTTTGTGTTGGCTTCCACCTGTTGCCGCCGCCACCGCCGCCTCCTCTTCCTCCTCCATCGTTTCCTTATATTATTTATATGATTTTTACCTATTGTTTTTATCTCTTTGCCTTACACTATATTATCTTCTTCCCTTCTTCCTTATATTGCCTTAACTCAATCTTTAACCACTTCTACCTATTTTCTTTAATTCCTTAAATTTTTATTTTCCTCTTGGTTTTTTTGTGCCTAGTTTCCAGGATTTTGTGTAGCCATTTGTTCTTGCTCTACCGTCCGCAGGATAGATATGGGGAACACAAACTTGCAGTTTCGGCTACAAAAGCTAAATGTAAATCCTCTTGATATTCACTAATTCTTGCCGTCTATCTCTGTCTGTATCACACACACACACACATTCGCTCACACATTCTCTCACTCACACACACACTCCTCTTTATTCTCCCCTTGTGCGCCTCTCCCATTATTATTGTGATATTTCCGTCGAAAATATATCCAGGCTACAATGATAAATGCTTCCTGTCTTGTCTTGCTCTTTCTGAATTCATTTATCTCAGTATCGCTAATTAACTTCTTGAGTCGTTGGATTTTTTCTCTCTAATCTTCATCTCGATACTGTACTCGGTTCGTGTTATATAAACGGTGCTATTTGTTACTATTATTCTGTAGATATTAATAAAAATAAACACTATTATTGCATTATTATTTATTGTATTTTTATTTCAATTGAACTCACCCTGAGAACATTTTTTTTTTGTCTGCGCCCTGTCCTGGCGGCAGTGAAAGCATTATTATACGTCCTGGGAATTATTCATCTATTCTTGTTTTATTTTGATCTCAACCTGAGAGTTCCATTCATGAGTTTGCACTTCATTATGGTGCAATGGTGGCATTACACCATAATGAAGTGGCATATTAGTGATACTTAGTGTGCTACGTCCACCTCAGCATCACCCCTCGCCTCCCTGCCACCCGCCAGACTATGGGAAAATCGAACAGGTGGCAAACCGACCCTCAACCCTCAGGCGTTCTTGAGGGCCTAACCCGGCTACACCTACCAACTCCATTATCGACCTTTTTCCGACCGGTTTTAAAGGCCGTTGCTGTCCATCTGGGTTACCGGGCGTGGGTTCTATAAGCTCGATGGGAGAATCTTTCATTATTTCATCAGTGGCCTGTCCTGTGCTGTCCCCGGGGCGTTATAAAAAAAAAAGTCGCTAACTCCTGGCTGCATCCACATACTGTGTTCCTACGCCTCCTCCCGAACAGTTATCTTCCCCTACCCTTCTTTCCTACGCCTCCTGCCCAGCATCTATCAACTCTCCCTACCCCTATTCCCTGCACTTTCTTCTCCATCACCTGAATCTTCTTTCTCTCACATGTCTCTAATGCCTCAACGCCTATCATCTACCCCTGTTCCCTATGTCTCCTCTCCAGTACCTATAGCCACACACGACCCCCACACTTGTCATGTGATGGAATATGACAGGAAAACAAAGCAGGGTATTTTGCTGAATAAAAAATAACTATACCTTGTTACTATTTCCTCATCACCGTACGCTTCTCCCCCACCACCTATCACGCCCCCTTTCCCTCCGTCTCTTAGACACCGCTCCCCAAAACTTCTCATCTCCACCATCCCCGTGGATGGGTCTAAGTGTTACCTAGACCGCTTCTAATAAGGCTACTGATCTTGAGATACGGGCCGTCTTAAAGCTATTTAGCTCAATTCCCTACGCCAATACAGAGTACAGGCACTACTTCAAGTGCCTGTACTCTGTAGTTTACAGTTCGACAAATTAAGTTTGAAAGAAGAGAATATCGGAGGTAGTGTTGGACGCTATGTACGTAGCTGGGTGACCTTGTTTATGTTTTGGTGTGTCAGCTGTTCTGCCCCTCCCCCTCCTTCAAACCCTCCCTCCCTCCCTCTATCCCTCCTCTCTCTTGTGCTCATCTAACAGTAGTCGCCTGTTTGCAGGGGTCGAGTTCCTGCTCCATTCCCGCATCGAATATTTTTGGATTCGCAAATATTACTCGTGTGTATGTGTGTATGTGTAATCACATAATTGTGGTTGTAGGGGTCGAGACTCAGCTCCTGCCCCCACCTCTTCACTGATCGCTACTAGGTCTCTCGCTCCGCTCCCTGAGCTTTGTCATACCTCGTCTTAAAGCTATGTATGGTGTGTGTGTGTGTGTGTGTGTGTGTGTGTGTGTGTGTGTGTGTGTGTGTGTGTGTGTGTGTGTGTGTAGTTCACTTTCCGTTATTTATTTGTGTTTCCTTTTCGTTCGTTCACTTGTCGCGTTTTTGTGCTCATTTCTCCTGGGTTAAATTCTACATAATTTTCTGTATAGAACCATTGTAAACCTTTCAAATTACGTACGAGTTGTAACAAGATAAACTTGCACCACCATGTTCCTAAGTTCTAGTTCAGTTCCCCCACCATCATTTAACCCCCCTACCATATATTTCTTCTCCCCTCTCCACCATCACTGTCCCCCCCCCCATATATTCCTTCCCTTTCTCGCGGGTATCCTTCCCCTTCCTCCCTAGCACTGCTGTCACCTACCTGCTTGCCCCTGCTCTCACCTACCTGCTTGCCCCTGCTCTCACCTACCTGCTTGCCTCTGCTTAACACTACCACCACCCATCTGACTGCCTCTACTTAGCCCTCCTCCCACAGACCTGATTGCCTCTGGGCCCCGTCTACTTGTCCTGCCTGGAGTTCAGATTGACATAATTTCACACTCAGAGGCATGCTAGTGCTTTCCTAGAGAATCTCTAAACTCGCAAGGGTCATACAACTCTTGAGGAACAGGAGACAATCAGGTTTGAGCTAAGAAAGTGAAGAGTAGATGCACTTACTTAGATCAAGATCCCTTTACTGGTGTGGGACCAGTAATCCGGTCTTAGACGAGACCTCCCAAATAGTAACTATTATGAATAGTAACTATTAAGAATATAAATTATGAATAGGAACTATTAAATAGAATTATTAATAAGGATTATTACGAATGGGAATTATTACGAATGTAAGATTTACTTGTCATCTTACGTCTTGGAAGAAAAAAAAAAAAAGACGTTCATCTGGGAATAAGTATGTTAGAAAATTTTCTGTGACACTTATTAAGCGTCGTCGTTTGCTGGGTATCTTGACGCAAAATCGAGGGGTTAGACGCGATTTTGCGTCTGGTCTCATCTTCACATTTGATACACCTTTGATGAGTTTTCGAGTTTTTCTAATACCGGAGCCATGTCCTGGGTCTGGCCTGCCTGGTGCTTGCCTGATCAACCAAGCTGTTGCGGCTGCCAGCCTACTGGCCCACATATCCATCGTAGCCTGGTTCATCAGTCATTTGGTGGAGGCAACTGACCACTTTCTTCTAGAAATATTTTACACGGCATCTCTGCCTTTCACTGGGTATCTCTCACTCCAGTATGATGTTATGGCAGTGCGTAGATTAATTACTAGGCCCTCAAATACCTTTCACGTATATATATCTCCCTCTTCTCCACTCCAGCGAGTACTTATTCAGGACCTTGAGGCGTTCCCAGTAATTCAGATACTGTATTGGCTCTATGTAGGCTGTAAATCATCTCTATTCTAGCTCTGATATATCCCTTGCCCTGAATAGAGTTGTCAACGCTGAGCAATGCTCTAAACGAGAGCGATTTGAAGTGTCACCATTGGTACTATTTCCCTTGTTCTGAAAACTCTCATTATCCACTTCGTCATTTCCTTGGCTGTAGTGACATTTGACTTGTGTTCTTTGGAAGAAAGGTCTGCTGCTGACATTATTACTCCCAGGCCTTTCACGTGTTCCTTTCTTTCTATTTGATGATCTTCTTGGGTTTTGTATCTACTGTCCCTTTTGCGTTCTTCATTCTTTTCATATATAAGCAGCTGGAACTCATCACAGAACGTCTTGTTGTTCTCCAGTGCCCACTGGAAAGCCCTGCAGTTTTTCCGAGTCTTCTACCCTGAGACTAGTTCTATCCCTGAAGCTAGTTTTGCCACTAAGACTCGCTCTGTACTTTAGGCTAGTTCTATCTTCGAGGCCTGTTCTATCTCCCTTCAGTTTGCCTCTTGTTGAATCCAGGGGCGGGGGTCACCGCTCCATCTCCCCGGTCCCAAATCAGACCTCCTGGTTCATTGCATGATTAATAATCTTGTTCATGTTAGCCGCAAGCAGTCCACCGTACTCAACACAGCCCTGCTGATCCTCCTATTTCTTTCTATCTCTCAAAATGTAATTTTATCCTGAGGCTAATTGTAGCCTCCATGGCTTGTTTTCATTTACAAATGTTTGTGAATGATAGGAAAGGATATGAAAGCTGATTACTAGGGTGTTTGTGAATGAAGGAGGGAGGGAGGGGGTTGTAGTAGCTAACAGCTGATCCCTCGAGTGTTTGTGAATGGGGGAGGGAGGAGGGGGTTGTAGTAATCAACTGAGACCCCAGGCACACTTATTCTATGCTGGGAAGATGTTTGGTGTTGATGTTGCTGTAGTGGTGGTTAGGGAGGGGGGAGGGGGGCGGAAGTACCACACACCAGACTTTGTTTAGAAAGTTTGCCAAGTCATAGATGCATGATTTTTTCTTATTGGTATGCCCTTGTGTATGTATATATGTACTCACCTGTATGTGGTTACAGGGGTCGAGTCTGTGTGTGTGTGTGTGTGTGTGTGTGTGTGTGTGTGTGTGTGTGTGTGTGTGTGTGTGTGTGTGTGTGTGTGTGTGTGTGTGTGTGTGTGTGTGTGTGACGACCAGTTGTCAAAAGCACTGTGTAATGCACACACGCACACGAACACACACCTTTAAGAAGACGTATGATGAAGCTCTTGGAGCAGAGAGAGAATGATCTAGTAGCAATCAGTGAAGAGGCGGGGGCCAGGAGCTATGAATCGACCCCTGCAACCACAATTAGGAGAGTACACACACACGGATATATCTGACTTTATCTCCTAGTATGTCATTCACATATAACAGAAACAGTACTGATCTTGTCATATTTTTCTTTTTTTTTCGCGAAGCGAAAATTGTTACACCTTCCCAGTTTCGTGGAGGTAAGTATCGAATGCCTTCTTGCAGTCTAAGAATGTTCAATCCATAATTGCCTCTATCTTAGCTCACTTCTCATTCTCTGTAAAAACTCGAGCATGTTTGTGAGGTGAAATTTGCTATCTCTACGGCTGCGATGATAATTATTTATGTAATAAAGTTGGTAGAATTACCGACAATATGTAAAGTAAAAGGACACAAGTGCAACTAATGTGACATTTAATTATGGCAACGTTTCGCTCTCCAGGAGCTTTATCAAGCTTTATCAAGGCTTGATAAAGCTCCTGGAGAGCGAAACGTTGCCACAATTAAATGTCACATTAGTTGCACTTGTGTCCTTTTACTTTACATAATTATTTATGAAATAACCTCTCTGTTACACTATTCTCTTCCTGATTATCTCCATTACTATACACGGTATATCCCTTTTTTGACTACAGTTGCTGTCTTCCAGATCTCTGACAGCTATTCTGTATCCACTGACTTGCAGGTCGTAGATAGTGGTTCAGACAGTGCTTTTGGTCCCTCTCACAGAATTCGTGACGAAACTGACGGGTTCCATGGCTTTTGACGTATCCAGATCATTCAGAAGATTAACCTCTTGTCCTACTATATGTTACCAATACCCACTGGTGTTGCTCCTCTTCTCACTGAAAACAGCTTTTTAAATCGTTCGTTCAGCTCCTCGCAGTTGTTTCTCGTGAGCTCTTTCCATTCCTTCATCAGTCTTATTACCTGATATTTTACTGTCGTCTTCCTTGTAATGTGACTGGGAAGCAGTTTCAGTTCACTCTTTGTTTTGCTGCTATGTAATTCTCGCACTCTTACTCAGCTTTTTTTCTCGCTCTTGCATATACGTTTTTGGCTCTCGTGTTTATTTTCATCCATCCTTCCTTTCTGATAGTTTTCCATTCTCCTGCACTTTTGTTTTTCCCTCTCTGCCTCTTTGGTTGAACCACGGACTTTTTTTTTTTTTTTTTTTGCCTTTTTCTGATTTGGTTATGAAGTCGTTCACTGCCTCCTACCACTTTCCTGCCGATACTCCATCTCACACAGTTCTCTTCCCCATCCCACTGCATTTAGGAATAATCTCGTCCCTTCAGCGTTACCTCCTTCGGAATGTGAATTTCTCCAGTCTCCTCACCTGCTATTCTTCACCTTAGTGTTTTCGTCCATAAAGTAACCAAAATTCAGTACCGTATGGTGGCTAGCGTCCACAGGTTCCTCTTTCACCTATATCGGATACACTTACGCTAAATACTAGATTTATTCTTGCTGGCTCTTTTCACTCTTGTGGTGTCCTTGACATGCTGATACAAAGTTCTCCATGACCACCTCCATCATCATAGCTCATAACATTCCTGGTCCCACATGTAGGTACCAATGTTAGCCTTTTCCCCTGTGGTTGAAATTTCCCATTAGTAGCTTTCCTTTTGCCATGTGGAGGTCTTATTGTGGTCTTCGCCCACATGTAACGGTGCCTTAACTGTTAAAGGACAAAAATGCACAATACCGTGACTGGAACAATACACAAATAACCCGCACATAGGAGAGAGGAGCTTACGACGACGTTTCGGTCCAACTTTTACTATTTACAAAGTACCTCCCATCTTCCCCACTGGCACTAATATAAAAGTCTCTATCCGTGTGCCTTTGTAATGGATTGACAAAGCTTCTTGTGCAGACAAAGTTCGTCTCGCTAAAGGTACCCAGGTGTTGCACACGTGTTTTGTTCATCAACTTGATGGTATTACACCTCTGATTTGATGACAGTGTGTTTACTTTCGTTAACCAGTAGACCTCAGTGTAATTATTGGTTGTAATACTGAGTTTACTTGTAAACAGTGTAATTACTGGTGTTCATACTGAATTTTGGAAATGGACTCCGGTGCAGTTTAATTATATATTAATGCAACGTTTCTCCTATCAGAGGCCTTGAAGACAAAATTCCTGGTGGGCGAAACGTTTAGTAAATGTCTCGACTTCAGAAGAACTGTTTTTTTTTTTAATTTACGCACAGCTATGTGAGTTGCTCTCCTCTGTTATAAGGGAGGTGCATTGATGGTAGTGAAGGGCTTTTGATCCAAGACATTCGAGCTATCCTCTCATTCATTGGGTCAAGAATGATTACGTCATACCCTAACCTGTGTACGACACGGGTTTAGCGCACCCCCAAAGAAGACAGCACTGATGTTCTGTCATATTCCTGATGGAACACATTACTGATAGATTGATGAATTGTGTTCTATTGCAACACTTGGTTATCTTCACTGCAAATTTTCGAGCAATAAAGATACCCAGGTGTTCTGCAATAAGTGAAGAACTCGTTCCTTCCTAAGTGGATGTGACTTGGACCTGACTAGCTTGGGCCAATGGCTTAGGCCGGTAGGTGACTTGGACCCGCCTCTCATGGGCCAGTAGACCTTCTGTGGTGCTCATTCTTATGTTTTCTGTTTTTTTTCCGTTGCAGGGTGCTACCTGGGGTGTTGCTTACGAACTGACTGGAGAGGCAGCTCTCAGCTACCTGGAGACGCGGGAGGTGTCCCTCGGTGGCTACACTACCAATGTGGTGACCTTCTTCCCCAGGGACGCCTCCCTTAACCCCTTCCCCGTGTTGCTGTACATCGCCACGCCCTCCTCCAGGGAGTGGGCAGGCTCGGCGCCCCTACACGAGATCGCCACGCAGATTACCCAGTGCTCGGGACCCTCAGGTAGGTCTTATGACAGAATCACTCTGCCTTCACCTGTTCCTTACTTCCTCCCTTATTCCTCATCTGTGTCCCTTACTTTCCTCCCATCCCTTACTCCTCTTCTGAGTTCCCCAACTCTATGCCTCCTCCGACTCTCACTCAGCTCCTTTATATTCTTCCGAGTCCCTCACTCTCTCCCGTACTTCTTATTCCTCTTTATTGGGTCCACTCTTCCTCCTTACTGATCTCCTGAGCTCCTTACTATTACTTTATCTTTTTCCTTATTCCAGGCCGAGTACAACTTGGTATTCTTCGCTACTAGACGGAGGATCGAGCCTACGTAACTACGGAGTTGAGGGATCCACGCTGGTTCACCTTTTCATAGGCCACTAGATTCGATTTCTTACAGCTCTGGGACTAATACTGTTACAAACTCTTCTACTTTTTTAAGCTTTGTGTGTGTGTGTGTGTGTGTGTGTGTGTGTGTGTGTGTGTGTGTGTGTGTGTGTGTGTGTGTGTGTACTCACCTATTTGTGGTTGCAGGGGTCGAGTCTTAGCTCCTTAGTGTGTGTGTGTGTGTGTGTGTGTGTGTGTGTGTGTGTGTGTGCTCATTTGTACTCGTCTATTTGTGGAGCAGGGATATTCACAGCTCTTGGCCCCGCCTTTCCCTGTTTCAAAAGCTGTATCGTGCGTGCGTGTGGAGTGAGAGAGAGAAAGAGAGAGAGAAACAGAGACAGACATGATTTTCACATAGCTGATGACACTTGTGTTTTACAGGTCACAACGTGGAGTACCTACTGCGGCTAGCACAGTTCATGCGGGAGAAGGTACCCGAGGGCTACGACGAACACCTAGCCACTCTGGAGACGCTAGTGCGCCTGCGAATCAAGGAGAACAACCTCTGTCTCAAAGCCCTGATGGGAGACGGCCCCACGGAGCCACAAGCGGCGGCGGCTGCTGCTGCGGCAGCAGCCAATATCAGACAAGAGCCACAACCGCAAGAAGAACGGCGGGACACCTTCCAGTTCTCAACAAAACTTCCTCCAAAGAAGCTTCGTTGTCTAAACGTCTAGAACTAGGTGTATGATGTAGATAGACCTACGGCCTAGTGATTACTCCGGCCTACTCCAGGGAAGAGGTGCAAACAAATTAATTAACATGGACCCAGTTTAACTATAAATCTCACTCGTCTTGAAAGATATCTTTACCGGTACAGTGTAAAGATGTCTTTACCGGTACACAGTGTAATCTTTTCCAACACACAGTGATACATGTATTATTATACACTGAAAAATTTATTCCAACTCAAGGAACGAAGACGACTCGACCCATGGCAAGACAGTCTTACTGTTACCAAGACACCGCTCATTACTGGGTCGGGGCCTCTGCGTTCCAGCTGTTGTTTACAATAGTTAATCTCTCGTTAAAAAAAAAAAAAACACGGTACGGGTGAGTTTAGAACCCACGGCAAGTCAGTCGTAAAACTCCAGGTCAGTGCGTAAGCCCCTGGGCCAGCTGGTTTCTCACCCCATTCGTACGGTGTTTTTGCAATCGTGTTAATACGATTTCGTGAGAGGCATTGCCGGTGATGTGTTGTAAACACACCTGCAAGACTTGATTATTTCTCTCTTCTTTGTGTTCTCCCGGAACAAGGTATTCGTAAGTTCTCTCCGGCTGTATTTTATGCAACAATTGTTCAGAAGATTTCTTGCTCTATTCTCTGAAAACAGCTGTGTTCGTGTGCTCTCTCCAATTATGTTCACCATCAATAGTTGTTTAGTTGTCTCCTGTTATGTTCTACAACAATTGTTCTTGTTTCCTGTTGTGTTCTACAGTAGTTGTTAGTAAGTTCTCTCCTGTTGTGTTCCAAAACAGTTTGTTGATAAGCTCTCTCCTAACCAAAAACAAAGGCATAATAATGTGACTGGAACAATACACAAATAACCCGCACATAGGATAGAGGAGCTTAAGACGACGTTTCGATCCGACTTAGACCATTTACAAAGTCACACTAACAAAAAGGAGAGCAGGGAGGGAGTATATATAGGCCAGCAGACAGGGACCTGTCTACTGGCCTATATATACTCCCTCCTCCTCCCCTTTTTGTTAGTGTGACTTTGTAAATGGTCTAAGTCGGACCGAAACGTCGTCGTAAGCTCCTTTCTTCTATGTGCGGGTTATTTGTTGATAAGCTCTCTCCTGTTGTGTTCCACAACAGTTACTCGTAAGCTCTCCCCTGCTGTTTTCTCCCACAACAGTTGTTCTTAAGCTCTCTTCTGTTAGAGGTTCAAAGGTTCGTTCAGAGGGCTTCAAGAGCCTGTCTAAGAGACTATCAGGTCAGGTGTCGATGTGGATCTAAAACCTGTCAAGTTAAACATTCTACCTACCAAGCCTCGTGTGCCCAGATGAAATTTACACATACGGTTTTTAGCAAATTTATCGATTTTACGTTTGATTTGGTTTGGTTGGAGTGTCGATAAAAATTGATTGTTATAACATGTCAATAGGAATCAGTCTATTTCAACATACCACAACGCCAGTAAATTAAATACAAAATAAAAGCAATTAAAAAAAAATAACGCCCGAAACAGAAACTAGAGGCCAGAAGAACATTACAAAATACAGTGGACCCCCGGTTAACGATATTTTTTTCACTCCAGAAGTATGTTCAGGTGCCAGTACTGACCGAATTTGTTCCCATAAGGAATATTGTGAAGTAGATTAGTCCATTTCAGACCCCCAAACATACATGTACAAACACACTTACATAAATACACTTACATAATTGGTCGCATTCGGAGGTAATCGTTATGCGGGGGTCCACTGTAGTCATATAATCACTGTTTAAACCTCTCGGACAGTCACCCGTTTGACTGTCTTAGCAATAGCGAAATTCTGTTATAAAGAAGATATTCTTGGAAGAATGCTGCCGATGACAGCTAAGATTAGTGACAAATGTCAGTTCTTGGGGCCGCTATTGAGCCCTCGTGTATTGAAGGCCAGAAATAGGAGACCGATGTTATGTTCGCTTTCGGTCAGTGTCTTCGAATCCGCCTATTTTAAGTTTCAGATCTTCGTACCTTGGTCCCTTAATCCATTTATACCTGTCATTTACGACAGGTATTACAACTGTATACAAGGTCTTAATGAGGTGGTTGACGGGTCAGATACCGGGGCGCGAACAACAAACGGAGGCTCGAGACTTCACCTCTTCCTGTATTAAGTGACCCACTTGGGTTTAGCTCCTCAGGAAAAAAATAATTCAAGGTTAGCAAAGATCAGTATTCCCATACGCTCCTGTTATACGAATATAAATAATCAATTCCGTTTCACAATCTCAAGGGAGATTCCTCCTTGATGCCTGTAAAGGGCTCTTGATCCAGTAAATTACAGCTACCCTCCCCTTCCTCGAATCTAACCTTAACACCCCCCGTTCCCGTGAATATAACTAGCTACCCCTCAACCCACTGTAACCTGGTAGGCCATAGTGACTACCCACAAACGGGAATAAAACCACTGGAGCAGAGGAACTTTTAAATACAACGTTTCGCAGAAGGCTGGGCTTTATCGGTTACCTGATAAAGCCCAACCTTGGGCGAAACTTTGTATTCAAAGTATCCTCTGCTTCCAGTGATTGTATTCCCGCTGTAACCTTTAGCTATTATGAATATCAGTACCTCAAGTTGTGGTACAAGAATGCAATCAGTGCAAATATTACCATAGCTGTGGATTTTTCGCTGCAGCTTGATCTATGAAGGCAGCAAGTAATGTGGGTTATACACAACCCCAAATTTGGAAAAAATGACGTTTCGGTTCTTTCTGAACCATTAAGCCACAAGTCACTATTACCAGATGATAATTTAGGACGGACCGAAACGACGTTTAATATTTCCACTCCTGTGTGAGAGATGTGAATGGTGACATTTTTTTGTATGTGATATATTTTTTTGGGGCACTGAGTGCAGGTCTACTAGACAGACCAGTGCCATCAATGATACCAGCTTATGTATAAGGCTCGTGAGTGTTACCTGTATCATTACTCTTCCACTGTGTCCTGCAGGTGTACACAGCATCAGTATCATCACTACAGTGAGGTGTGTACAAGGCTCGTGAGTGTTACCTGTGTCATCACACTTCCACTGATGTGTCCTCCAGGTGTATACACGAGGCAATGTTCAAGTTTTTATATAAAAAGGAGTTTGACCACTGTTAATGTATAATAATTAAATAACGAATAGTATCCGCGTGTTTTTCATATAGATTATTTGAGGAAGTTATAAATATAGCTAGATGTTTTACCAGAATGGCCCAACTACAGGTTCGCGAACGATATATGGGTTTAATTGCAAAGTTTCCAGACTTTATACGAATTTTTACTTGTATTCCACGTGGATTAAGGCGTCATGAGTTTTCGCCCACTCTGAGGGAGGCCAAAGCAGCATGGGTTCGACTCCTTGACTAGTCGCAATGTTATTGAGCAATACCATTTGTTCGTGGGTACAATTATATTGTACCCACAAACACTAATATAATATATATATATATATATATATATATATATATATATATATATATATATATATATATATATATATATATATATATATATATATATATATATATTACTGTGTGAGAGAGCCTACCTAATCTGTAATAATCTGTCAAAATGAGTCTGTAATAATTTGTCAAAGTGAGTCTGTAATACTTTGTCAAAGTGAGTCTGTAATTATCTTAAAAGCGAGTATAATAATGTCAAAGTATAACTAATATCTGTCAAAATGTGTCTAATAAGGTCAGTCACTTTGTAAGACACAAAATAAGCTTTAATTTAGAAAATGTTTCTCTCAGTGGTTGAACTTTGACAATCTATAACTTAAATTCTTTTAACTTGACAAAGTTCAATTTTGTAACTTTGCAAAGGTCACCCTTAAGCAAGAAAGTGAGAAACTCTGCCAACTGACCTTAAATAATGTAATTTAGAGTATAAAGTGATTAATTTTACAGTGATAAAGTGAGCAGAAATATCAGTAATTTATCAACGTCTGGTCACAAGATGTGTGTTACGCAGCCAGCAACAGTCTGCAGCGAATCCCAGATTGCTCTTCAATAAGTTTCTTCGTACTGAGCTCACTTAACGGAGGACTCGAACCCGTGGCAAGCCAGTCATTAAACTGAAAGGTCATTGTTCCAGCCACTGTGCCTTGCCATGAGTTACTTACAATCGTGTCATTACACTTTCACAAATTATTCATATTTATTCATACAGTTGAGGAATACATGTGCAGCATTAGAATTCTTTATTAACGGAACCTTTCGCCTGCGATCGAAGTTTCATCAGTGGCACACTGAGATGAATCACACACCTGGAGACATCACCCTTGGAAGAACACCAAGCAGCTGAATAATGGTGGAAGTGCTGCTTCTTTCTGGATCACTCTACCTTGGTGGGAGACGGCTGGTGTGATTAAGAAAATAATTTTTTAACACAAGCTGTCTCCCACCAATGTAGGGCGGCCTGAAAGTCACTGCAACACAACTACCTTTCTGCCAGTAATACACATACTACCTACCACCACTCTGCAAGAACCCTCTCAACGCTTCCACTCCATCCACTTCGTCTTCCACCAGCAGTGTCATTCATCTCTGTAATCGACTGACGAAGCCTGCAGCTCAGACGAAACTTCTCACCAATTCAAAAAAAAAAAAATCTAGAGTTGCACACGTCTCTTAAATCATCGCAGTAGTAGTTGTAGCAGTATGATTAGTACTAGCAGTAGTGCTAGTAGCAGTGGTGGTAGTAATATAGCAGTAGTAATTCAGTAGTAGCAGTAGTAGTATAGTAACAGCAGTAGTAGTAATAGCAGTGGTGAAACAGTTGGTAAACAAGAGACTATCCAGTCCTTAGTACGACTTGCCAGCATTTTAACTTTACAACTCAAACCATCAGTTCTAAAATTGATATATTAGAACTACGAAACTTAAACGAGAGTTACGATTCTTATATAAATACATTGAGTGGGTTATGAGTGAGTGTGAAGGATTCCAGTCATGTTGCTCGTTCGTTGCAAAGTCTATGAGGATTATCAAAACTAAAACACTGATAAATTAGTCTAACCTTGTTTTAAAGTTGTCTTACGTTGACATGTTTGAAATGTTAGCTAAATAATACGTTGTTTTGAGCGTGACTTAAGACATTGTATGAGATACTGAAAGATACTGTATGATACCATATAAGATACTAAAAGATATTGAAGGATGCTAAAAGATACTGAAGGATACTGAAGGATACTGAAAGATACTGTATGATACCATATAAGATACTAAAAGATATTGAAGGATGCTAAAAGATACTGAAGGATACTGAAGGATACTGAAAGATACTGTATGAGACCATATAAGATACTAAAAGATATTGAAGGATGCTAAAAGATACTGAAGGATACTAAAAGATACTGAAAGATACTGTATGATACCATATAAGATACTGAAAGATACTAAAAGATACTAAAAGATACTGAAGGATACTAAAAGATACTGAAGGATACTAAAAGATACTGAAGGATACTAAAAGATACTGAAAGATACTAAAAGATACTGAAGGATACTAAAAGATACTGAAGGATACTAAAAGATACTGAAGGATACTAAAAGATACTGAAGGATACTAAAAGATACTGAAGGATACTAAAAGATACTGAAGGATACTAAAAGATACTGAAGGATACTAAAAGATACTGAAGGATACTAAAAGATACTGAAGGATACTAAAAGATACTGAAGGATACTAAAAGATACTGAAGGATACTAAAAGATACTGAAGGATACTAAAAGATACTGAAGGATACTAAAAGATACTGAAGGATACTTAAGTGCTGTAAGATCTTGTTACTTTATAAAAGATAACTTACTACAGTGAACTGTAACAATAGTCTCTCTTTAAGGCGAGTGTCTTAATGACGGTATGAGGAGCTCTTGATCCGTGGAATAGAAGCTACCCCCTCCCTCTTCTCGGATCAAAGCGGTTTACTTCCCATTCTCCAGGTGCTGTACGACTCCGTACGGATTTAGCACTTCCCACTACAGGGGACTGTAACGATACTGCGGTTATGTATGGAAAAAAAGCCCTAAACCCATGCGGGTCAAACAGCACCCTGTAGTGAAAGACAGTCAGGTGTGATCCAAGGAAAATGAGGGGAGCTCAGCTCTAGTGTCTTGGATCAAGAACCCTTCACCGCCACCAGCAGTATGCCGAGATCTGACTTTTCACAGTGGTAATATTTCCCGTGAGGAGTAAATAGTAATATATTGAAGCGCTAAACTCGTATGGGTCGTTAAGAGCAAGGAAGGGGATGGGGGGTGGAGGCTCGATCCTCCGTCCAGGTAACAGTGAGTGGGAGGCGCCGCTCTCCCACAGTAACGTCTACAAGGTGATTATACCATGTTATTTATACACCGCATTACCTCATACGTATGATAATACATTCATACTTCCTTGTTGACGTTAAGGCACTCATGTCAACACTACCACGTGTGTATGTTGATAAACATTATCACATGTGTATGATGTTGATAAACATTACCACGTGTGTATGATGACGTATGTTGATAAAATTACCACGTGTGTATGATGACGTATGTTGATAAAATTACCACGTGTGTATGATGACGTATGTTGATAAAATTACCACGTGTGTATGATGACGTATGTTGATAAAATTACCACGTGTGTATGATGACGTATGTTGATAAAATTACCACGTGTGTATGACGACGTATGTTGATAAACATTACCACGTGTGTATGATGACGTATGTTGATAAAATTACCACGTGTGTATGATGACGTATGTTGATAAAATTACCACGTGTGTATGACGACGTATGTTGATAAAATTACCACGTGTGTATGATGACGTATGTTGATAAAATTACCACGTGTGTATGATGACGTATGTTGATAAAATTACCACGTGTGTATGACGACGTATGTTGATAAAATTACCACGTGTGTATGATGACGTATGTTGATAAACATGTTGTTGATGAACATTACCACGTGTGTATGGTGACGTATGTTGATAAACATTACATGTATATGGTGATGCTGATAATGTTTATCAGCATCACCATACACGTAATGTTTATCAACATACGCTATCATACACACGTGGTAATGTTTACCACGTGTGTATGATGGCGTATGTTGATAAATATGTTGTTGATAAACATTACCACGTGTGTATGATGGCGTATGTTGATAAACATTACATGTTTATGAATGATTCTACATTGGCAAGTAGAATCTCAAAATTTTTTAATTAGTTAGTAAATGATTTACCATCATTATATATAACGTATTTATTTATATTATTTTATTTTATTATGCAGTTCCTATATAAAAATAATATCTTTACTAAGCGAGGATTATAATCTTAAGGAATTATTCTATCTGTACCTCATAATTTTACCTACGTGAATAATTGTCAAAGATATTTACAAACTTTTCAGAGAAATAAATGGCCACATTTACAAGAAGTTTATTTCCTGTAAACAAAAATGAACGAATAAATATATTTACGATCATATGTTGATTTTTTTATCAATATTAAAGTCATTCGTCTGTATTTAACATTTGGTAGAATAATTGCCTGCAGTGTGATAAGAGTATAAGAGGAACACTGCAGGAGGCCTACTGGCTCATACTAGGCAGGTCCTTCTCAAAAACAAACCCACTGGTGAAAGGCATTTCATGAAAGAAACTGGAGTTACCTCTCCTCAAAATTTTAAACCTCCCATTTTCTAGCTGTGTATGACCCAATACAGATCTAAGAGAGGGACCAGGAGCTGAGACTCGACTCAAATATAATTCCATGACTACAGTCACACACATGCACTGCATTATTAGCTAAGCAAACCAAACCATACCCCCGGCCGGGATTGAACCCGCGGTCATAGAGTCTCAAAACTCCAGCCCGTCGCGTTAGCAACTTCATGGTCCGGAAGGCCTACTACAGTTGTCCTCAGCACTTACCTTTCCGTAATAAAAATTCATCTTTTAGGGTATCTTAAACCATTTACATCACGTCTGGTTACTACCTTGCTTAACATACTAATCTACGTTCTGCTCTACTATATCGCTGCTGACCCTCTTCACAATATAGTCCATCCAAGTTTTACCCTAATGTAATCGTACTAAGTTATATTATATTGGTGAACAGAACACCTTCGCATTTGAAATATTTAGTTCAATTTTGCTGCCTTCGAATTTCCATGGCTTCCAGCGTCATCCAGTCGGGTATATTAAAGGTAAGTGGAAGTTTTATGTTTTAATTTTGGAAGGAGGATAGTGTGGAGGATTGGGTGTGTGGAGGATTGGGTGTGTGGAGGAATGTTGGGTGTGTGGTGGAATGTTGGGTGTGTGGAGGAATGTTGGGTGTGTGGAGGGTCGGGTGTGTTGGCACCCATCTACAATTCTCGTAACCCGACAACTCTCACAACCCGACAACTCTCACAACCCGACAACTCTCACAACCCGACAATTCTCACAACCCGACAATTCTCACAACCCGACAACTCTCACAACCCGACAACTTCCACAGCCCGACAGCCTAACAAGAGGACGACGTGATCCAGAGCAAGCGACAGATATCAACAAACCTTCAATATCGACGCCCAGATTTCTTCACCAACCATATGTCACTTCTCCCGCAGTGAGAGAGGCGTGCGTGGCCAGCATCAGTCTCACGCACTAGTATTGATACGGGCAAACCTCACTCCCTTAACGATGCATGACGGATGCAGAAACAAGCATGCTCTGTTTGGAGAAGGTGTTGGTGCATGGCGCAGCGCCTGGGTCACTCAGACGCATGCAGCAACGGTGCTAACGTGAATGGAGGACTAATGATGGAGGGCGGGTGAGTGGAGGAGTAATGATGGAGGGAGGGGAAGTGGAAGAGTAATGACTGATTATGAACAATATTCAGGGATGTGTTACCATTTCTGTATTGCGTACAGCTAGCACCAGCATCCTTAGTAATCAAGCTATCATAACTCACCAAATCGTAGTGACACGATTGCAAACAAACCATACCACGGGTGGGGCTTGAACCCGTGGTCAGCGAGTAGTAAAACTCAGACCGACGCGCTAGCCACTGGGCCAGCTGGCTACAATAAGATTAATCCAATTAGGCATATTTATACACCATAGGAAGGTTGGCATAGGCACCACTGTGACCACAGATGCAAGTTTTTACAGACTAATCTCCCGTCAGCGTGGCCGTGACGAACTCTAGCTCAAGTCCCCTCAAAGCCGTCATCATGACTCGCCTTCCTATAGTGTATAAATATACCTAGTTGGATGAATCTTATCGCGTCGGTCTGGAGTTGTACGACTCTCTGACCGCGGGTTCAAGCCCCACCCGTGGTATGGTTTATCACGCTATCAACAAGAAGACCTGGTCTGGGACCGGGCCGTGAGCAAGGCGCGTCTCGGAGCCGACTCCATGCAGCCAGTAGGTAAACCCCGAGTTCGACCCTAGAGCGAGTGGAGACATTGGGCATGATATTTCCGCACTTGTTTCCCCCTGTTAACCTAGCAGTAAGTAGGCACCCGGGGGTTAGTCGACTATGGTGGGTCGCAACCTGGGGAAATAAAAATACCCCAGTGGAAAATAAACCACTATGACTAACTTTCTTGGACTGCTAATCTTCCGAGTGAATAATCTGAAGACTGCTACTACTTCGTCTCTTATGCTTCTTGAAGAGGTTTCACAACAGTATGCCATTCCATTGTTCGTAAACCTCGATTATTTATAGGACATACATAGTTTTTTTTTTTATGTAAATTCAATATTTTAATTCAGTCCTCTTGACTTGTTAATGAAATTGCTGGGATGGTTCTACCGCTGATGAAATTAAAAATCTAACTTTTTTTTTCCTTTAGTGACCAGTTCTACGTGATGACTTCACTGACTGGCGCAATAAATGGAAGTCTAGCGGACCACTCACTGACTTATGATACGTCTGATTGTCTGACTGAGCCAATGTCTTATCAACTAAGGTATGAGTGATGGTATGCTTAAGGTAAACTATTTCACACTAATACCACCTCCACTACCCCCACTTAACCTCACACTCCAATCTTCATAATATACCACCAGCAACCATCCTTGCATCTCCCTCCGTCCCTCCCGAACAACCTGCATCCACCCTACCAGCATCCCTAAAGCCTCACTCCTAACCCAAGCTTAAAATCAACAACCATCCTCAACTCCCATCAACTCTTTCCCATCCCCACAACCTACACCAATCCTACCACAATTCCCAATACCACCAATAATCCCATCCCACCCTAACTCTTCCACCATCCCCCAGTACCCCCTCCCATCATTCTCCTCCAACCCCACCACCACCCCACCTTATAAAGCACCCACTCACCTCATTTAATGGAGAGACTAATGGCCATTTATTAAACGAGTCTTCTTAATAGCCAATAAATTTCTCATATAAGTGAGAAGCGTGGGATCATAGGTTTTATAGTATCTGATCGTAATTTACTATATATATATATATATATATATATATATATATATATATATATATATATATATATATATATATATATATATATATATATATATACAATATATATATATGCATCTATAGATGCATGCATGCACGCACACACACACACAGGTAAAACTTGTGATTTTGGTTTAGCCATTCTGAACCTAACGAAAAAAAAATATTTCATTGTGCTTGTTTATTAAATTATTGTAAACTTATCTAAAATATATTTAGCTGATTAGGCTAAATTAAATTGCGTTTGTTATAATAAGGTTAGGTAAGTTTTCTAAGGTTCTTTTGGTACAAAATTGTTAATTTTTACATTAACATAATTAAAAAAATATACTTTTAAACGTATAGGAGAAAATTTTAGAAAGGACTTAATTTTATATGCGTTCTTGCTAACTGACCAATTTTACATATTCAGCACGACATGTACAAATTTTTTTGTCTGTCTCCCCACTATGTTTTTCATCTGGCTCTTCACGAACTGCTGGATCGTAGCCTTCGGCCTCCCTGGCTTATTTCCAAAACCTAGAATGGATAGATCTAGATGGGGTGTTCGTGGTTTGTTCGTTAGGAAAGAGGACAAGTGTGTCCTGACGTGGGTCTGTCAAGTGCTGATCCCTAACTGACGAAACATTCACTGCCTAACACCAGGTACGTCCTGCATACTCAAAATAATGCAGGATCACTATCTAGTAGTAATCCTAAGATAATTACTGATCAAAACCATTTTTTTCAGGTTTCTAACTCTTGGCTTTCCTCAGCGAGTTGTGAAAAGCTTTACCATCAATGCTTCCATTTCCTTCGGTGTCAAACTCTTAAAAGACAATCCGTCGCCTTCACTTCTCACAAGGACCGTCTAAGAGTTTGGAACCTGACGAAGAAGGCAAAACACAAGAATTTTTATTTGTGCGTCACGGTGGATCCTTCAGTGCAAAGATTAGTGGAGGTTTGATTCTCCTTCTGCTAATCGTGGCCCAGTTTCTGATCATCCAGAAACCGAGAGAGAAAAACAAGAGAGACCTTTAACATTGATGATGATTTCGATCCATGTCTTGCGTACTGAACACAGTGAAAGCTTTTTGTTCCACGACATGCTGTCCCTAAGGTATACTATCTCTGGTTTATCTATTATTTTTGGTTTTATGTGAAGTGCTATGTGCGTTATTCAGCGTAAGGATTGGTGGATGCTCGATTCCCCGTCTGTCGTAGGGGTTCTTAAATGGAGATATCGTGGGTTGAAGGTAGACACACTTGTTGGATGGTAACATATATTGTCAGACTGAGTTGATGGGAGATGGAGCCCAGTGCCGTGCCTGTCTTCGCCTATGTGTCTACGCCGAGTGAGCCGGGGCAGAGGTACGAGCGTACACATGCGCATCCCGTGACGTCACACAAAGTCACAGGCCTACAAGGGATCTCCTATCTAAAGCACATGGATGATACTAATATGCTATGCTATATAACACAGGGATCAGCAACTATGCTGACAGCTCGGTCATGTTACGTATGTCGTCTCGACATACACTACTATCTATAGGCTGAACAGGCAGGCGGTTCTGGGCTGATTCTATACAATAACAAATTCATATATAACTTAGAACTAATGGATGGTATCATAACGGATTTTACGTAATGGGTGTTAACGTAATCATTACAAACTATAAGAACAAATCATTGTACAATGTGGGTGGAATTGATCGATCGATCTGTATTCATGCACTCTACGGATTCTGAGGAAGAATAAATATATATATATACAAGGTGAAATTAACAGCAAAGGCATCTGGTGCTCGCTCAGACTATTACTGTCAAATTCTCAGAATACGGAGGGAACGAGAACACGAAAAAAAAAATATTTCTGAAAAACTAATCAGTTAATAACAAACAGTTGACAATTTACTTCATCTCAAACATCTAGTTATACAGACTATGTACATTTAAACCCAATTCTGCGAGGGTGAGGTTTACATATGCAGAATGGTTATCATCTCTGGGAGGATCGAATTCCTCTGCAATGGCTAACACATGCCTTGACTGAGGGAGATCTAAACGAGTATCTACAAAAGATACAGCTACAATCACTAGTGACTGTGGAATTACTAATTCGTCTGCTAGGAGTACTCAACTCGACTATTCGATACAGTAATTCTTGGCTCATTACAAAGTCACTAATGGGTGCTGGTGGCTTCACAGTAAGAATAAGATCTTCCTGGAGCAGGAATCGAATCACCAGAACACAAGGGATCGGTTCTTTCTTACTGGAGGAACGAACAAACTCGGTGGAGTGGATGACTCCCCCCGGTTGAAAAAATTAATGCTATAACACGCAATATGAGCAAGGGAGAACGAATCTACTATCTCAAACTGCAAGCACAGGAGAAAATAAATGAACACGGTCAACAATGCTGATATTCAATCTGAGTCGCACACAGTGACACGAGGTATCAGCTATAAAGAAACTACACTTACAAACGTTAGCAACACGTGAAAGTTACTCGAGAAATAACTTCTAACAATGCACTGATTACTGTCAACTAGGATGGGATCACCATCTGGAACATTAGGAACAACAGACACTCTAGTGAGAACACTAGCTGTAACAGAGACATCTTTCTGCAGACAGCATGTCACATCAACAAGAGATGGCATTACTAGTTTCAAGTAATCGTTTTCTGACAAGGCATCCCCTGTGGAGAAACTACTACTCGAACTAGCAGTCATTGCAGGGATAAGCTGTGCACTCAAGGCAGTCTGAGTGTCCTCGGACACTTGAGGCAACGGAACACTATCTTGCAAGTCTGAAGGTGTAGGTGGAACACAGATGGGAGTGACAGAATTACTAGTGCCTGACCGCTCGGCTACGTTAATAAGTAATGAACGAATCTATAGGAACTTAATCTGAACTTCACATTTTGCAGCACTAACAAATCTCAGATACAAGCTGGGAGAACAAACACATTGCTCAAGGGCTAGATATTGTCTTTCAGTCAGTAAGGGAATGTTGGTACTGTGGACTGATTCATATTGACTTTGACTGGCATGATACACTAAGTGAACGTTCAAAAGTGACTGGGACATCTTCTCAGTGAACTTACTCAAGTGCATAAGGCAAGAAAAATGGAGAGAATGACACAATAAGCTTAAATGGAAGAAAATGCTTAACTATTCTGCATAAGTAATTAAAAATTGACAGGTCACACAGTAAGTAAAGAACTCACACAAGAAAAATATGCACCTGAACAAACAACACTTTGAAAATCAAGAGAACTTGTACTTTATTCAAATCTGATTTGCTCAACTTTTACTTTAAATTGAATGAATGGCACAGTGAGTTGTCTTTACTTTCAATGCAACAAGGAAATACACAATAAAATGATAAAATGGACTCAATAAAACTTGTGCAAAAATAAAATGGCACAGAACAGAGCATATGAAACTGCACTGAAATAAACTGTAGCAATATTGCAAATAATTGCTAATCAAAAAAAAACACTGCTTAGAATCTCTGCAAGAAAAACTATAGTGGCAACACAATATTTGCACAAGAATTATTGCAAAATGAATCAATGTGCAATAATAAAAATTATTACACACACAAGAAAAGAAATATATCAAGGAATGAACACTTTAACTCTTAACTGCACTCAAGCAACACTTAACAAGCAAAAGAACAATTTACTCTAAAAGAAGAACTTAAAAATTGCACTAAGAGTGAATTTGTTCAAGGAAACATGAAAAATAATAGGTGCTAAAACACATAACAAAAAAAGTTTGAACACTTACAGTGATGCAGAACACAACACATCAACATAAACACAGTACTAGAATTTTCTTGCAATGAAACTTGATGTGTGAAAAATTTTGTAAAAAATGATTTCTTGCTTGCACAAAATAATGGCACTATTGTCTGTGGAAATAAGACAAATTAGACACTGGCTAAATGAAAAGAATATGAACACAAGAATGTTCAACACACAGGGAACAAAACAAAAATACACAAAAGCTGGGAAGAAAAAAAAATTATAACAGATAACACTGAGTTGTGATGCAGAATATGAGGTGAAAAATTTACTGAAATACTTCACTGGAATACTGAGAACACTAGGTGATTCTGAAGTGTAAACACAAGTTCTATACTGCACATATGTTGCACACACAACAAAGGAAAAACACTAAGTACTTACTTCAAGTGTATAAAAAGACACACAACACAACAGACATAAGATAATGCAAGAAAATTAACACTGAATTAAGGAGATAAAAAGAATTATTGCAAACAAACACTGAGTCTGATCGAGAGTCACTGAATGTCACTAAGAAAATCACTGGAACAGAAAGGAAATGTCTCAACACTCGCAAATGTCTCTATGAAAAAAAAAATATCGCTGTAACGACTTGGTGAAGAATGAGGTTGATTGTAGTGGAGAGTAGAGGATTGTTTATGTCGTCTTGCTGCTGTCCTCTGCACACGTGATCGTAGAATTGCGCTTACATCGACGAGAGACACACACAGGAGGCTTTTAACGGTGGCACGAAAACACACTCTAGCTCTTGACCCCCTATGTGGTCCTTAAAATATGGTGCTACAACCCTTAGTAGTTTACCAAAACACTGAAGAAGTTAGGCGAGTGGGTAATGGCTGAGTGAGGCGTCTGAGGCCGTGTGGTGAGTGTAGTTGGGTTTATGGGTATAACAGGGATGAGACCGGCAATGGTGCGACACATGTGGTCATGGGTGGCTGGGTCTATGGGTTGAACGGCGTAAGCCCCACTGAGGACAGCCACACTGCCACGAAGATAATTCTAAGCCGACTGGCTTAAAAACAACCCACAAAATACTACAGCACCACAAGGATGAAAAAAGAGCACTCAGGATGACTTGGAGCTTGAATCACAAGCGATGAAGACTACTCACGTGGCTTGCTTGAGTACTGGGGTAAGACACCTGGGTTAGTTGCTAGCTAGCTTATCTTCACACAGAATAGCTTGATAACTTCACACGATGAGCACAGCAGGGGTGGAAGCTGGCTTGGCAGGCAAAGGAATTGGATGAAGTAGACTAGGCTCAACTGGGCTTCCTCACCACAGACTGGAAGCTGGCTTATTTTGCAAACTCGGGTCAACCCCTCGGGAGTGATGCAAATAAGCAGATAAACACTAATACAAAGAAACTGACCAGTGGATGGTGTAGAAGCTGGTAGGAGCTTGAGAGAGTAGCTGATTTGAGGTAGCAGGCTTGGCTAGGTCGGCCTACTGGTGACACGAAATGGCTGTCTTGCTGGTCAAAAGAAATCTCTGTACATCGGCGTAATTATCAATTTTACGATCCCACCGCTGCCACCATTTGTCGTAGGGGTTCTTAAATGGAGATATCGTGGGTTGAAGGTAGACACACTTGTTGGATGGTAACATATATTGTCAGACTGAGTTGATGGGAGATGGAGCCCAGTGCCGTGCCTGTCTTCGCCTACGTGTCTACGCCGAGTGAGCCGGGGCAGAGGTACGAGCGTACACATGCGCATCCCGTGATGTCACACAAAGTCACAGGCCTATCTAAAGCACATGGATGATACTAATATGCTATGCTATATAACACAGGGATCAGCAACTATGCTGACACGTCCGCTAATCGTTAAACAAATATGCTACATAATTACCTATATTGTCTACCACTGAAGTGGTAGACCAAGGTAAAGGCCAAAATATCGTGTATACAGATTTCAGTAAGCCATGATAGAATACTACGCAGGAGATTGTTGAAGAAAGTAGCAGCGCACGGAATAGGTGGCGAGTTTATCTCCTGGATCGAAGTATGGTTGACGGAAAGAACAGAGTTTGCATAAATGGGAGGAAATCGGAGTGGGGACACCATTAGCTTTGGTGTTCTACAGGGGTCAGTATTGGGCCCCTTAATGTTCACCTGTCAAGTATATCAGAGTTCTTTGACCCTTGAAAGGGGGATGATGTTCTTGATACAAGGAATTAGAGCTCTCTGCCCTGCTATAGAGTCCAGATTAATAATAAACAAACACTATGTTTTTTTCGTTAGGTTCAGAATGATTTTTGAGAAATTATTGTATACACAAATTTTTTCTTGCCTTATTCAGCAAGAAGAGCATTGCTATTTAAGCCAAAATAGCAAGTTTTACCTATTCGGTACGACATTATATATAAACATACGCACTCCACGAAGATAGCTGAGGCATCTGACAAACAGACGCCTTACTCCACTGAGTTGAGTGGTTCAAGAAAAGAAATTGACAAAATGAGTTAAGTCGCTGGGAATGAAGAGATCCATACGAGTTGAGAGGTACTCACCTCACATCAATCTTTAAAAACGGTAAATAGGGTACTTCCCAGCAATTATTGGCCAATTAACCTAATTTTAGTGGTTGGCAAAGTCACGAGAAAAAGTCATTCGAGGTTAAACTGAGCGACATTTAGAGTCATTAACTAATTAAAATTCTCAGTATGATTATCAATTTTTTTTAACGTTTAACGAAATTTCCTGGATTTCTTTTTCGATATATTAATATGTATAGGGAATATCCAGACGAATATTTACCTGTATTAACAAATATACGAACTGGTATTTCTACATCTGTGGTTAGAGTAATTCAAAATATATTAATAATCAGCAATCATTATTTTAACATTCAAATAGAAAAAAAATCAGACTTCAAATTACTAAAGACCGATATTAATCCTGTGTCAAGGAGTTAATGTTAGTGTGCTGGGTTTTCTGCGCACTTGAAAGGATTATCTGTCATAGCCTGTGTTTAGGACAGCTGGGACTGGGAACTGCTTGTGGCTTTCTTCCTCATCCATAAATTTGAAGGTGCTTTCCGCATTTTTAATAGTGTTAAAGACTGCCTGAATGGTATTTTTTTACTCATGTGTTTTCACTACATAACTTAACCTTACCATGTTGTTGGAAAGTTGGTATATGTTCTGCCTCAAGGTGCTCCATGTGTAGGTTTGCTGAAATTACACTCATGAGTGAGCCCATGACCATCCCAAAATATTGTCCATACTTGAAGCAGTTGTGCTTATGCAGAGTTCCAGAAGATCCATGAAGTTCTTGCTTGGTAAAGGCAGGTTTATGTTGTCACTAACTTCATGAAAGTACTATGACTTGTGTGATGGGTACCTTCGTGAAAAGTGCTCTCACGTCAAAACTGGTTAATGGTTTGTTCTTGATGTTAACATTTAACTCCAATGATGAGGTCTCAAGTACGTTAAATAAATACGCTTATAGCACCCGTTTTTTTTTTTCTCATAATATTACGCGAGTGTCTATGTCTGTTTTTGAGGAGTACTTCCGATGCCTCATGTGATAAGTTTAAGGGAGACGTTGGCTTTATGGGTTTTGGGTAACTCATAAAACATAGCTGGTCTTGGGCTGCCGGCTAAGAGGTACGGTAGCTTTTTTTTTTTTTTTTTACGATGTTCCGTGTTGCGAAGAATGCGGTAGGCGTAGCTAAAAAATGACTTGGTTGCCTTAAGCAATGGTGTTCCTTAATGAATGTACGTATATGCATTACAGTTTCTAAGAAGGTCATGAACTCTGGCAAGATAGTCTGCTGTGTTGAGAATGACTACTCAGCTTCCTTTGTCCACGGTGCTAGTGGCATGTTATCGTTACCGGCGAGGTGCTTAAGGAAGTCAAGGTAGCTGAGCGGGATGACTGGTTTGGTGGGTTCCCTGATGTACTGATGAATCCTTGCTTATAACTCTTAGAAACTCTCTTTCAAGAATTGGTTTCTGCTAACAGTATTAAGTTCGCATTTCTGTCTATGTATCCTTGTAGAGAACTACAGTAGAAGGCAAAATTATTCTTTTTCTGTAGCGGTGTGTTTCTGGACAGGTTTTTAATAATGTTCAGTCTATGTCGTTCTATTTGCTATCACAAGGATAGTGAGTGTTCTGTTCAGTCCGACTTTTTGACGCAGATTAGCAGCAGTGACTGCTGAGTATAGTTTCCGCAGTGAATGTGCGTGTGTGTGTGTGTGTGTGTGTGTGTGTGTGTGTGTGTGTGTGTGTGTGTGTGTGTGTGTGTGTGTGTGTGTGTGTGTGTGTGAGAGAGTGAGAGTGAGAGAGAGAGAGAGAGAGAGAGAGAGAGAGAGAGAGAGAGAGAGAGAGAGAGAGAGAGAGAGAGAGAGAGAGAGAGTGGGGGGAGGCTCAATGAAGCTGGTTGTCCTGGTGTGGGCCAGTTGCAAGACGTCTCAGCAAGAGCAAGGAATGTGTCAATGCAGTGTTATAGGTACAGAGGTGTTACAGGAGACGTGGTGTCTCGAGGCAGTGAGAGACAGAGGCTGGTGTTGTTATACCTGCTAAGTGTATAAATAAAAAGCACAGTTAATGAGGGCATTAAGCATACAAATTTTTATAACGATATTAAAAACACGGACATTAAAGCAGTTAATAAGGCAATGATATTAGACACATGGATATTAAAATAGATGGATAATTATAATATTATTATAGTTGGTAAGACGCCCAGCATTCTTCTAACACACAGGTACATACTTCTGTTGTTGAATGGACAGAGGTAACAGGGGTGTAAAGGAATATACTCCAATGTTTCATTCTGCATGGGGAATTGAACCTGGCCCTTCTATTGTGAGAAAATCGGTGCAGTATACCTTGGGACAGAGAGCAAGAAGAGACTTAATGTGCATACAGTTATACCTACACGCATGCATGAGCGCCTACACACACACACACACACACACACACACACACACACACACACACACACACACACACACACACACACACACACACACACACACAAAGGTGCACATGTACAGTATATTGAAGTGTGAGCGTGTACACACGACAGGATTTGAAAGTACAATAGTACCCAAGAGTGGGAACCAGGGATGCGGGACCAGAAACTTAAGATCGACTATAGTTCTCACCTATTCCTCTACTTGTTCCTCCAGCCACCTGGGTTCCGCCTCAACCACATGGCTGCTTTCCCATCTTCCTGGCTGCTGCTTAAAATACCTGGCAGCTTCCTCAACCACCTGGTTGCTTCCCCAACCACCTGCTGCTCCATTAACGACCTGGTTGCTCCCTCAACCACCTGGCTGCTCCCTCAACCACCTGGCTGCTCCCTCAACCACCTTCACTCGTCTCAACTCAACTTTCTAACAATACATCAAGCAATTAACATCCGGAGCTTATGAGTTATTAGGCAAATACACACTGCAGCTCAAGTGAATGTTGAACGCCGTCATGACGAGAAGGTCATATCACTGAGGACATTCACCTCTATCACCCTCGTTTCGGGAGTTCGTAGGTTTGAATCTCACTTTCGTATGTCGAGGATTTGTAGGCATACATTAGTCTGTATATTAATTAGGACATTGATGAAACAAGACATTTGGAAAATTAATGTTCATTTGAAAAATACACGGCAATGATAAGACAGATAACTGATTTAATAAGAGATGTAAGTACTATTTGTTTTTATAGGAGCATTGCTACACGCTTTGGCATAGTATCGACCAGTGATGAACACATTTTAGCAAGTTCTCCGTCGTGGTACCAGGTCCTAATAACAATTAGTTTCTCCACAGTTAAACAGTCCTGTTTCACGGTCCTTCGTTTACATAAATTGGCAAAGGAGTTGCCAGGATTGCCTTTTATATGTCACTTTCCATCGTTCCCTCAACAATAACAAGCCGTCCAGGGCTTTTAGCAGTGAAACTACCCGAAAATATCTTAAGTGGGACTTTTGGCGCTGGTTGAATGCATCCATTCCGAGGGGATTCGTCTTTGCTCCGTCTCACTACCACTGATCTATACCCATGTACTTCAAAATGCACCTCATATGTAAATATAGCTTTTCTCCATTCATCTGTTGTCCATCCTTTATGATCGAGTGCCCAGCGCAGCCGTTTTTTCTGCATATCAGCAGTCAATAATTATTTCTTTACCGGTTTTCTGACAGTTCTGCCAACTTCAAGGAGCCTTCGTCTAACAGGTAAACAATCAAGATTTACGCCAAATGAAGCCAAACTTCTCTGTAGATCTTTGCTGGTTTTCTTGGTATCCTTCACACTATTTTCGATAACCATGACATCGTGGGGTGTTGTCTTGTGTTATCTTCCACATCTTCCTCGACGCAGCGCTCCACAATCACACTGGTCAACAACCAAAATGCTTCCGAGACCAGAGTAGCAATTTCCAACTAATTTTAGGTCACTGATAATGAATATCATGGTTAAAATTTCTCATTAGCTCTACTTTTCAATATAGACCTACGTCTCACAACAGGTTCCAACAGGCTTGTGGCAGTGTGTTTCTTACCACACTCACAGTCTCACTGACCTTCATTATTGTTCCAGCACTCATTGAAGGTGGTTGTGATGTGAAAGTTCATATTTTGAGGTGAAAGGCAGGTGATTTTCTTAGCCAAACACCTTTTAAACTTATAATAAATATTCACTGAGCAAGCTATTGATATGCATGCGAGGTTTTTCACCACATATGAACGACACTTATGAAAATATAAAGCATATGTTGCGATGCATGAAATATGATGAACATCAATGGCAGCTCTGTGGTGACTTAGAGGTTGTTGCTCTTGTGATGGGCTGGAAGGGCGGATACACCAAGTACTGCTGCTTTCTATGTGAATGGGACAGCTGTGCAAGAGGTTCCCACTACATCAGGAGAGACTGGCCACCTCGTCAATCATTGGAGTCTGGGATGAAAAATGTTCAACATCCACCTCTCATTGAACCAAACAAAATTTTGCTACCACCACTACATGTAAAACTGGGACTGATGAGAAACTTTGTAAAAGCTACGAACAAATCCAGTCAGAGATTCAAGTACTTAATATCAAAATTCTCACTGAGCAACTCTAAGATAAGAGAGGGAGTCTTCAATGGTCCTCAGATTCGAGTGGTATTTAATCAATAACAACACTGCGACTAGTCGCAGTGTTGTTATTGATTAAATACCACTCGTTCGTGGTTACAGTACTAAATATACTATTTGTGGAATCTAGTACACCAAACGAGTAGTAGAATGAAATTAGCTCTGAGGCACCCACACCATCGTATGTCTTCGGATCACGGTAATACACCTAGCTCTGTTGGGTGCGTGGCTTTTGTAGGATTGTATGATCCCGTGAGTTAGAGCATCGTGTAATTTTCGCTCACCATGAGGGCGGCTAAAACAACATGGGTTCGATCCCCCGGCTAGTCGCAGTGTTGTTACTGATTAAATACCACTCTTCCGTGGCTACAATACTAAATATAAATATATATATATATATATATATATATATATATATATATATATATATATATATATATATATATATATATCCTAGGTAGTAGATTGGTAGACAGCAACCGCCCAGGGAGGTACTACCGTCCTGCCAAGTGAATGTAAAACGAAAGCCTGTAATTGTTTTACATGATGGTAGTATTGTGGTGTCCATTTTTCTGTCTCAAACATGCAAGGTTTCAGGTACGTCTTGCTACTTCTACTTACACTTAGCTCACACTACACATACATGTACAAGCATATGTATACACACCCCGCTGGGTTTTTTTCTATTTTCTTACTAGTTCTTGTTCTTGTTTATTTCCTCTTACCTCCATGGGGAAGTGGAACAGAATTCTTCCTCCGTAAGTCATGCGTGTTGTAAGAGGCGACTAAAATGCTGGGAGCAAGGGGCTAGTAACCCCTTCTCCTGTATATATTACTAAATGTAAAAGAAGAAACTTTCGTTTTTCCTTTTGGGCCACCCTGCCTCGGTGGGATACGGCCGGTGTGTTAAAATAAATATATATGAGCTACTGAAGTGTAAAGAACACTTATCAGTTGTTCAGAGAACACCAACAGGTTCACAATAAAGCGCACAAAAGAGAAAGTTCGATTTCTGACTTAGGTCCTTTTCAGCAGATGTGCTGAACACATTGAAGTCTGATACCGACGCTAAAATAAAAAAAAGATTCAACGATAAACATCTTCATATAATTATTAGACACAAACTCCAGTCTCTAATTATTAAAATCCATGTTGTAATTACACTTACATTAGAGAATGACTATAATGATTTTGGGAGTGTAACCTTCCCAGGGTCAAGGCAGCTAGCTCCTTTAACCTTACTTCCTATATTGCTTCCAAAGATAAACAAAGTATTTATGTATCGCTCATATATCTTCAGGTATCTCTGGGTATTTTCTCCTGCATCTTCAGATTGCCTTGAGTTTGTTTGCCTGTGTCTTCTGGTAATTTTATTTATCGTTTACAGATATATCTATCTTTGCACATCTTTCTCAATATCTTTAGGTAACTATCTTGTACAGTATTTTCAAGCATCGCGGAATATCAATCTTTTGCAGCATCTTTAGCTTCGTGTTTTTTTATTGTGTTTAAAAAACTTGAACAGATGTAAAGATCGAGTCTCAAACAAGGGATAAAGAATTCACTAGTTCGTCAACACTGGTCACTAGACTGTACTGGTTACAATAGCCGAACTTCATTCCGGGTAATATTAGCAGCTAACCGACCTGTGTGATGAGCTGAAGCTCTCATAATATATATATAGGTCTGATCAACCAGGCTGCTACTGCTGGCCTCACGCAAGCTGACGTACATTAGATCTATTTCTTTGCCTCGTGAATGCATCAGTTAAGTTGAAAACTTAACTTTTCCAGGAGTGAGTCTCGGACTCGTGATCTAGGTTACTTCAGGTTTTCCGGAATAAGGTGGAGTTTCTAAGTGGAGCCAGTAAGGTGTTGTGGTCAGTGTGACGGGTGAGAATCCTGGACCACCGGTTCCAGGCTCGTCCAATCTTTTAAAGTCACAATTATTTATTACGGTGTCTCTGATACGTGTTCACTTCTTCCTCTCCATCTTAAACGAATCAATGACTATACTTTCAAAGTTTCTTAAGGAACTTTGTGTATTTATTTCCCTGTACTTCGAGGCACGAGATTCATGGCTGGAATATCAATGGTGTAATCTATCCTTAAAATGAAGGTACTGAGATTAGCCTCGTAGACAAACTATTAGGGCATGAATGTCTCTTGAAATTCCTCGATGTTTTCTCGGCTGATAGTCATAATATGATTACGAATTGCGCAAATATTTCGGGAAAAATTTCAACTTTCAGACACGTGAAGCTGAATGTGACATGTGCAGTCCATGCTCCTAAGTAAATATAAATTCTATCCACCGTGTCTCTAGGCCGTGAAAAAACTGTGTTAACAACTTGACATTAAAATGAGAACGTTAATGTTGTGATATATATTCACCTCGTTTGGATGGTTCCACATTTTTTACTTTCTCATCTTATCGTTTATGTCTCTACATGGATTACTGCATTTATCTCTCTCTCTCTCTCTCTCTCTCTCTCTCTCTCTCTCTCTCTCTCTCTCTCTCTCTCTGAGAGAGAGAGAGAGAGAGAGAGAGAGAGAGAGAGAGAGAGAGAGAGAGAAAGCTTCAGCATCTTCCAAGAGATCATCATCAGCAGTAGCAGACAAGTCTGCAGGGTAAGACAGCAGACATTAATCTCTGATATCGTCAGCTATTATGAGTGTAATTAAGGTTGGAGCGGATGTGGATGTTGTGATTGTGTGGTGGTGGTGAGGGTGATCATGATGGTAATAGTGACGGTGATGGTGGTGGCTGGGTGACGGTGGTGATGGTGGTGGCTGGGTGATGGTGGTGATGGTGGTGGCTGGGTGATGGTGGTGGCTGAGTGACGGTGATGGTGGTGGCTGGGTGATGGTGACGGTGGCGGCTGGGTGACGGTGACGGTAGTGGTTGGGTGGCGGTGACGGTAGTGATTGGGTGGCGGTGACGGTAGTGATTGGGTGGCGGTGATGGCGGTGGTTGGGTGGTGGTGATGGTGGTGGTTGGGTGGCGGTGATGGTTGGGTGGCGGTGATGGTGATGGTTGGGTGGCGGTGATGGTGATGGTTGGGTGGCGGCGATGGTGGTAGCTGGGTGGCGGTGATGGTGGTGGCTGGGTGGCGGTGATGGTGGTGGCTGGGTGGCGGTGATGGTGGTGGCTGGGTGGCGGTGATGGTGGTGGCTGGGTGGTGGTGATGGTGGCTGGATGACGGTGATGGTGGTGGCTGGGTGACGGTGACGGTGGCGGCTGGGTGACGGTGACGGTAGTGGTTGGGTGACGGTAGTGATTGGGTGGTGGTGGTGGCTGGGTGACGGTGACGGTGGCGGCTGGGTGACGGTAGTGGTTGGGTGACGGTAGTGATTGGGTGGTGGTGATGGTGATGGTTGGGTGGCGGCGATGGTGGTAGCTGGGTGGCGGTGATGGTGGTGGCTGGGTGGCGGTGATGGTGGTGGCTGGGTGGCGGTGATGGTGGTGGCTGGGTGGTGGTGATGGTGGCTGGATGACGGTGATGGTGGTGGCTGGGTGACGGTGACGGTGGCGGCTGGGTGACGGTGACGGTAGTGGTTGGGTGACGGTAGTGATTGGGTGGTGGTGATGGCGGTGGTTGGGTGGTGGTGATGGTGGTGGTTGGGTGGCGGTGATGGTGGTGGTTGGGTGGCGGTGATGGTGGTGGTTGGGTGGCGGTGATGGTGGTGGTTGGGTGGCGGTGATGGTGATGGTTGGGTGGCGGTGATGGTGATGGTTGGGTGGCGGCGATGGTGATGGTTGGGTGGCGGCGATGGTGGTAGCTGGGTGGCGGTGATGGTGGTGGCTGGGTGGCGGTGATGGTGGTGGCTGGGTGGCGGTGATGGTGGTGGCTGGGTGGTGGTGATGGTGGCTGGATGACGGTGATGGTGGTGGCTGGATGACGGTCATGGTGGCTGGGTGACGGTGATGGTGGTGGCTGGGTGACGGTGACGGTGGCGGCTGGGTGACGGTGACGGTAGTGATTGGGTGGCGGTGACGGTGGTGGCTGGGTGGCGGTGACGGTGGTGGCTGGGTGGCGGTGACGGTGGTGGCTGGGTGGCGGTGACGGTGGTGGCTGGGTGGCGGTGACGGTGGTGGCTGGGTGATGGTGGTGGCTGGGTGACGGTGATGGTGGTGGTGGTTGGATGGCGGTGATGGTGGTGGTTGGGTGGCGGTGATGGTGGTGGCTGGGTGGCGGTGATGGTGGTGGCTGGGTGGTGGTGATGGTGGTGGTGGCTGGATGACGGTGATGGTGGTGGCTGGATGACGGTCATGGTGGTGGCTGGGTGACGGTGGTGGCTGGGTGACGGTGGTGGCTGGGTGATGGTGGTGGCTGGGTGATGGTGGTGGCTGGGTGACGGTGATGGTGGTGACTGGGTGGTGGTGATGGTGGTGGCTGGGTGATGGTGATGGTGGTGGCTGGGTGGTGGTGGCTGGATGATGGTGGTGGCTGGGTGACGGTGATGGAGGTGGCTGGGTGACGGTGATGGAGGTGGCTGGGTGACGGTGATGGAGGTGGCTGGGTGACGGTGATGGTGGTGGCTAGGTGACGGTGATGGTGGTGGCTAGGTGGTGGTGATGGTGGTGGCTGGGTGGTGGTGATGGTGGTGGTGGTGGTGGCTGGGTGATGGTGGTGGCTGGGTGATGGTGGTGGCTGGGTGGTAATGGTGGCTGGGTGGTGATGGTGGCTGGGTGGTGGTGATGGTGGCGGCTGGGTGGTGGTGATGGTGGTGGCTGGGTGATGGTGGTGGCTGGGTGATGGTGGTGGCTGGGTGGTGGTGATGGTGGTGGCTGGGTAATGGTGGTGGCTGGGTGGTGATGGTGGCTGGATGATGGTGGTGGTTGGGTGACGGTGATGGAGGTGGCTGGGTGACGGTGATGGAGGTGGCTGGGTGACGGTGATGGAGGTGGCTGGATGATGGAGGTGGCTGGGTGATGGTGGTGGTTGGGTGGTGGTGGTGGTTGGGTGATGGTGGTGGTTGGGTGGTGGTTGGGTGGTGATTGGGTGGTGGCTGGGTGGTGGTGGTGGTGGCTGGGTGGTGGTGGCTGGGTGGTGGTGGCTGGGTGGTGGTGGTGGTGGTGGTGGTGGTGGCGGCTGGGTGGTGGTGGCTGGGTGACGGTGATGGAGGTGGCTGGGTGATGGAGGTGGCTGGGTGATGGTGGTGGTTGGGTGGTGGTGATGATGGTGGTGGCTGGGTAATGGTGGTGGCTGGGTGGTGGTGGTGGTGGCTGGGTCATGGTGGTGGATGGGTGGTGGTGGTGGTGGTGGTGGCTGGGTGGTGGTGGTGGTGGTGGTGGCTGGGTGGTGGGGGTGGTGGTGGTGGTGGTGGTGGTGGTGGTGGTATCGGCTGGGTGACGGCGACGTGGAGAAGCAAAATGAGTAGCTGCTATATCAAAGGTTACAACAATTTACTTCAACGAAAAGTGCAGACGGTTGGCCCAAGAGCTGGTGTTTAACAACAACAAATTCATCTAACACACACAGTCTGGCAAGTGATGTAGTGGAGGCAGGAACTATACATAGTTTTAAGACGAGGTACGATAAAGCTCATGGAGCAGGGAGAGGGAGGACCCAGTAGCGGTCAGTGAAGAGGCGGGGCCAGGAGCTGAATCTCGACCCCTGCAACCACAATTAGGCGAGTACAATTAGGTGAGTACACACACACACAACCGGGAACATACACTTACACTCTACCACAAAGTCAAGTCACACATTCACAAACACTGACTTACCAGGATAGGGTCAAATATATTTCTATCCACACATGTAAGATTAGTGTGTATAAATATCGACGAGAACAACTAACTACTGAAACTGAAACCCCAATAGCTAAGCAAAATAATACGGAGTTTTCCTCCAACTTACTAAACCTCTGGTTAACTAACCTCGAACTGTTTTTGAATTAGCAGGGAAGCGAAATGTCAGTTCGATTTAGGAGAAGTTGACTATAAAAGTGGCTTCAAAAGTAGATTATTAAGAGAGACCCAAGAGCCATAGTTCGATCGCTGCAAGCAAATGATAGGGCGAATGGGGAAAAGAACGAACAATGCCAGTCTTTTGTAGACGAAGAGGTGAGGGTTAAGAACTGGAGCACAACCACTGCTTTGAGTGCACATGACATCACACACGTGAACAGTCGTCAGTTACTGCAAGGATGAATGGGAGAACGAAAAAATGAAGTCTTGAAATGAATGACATATACAATATAATTACAGAGCATTAAGAAAAAACGTTGCTGTACGTCGTCACGCCCTCACTGTCTTCGTCCTGCACCAGGAGTTACAGCATCCTGCGCTTGTAGCCTGCATCTGTACATACTACCTGTATACTGGACTTGAAGCTGGTAATGGAAATCTATTTTTTGTGCCTGTATAATATACTTTTAGTTTGTAGCCACAACTTGCAACGTTATGTTCCGAGAATATATAGCAATTATACTCGATATCTGATATCTTAATGTGAAGGTAATAGTCTGTTATAGCATGTAACTAATAAAAATGGACTCTGCAATAGCCTGTACGAATGTCTGTAATGTTTACGTTGCTTTTCACTGCATTACAACTGTGTGTATTCTCTACTGTAACGATATCCGCGTACTGAGATCTCTATTTCCGTAGCTCACATCTCCGGCGATATTAAGCATCTTTCGATTGTATATTACAAGAAAAGTGACTCACTAATAACTAAATTACAACAAAAGTTAAATAGGAAAGTTCAATCGTTATTCCATTGAAAAAGAAATGTTGGCAGTAACAGAATTAAGAATCTTTTTCTGTACCCATGATCACAGTTCTTTCAGAGAGACCACAGAATTTCTGCAAGTTTCTTTCTCACCATCTGTTCCGTGATTGATCGAAGCCTTCACAGGTCCAGCTACTGATACATTCACTTCCTTAACACGTTCTCCTGATACACGTCCATAGAACATACCTAATACGTTGTCTTGATACCCACATCCTTAACACACCTCCTCGTATATTTATTTCCTTAACACATTCTACAGATACATCCGAAACCTTTCATACATTTTACTAATACATTCCCATCCTTAACAATCAGCTGATACATCCCCATCCTAAACACTGTTGATACATCCACTTCCTCAACACAACCTTCTATAATTCACTCACTACTCCCAATCTGACATCCCGTCTTATTAATAATATTCCCCAACTTTTTCTTTTCTGTATTCACTTTCAGCTTCACTCTTCCTTCAACTCTTCAGCCATTTTTTTGCAGATCTTTTCTACCACAGCCAACACCACTGTGTCATCTGCAAACAATTATGAATACATTTTACTTCAGAGTCGAGACTTTTTGTTTTGTTTTTCTAAGGCGCACCTCCCTTAATTTCTACGACTCCATCTATAAATTCACTAGACAATACGTGTGGCGTCATGCGTTCTTGTCGAAAAAAAATTAGGGGGGAGGCCAAGAAAATTATCCTATTTCTATATTATTTGTGACTTAATATCCATATTTTTTTGACAGCTTGTAAGAACTTTCCAAAATAATCATAGGGTTGCAGCTCTTCTCTTCACACCGTAACACATGTATTTCTTGGTTCGAAAAAGAAGGGGGCAACCAGCAGCTCTTATCAATTATCTAAATAATGCGTTCGAACAATTATCCCCTTCAATTTCTAAAGCCAGTTTCAACTTTCTAAAATCAAATTTTTCAGTCACGATCAACGACAAATGCACTAATTATTATTTATTATTATTATTTAGCTTTCCCTCTGTTGTGTGGTAGGAATTTATTTTATACTCCGTTCTTCTTTTTATCTCCTCAAGTTTTCCATAAAGGAAATAACTGAAAATTTTCCTCATTCAACATTATACTGTTTCTGCTGCCCATTCAAAGACTTGATTTATATCTTCTTGGAGATTTGCAGCGTCCTCAATGGATGACTCTCTAATGCAAGTTCTATTAACGTCTTCACGGAGCCATAATTTCGTCTGCAAATATTTTCATCTGCAATTAATCTCACCTTCAGCTAAACTCAAGAGGAAATCTCACTTGTGACTAATCTCATTTTCACATCTGTATCAGATATAAGGGTGAGGTAAAGGATGGGGGCGAGTACTGTGCCTTGGAGAACAAAGCCTTTCACTTTCGCCGTCTCTGACTTAGTTTAATATTACTCTTTGCATTCTGTTAAAAAGTTTACAATATATCTGCCCACTTTTCATAGTGGGACATAGTGCTATCGGTCTATAATTTTTTCTATCGCTTTGCTGCCACTTTTGTGGGGTGGGGCTATATTCGTTGTTTTTTTAACGACTATAGGGTGACCCACGTGCCTAGATTCTTTTCATAGAATATTTAAAGTACGCGAAAGGGGTTTCTTGCAGCTAAGGAAACACTGAGTTTCACGAGTCTGGACCTGGGACAGAGTGCATGGGCATGGTATATGACTTTTCTCGAAGGACAGTGGAGCGAAGGTTATGCCAAGATTTGAGTTTCGCTCAGGAAGAGGCAGGATCATTATATTTAAAGGGAAATGCTAAACCTGTAGGGATGAATACAGCGCCTGGAGAGTGTGACTATAGATTCAATACTAATTCCAGGTCCATGAATCAAGAGCACTTCCCCTGCATAGTGGCGGAACATCTGGAAGGCTACACTAGAAATTTTCTCGTCACCTGAACATGTGGATGCTATCTAGCGCAAGGTTGACAACCTTTCACCCACTTCGAAAAGCCCATCGCGAGGGTGAAATGTCGCCATTAAAGAAAAACGCAACTGCATCTGTGTTCGCATACCATGTGCTGGTAGCTCATACTGTTCCCTGCTGATCTTAAACCTCTCTCTTCACTTCACACCCTTCCTTGCTCTGTTCGCGTACCTTCGTGGATGCAGGGGTCGAGTCCTAACTCCTTGCCTCACCTATTAACTGTCCGTGGCTGGCGTGCACAGAGTTGCATGATGCTATACCTCGTGAAACCATTGTTGTATAAACAATGACCCTTCCTCTAATTAGATAGACGTTGTTAACGAGGCGGTAGTTACGGCGGTAGTTATGAGGGTAGTTGGGAGAATTTGTGGCGCCTGGGACACCGTGCCTTTAGCTATGTTTAATTAAGAATGAGAATTACCGGTGATAAATTAATGAAAGGTATAGAAAGAAAATTAGCGACCTTTTGTTGGTTGGTTACGTATTATGAAATACATAATATTAACTGAGGGTTCATGTTCACATGTGGTACAAAGATGCATTAAATTTTGACACTAATTCACATATGCCAGGGATGGGACGCATGTTTAGAATACCGAGAATGTTGATAACATGTGTGTTTTATATACAAAGAGGTTTACACTTACAACCGGAGGCACGCACATTCTCCAGCGGGTCATTACGATACTAGAGGACATGGGGTCACAAAATCGAGTAACATGGACGGACACCTCGACAATCGCTTTGTCATCGGTAGTAATAAATCCACCACCAAAAGCTTGACCTCCCAGGAGGAAACAGCCTGAACAACACTAGAAGAGAGAAATATCACCAGTATTATCAATATCACGCAAGTAGAGCCTGGGATGTCTACAGATTCCCTTCCAAATTTGGGCCAATCAGGTTGCCCGGCTGAGCACGGGTTATCAGGATGTTCAGTGATGTGGAAAAGAGTAGAGAAGTGAAGAAGGATAGAAATGGGAAACTACCAGATGACCTGATACAAAGAAATCACTTCCCTGTCACTAGTCTCCACTTTACCCTACTCGAAGTACAGTTCCAGCAGGAAAAGTTGAGCTTTTCGTCAGGCTAAGTCTCTCAAACCACGCCTCCAGCGTTGGGAAGGGAACAGAAGGGACAAATAACAAAAAAAAAATAAAAGCCATTAGAAGAGAGACTCTTAGGAGACCAGGAAGCGATAAGAGGCAAGACGGAAACTGGTGACAAGGGTAGAGGTCACTGAGGGAGAGATCACTGATGATCCTCGTGCCTGAGGAAGCTGAAGGTAGGTCAGGAAGATGATCGGTGGTGGAACTTAAGATTTTGTTTGATTTCATACTAGAGCAAGAGGAACTGGAACAGAAGGAAAGCTTTTCAGAACATCTGGAAGTACTCCCAGGGAAAACAACACCTAATAAAACCTACTCGCAAAACGTTCGAAAAATGGGATCTTAAGACGAAGTGCTCTTGAGTGGTAGAATATATCAGTGTTTATACTTGGATTAAGACAATGTTAATAGAAAGAGAACAGTTGCGGGGGCTATTACAAGGGGGTGGCAAGAGAAGGAAACACCCATCCTCCAGAAATCTCTGAAAGCTCTTGCTGCTCATCTTTTAACAAGCGCACTTAAGGTCTCCCCTAACTTTTCCCACAATAATAACCCAACACCCTCACCCCTTCCATCCCCCAAGACTATAACCCTGATCCCTTCCCCTGAAAACATGTACACACTAACATCAGCCTCACTTCTCACAAACGAGCAGCGAACAGAAAGCCTGGATATCACAGGCTAGAACACAGAAAAAAAAGGAAACTCAAATTATATCCAAATTCAGATGGATTATCAAAAAAGAGTGATGAATTAAAGGTACAGATATTGGAGGCAACAGCGGGCATTATAGTTATAACAGAGACAAAACTACTTGACGTAACATTTTCCAAATTCCCAGCAAGATATCAAGTACAGGAAGGAGACAGTAATTGTCAGAAAAGAGGTGTACAAATAAAAAAATATATTGACACTTGGGTTTCTACAATGATCCGTATCAGGACCAGTGCTATTTCTGGTATAAATGAATGACATACCAGAAGAGTCAAAAATATTCCGGTTTGTAGTGATATAAAATTAATACGGATAATAAAACCTGATGAGAACAAGGCCATATATGGAGCTGGACAAACTATATTGGCCAGACAAAGGAATGCTGGTATTTAATCCCAGAAAATACAAGCTAATGATAATTTGGGAAGAGCTAAGAAGACCAAACCTTGTCACGTAGGGGAGGAGGGGTAATGAAAGGCGTGTCTGACAGCTATTTGCCAAGGCAAGGTGTGACCATTTACTTGGTTAATTAGGTCTCCCTTAGCGACCTCAAAAGCAGAGTTGAACTACATCACAACCTTACTTATAAAGGAAAACCTTGGGGTGAGCATAATACCGAGCATATCGCTAGAGGCATATATAGACCTAATATGTGCAGCAATGTTCATTTTAGTAAATTACTGGAATCTCAGCACAGTTATTCACGACCTTATACACGACAGGCCATTCTTGAAGTATGCAGCACCAGTATGGAACTCCCTCAATTCGTAAAACATTTATTAAACGGGAGAAAATGAAGAGGTATGCAACGAGACTAGTCCCAAAAGTTAAGGTTAATGAGTTACTAGGAGAGCTTAAACCTGATGACATGGTAGAAGAACCAGGGAAGACATGACAACAATATACATAATACTTAAGAGGATTTTCTAGTGCGGACAGGGATAAACTGTTCGAGATGCCGGTAAAGGTAAACAAGATAACGCTTGAAGGTTAAAAACGAAGACGAGTCACAGGGATGTCAGGAAGTATTTCTTGAGCCTTAGTGTGATAAGGAAGTGGAATGACCTGGAAGAAGCAACAGTGGAGGTAGGTTCTACGATTATACACAGTTTTCAGAATAGGTATGACAGGGTCCACGAGGTTAGGAGAAAAATCCAGCAAGCTAAAAGACAGCGCCAAGAATTGAGCCCTTGCAACCACAAACAGTACACAAACACACACACACACACACACACACACACACAAACACACACACACACACACACACACACACACACAAACACACACACACAAACACACACACAAACACACACACAAACACACACACAAACACACACAAACACACACACACAAACACGCACACACAATACTGAGAAGTTTTTCACTGGTTACAAAAACTGGTTGGTTCATCCGCTACCAGGGTCGTCCGTCGCTCCTTTCCCCTCTCCTCCGGGCTAGAGGAATCCCTTCGTTTGCCCCTATCCACAAAGTCTCGCTTAACTGTTAGTAATAATATATCACAAAGTATGTAGACTGATGAATCTAAGCAGGAGTCTGCTTCTAGATAAGAATTTTAACTACCATGTTGATTTAGGCATAACAATTAACAATTGGGCATCAACACTGCAAACTGTTTTCCATCCTAATGGCACTAAAATTAACTTATGACAGTGGGACTGACTCCTTGGTTATTATTGATTCTATGTCATCAGTGAGAGCACTACTCATAATGACTCCAACAACACACTAACGGGAGAAGCCAAGTATTCGAACCCCAGAATCAAAGAAAAATTAATTTATGTACAATTTTTACGGATTCCATCACACACTGATTTTGTATCCTGAGCTTGCTACCATCTGCAGCTCATAAGACTGCCATCCCCACGAGCCCTTTTAGGGCGGGGCAGATGGCAGACCAGAGGCCTAGCTTCTCCCTACGAGCCCCGTGAGGGAGGGGAATGTGGCTAGGCCTGGGGACAGTTGGTCCCAAAGATGAGGGGGTACTTGTACCTCCTCCCATGGGAGACTTAAGTCTCTAGACACTCCCCAGATAGGGAGCCAAGGCCGGGTCACCATTACTTGGAAAAGACCCGGGCCGGGAGAGTACCGGCGAATAAAAAAAAAAAAAACACTGATTTGCTCCTTCATTATGAAGTTGATAAGTTAGCCAAAGAATACACACTCAAGAAAAATGGATAATATAATTTTAGTGCGTGTGTGCATGCCTAGCATTAAGAACAATATTAGGAGAGATATAAATAATGAATGTTAAAGGCATATACTTAGACACACGAACACTAGGACATATTAGAAAAAGCTTCGGTTCTGGGACCTTGATCACTTAGAAGTGAACAAGGTCTCAAAACCGAATTGTTACATTCATGGGGAAGCGCTCAATCCGTATGGGTCATATATAGTCTGAAGGAATGGGAGGCATTCAAGGTCAATCTGAGGAAGAGGAGCACAGTTCCAATTCCTTGGACTAAGACCTAAACGTGTTCTAATATGTCTTAGTGTTTGCTCACGTTTTTTTTTTTTAATCAATTTCTTGGTATCATTTACAAAGTTTAATACCTTAGATGGCTGAGTAGATCTATACCCACTATGATAACACGAACGTAGATAAGCATACTGAAGGAGCAGCTTGTGAACAGACTGACTTATGTTGTAGTAGCCAGGCTTAGGCTTGTTTACAAGTACTCCTGACAGTCTGGCTGGCACACACATGATCAAACTAAGTGCAAGGTACGTAGTCAGTCTTATGGTCACTTTCTTGAGCGCTATATACTTCAGTGTCCACTTATTGTCGAACATATAGTGTAATAATAGTGTAATAACCTGTGTGATAAGTCAAGGTATCTCATAAAGGAAAGTAAGATACCAGGCATATTAAGTAAATTTGCTTGCAACATAAGACAACTGAAGGTATAAACCCAGAAAATCTAATTGCAAAAATCTAATTGCAAAAATCTAATTGCAAAAAGTATTCGTCCGCTGTCTATAAAAAAATCTGCCTAAAAATACTTTCCTTCTTGCTTTAAATAACATCTATGTTTCAATTTTTTTTACAGTATAATTATTTTAACAGTTTATGCACTATAATTAGGTATAATATACTAAAGTTCCGGGTTTCGATCGAATCAGAGAATTCGTTCCTTGGGAATTCACTGATTTTTGAGACTTTGAAAGTGTATTCACTGAACGTCGACAGCTTGAGCCTGTGTGTTCACCAAACGTTGAGCGTTTGACCATGTGTTCACTGAACGTGAAAAACCTTGAACGCGCGTGCGCGTGTGCACTCAATTTTGAAAGCCCTTTCTTGTCAATTACTTTTTTCAAAAAATAAACCTTTAGTGAACATCAGATCTGTTCTACGTAATATAGCATATCACATTTTTTGTACATGTTAAAATTTTTTGGGGCTATTGTCATTAAGTGAACAAAAAAATTCGATAATTTGAGTAGTGCGTTATTCAAAACTCAAAATACATTACTTTCTCCAAAAAATACTTTACTTCATCCCCCCCCCAAAATTATTTTTTTTGATTAGAGCCAAATTTGGATATTAGTTTTCTTGAGAAATTTTATAAAATGTTGTTGTAATATTTTCTTTAAAGACGGCACTCCAAAAAATTTTAGTGATTTACACGCGGATAAGATGAAAAAAAAATTTACACGTAAATAGGATGTGAAAAACTGCAGTAGAAAATTGTTGAATGGAGGACGGAACGCCGATAATTATGTGGACCGATAATAATGTGGACCGATAATAATGTGGACCGATAATAATGTGGACCGATAAAAATGTGGACCGATAATTATGTGGACCGATAATAATGTGCACCGATAATAATGTGGACCGATAATAATGTGGACCGATAATAATGTGGACCGATAATTATGTGGACCGATAATAATGTGGACCGATAATTATGTGGACCGATAATAATGTGCACCGATAATAATGTGGGCCGATAATAATGTGGACCGATAATAATGTGGACCGATAATAATGTGGACCGATAATTATGTGGACCGATAATAATGTGGACCGATAATTATGTGGACCGATAATAATGTGCACCGATAATAATGTGGACCGATAATAATGTGGGCCGATAATAATGTGGACCGATATTAATGTGGACCGATAATTATGTGGACCGATAATAATGTGGACCGATAATTATGTGGACCGATAATAATGTGCACCGATAATAATTTGGACCGATAATAATGTGGGCCGACAATAATGTGCACCGATAATAATGTGGACCGACAACAATGTGGACCGACAATAATGTGGACCGACAATAATGTGGACCGATAATAATGTGGACCGACAATAATGTGGACCGACAATAATGTGGACCGATAATAATGTGGACCGACAATAATGTGGACCGACAATAATGTGGACCGATAATAATGTGCACCGATAATAATGTGCACCGATAATAATGTGCACCGATAATAATGTGCACCGATAATAATGTGCACCGATAATAATGTGCACCGATAATAATGTGCACCGATAATAATGTGGACCGATAATAATGTGGACCGATAATAATGTGCACCGATAATAATGTGCACCGATAATAATGTGGACCGATAATAATGTGGACCGATAATAATGTGCACCGATAATAATGTGCACCGATAATAATGTGGACCGATAATAATGTGGACCGATAATAATGTGGACCGATAATAATGTGCACCGATAATAATGTGGACCGATAATAATGTGCACCGATAATAATGTGGGCCGATAATAATGTGGACCGATAATAATGTGGACCGATAATAATGTGGACCGATAATTATGTGGACCGATAATAATGTGGACCGATAATTATGTGGACCGATAATAATGTGCACCGATAATAATGTGCACCGATAATAATGTGGGCCGATAATAATGTGGACCGATATTAATGTGGACCGATAATTATGTGGACCGATAATAATGTGGACCGATAATTATGTGGACCGATAATAATGTGCACCGATAATAATTTGGACCGATAATAATGTGGGCCGACAATAATGTGCACCGATAATAATGTGGACCGACAACAATGTGGACCGACAATAATGTGGACCGACAATAATGTGGACCGATAATAATGTGGACCGACAATAATGTGGACCGACAATAATGTGGACCGATAATAATGTGGACCGACAATAATGTGGACCGACAATAATGTGGACCGATAATAATGTGCACCGATAATAATGTGCACCGATAATAATGTGCACCGATAATAATGTGCACCGATAATAATGTGGACCGATAATAATGTGCACCGATAATAATGTGCACCGATAATAATGTGGACCGATAATAATGTGGACCGATAATAATGTGGACCGACAATAATGTGGACCGACAATAATGTGGACCGATAATAATGTGCACCGATAATAATGTGCACCGATAATAATGTGCACCGATAATAATGTGCACCGATAATAATGTGGACCGATAATAATGTGCACCGATAATAATGTGCACCGATAATAATGTGGACCGATAATAATGTGGACCGATAATAATGTGGACCGATAATAATGTGCACCGATAATAATGTGGACCGATAATAATGTGCACCGATAATAATGTGCACCGATAATAATGTGCACCGATAATAATGTGCACCGATAATAATGTGCACCGATAATAATGTGGACCGATAATAATGTGGACCGACAATAATGTGGACCGATAATAATGTGGACCGAGGCACAAGTATTTGTAATCACAGTATGGTCCATGTTAAGCCTCCTAGTGTACAACAATGCATCTAGATGGATGACGCATAATGAGCTAGCGTGGTCCAGCGGTTAGAGCTTTGGAATGCTAGTTTTAAGACCCGCTTACCGTGAGTTCGAATCCTTGCCCACCTTCTCGTAGATGCTGAGGGATAAGTCACATATGTAACACTTGCCTGTCGTCACTGCCGAAACGTATCGCCTACACACGTTTCGAATACAGGCGAATCCTGGATGAGTCCATCAGTCTTGGTAGGTGGTGGTCAGTCCCTCAAGCCTTTTGTAAAACGTTTCGCCCGTAAGGATGCCCTTGTTTTCAACGTGTCTTGTTCATCGTCTATGATGATAAAATCTTGGACGGGGCCAAACTAATCGCTCCATTTCGCTCACTCTCAGGCCATGACTGAGGGAAACTGTCTCGATAACGGCATATTATAATTACCTGTGTTCTTATCCGGAACCATTATCATGGTCCGAGACCACCATCATGGAGGGTAGCTCCTCTTCCTTGAATCAAGAGTTCAGAATCAAGACAACTCCCTTGACGGAAATATCTTCAGAAAATTCATTATCGTTGAATATAAATAACTTTACATTTTATATATATACGTAGTACTTACTGGGATCTGGCTGAGTTGCTTAAGTACTACGTACTTTGAAGCAGTGTGTAGGTTTGAATCCAATATTGCAGTGGATTTATATATATATATATATATATATATATATATATATATATATATATATATATATATATATATATATATATATATATATATATATATGCATGCAAGTCGTGCCGAACAGGTAAAATTGGTCAATTAGCAAGAACTCGTTTAAAATTAAGCTCTTTTTAAAATTTTCTCTTATACATTTGTGTTAATGTAAAAATTAATAATTTTGTACTAAAAGACCTTCAGAAAACTTTCCTAACATTATTATAACAAGCGCAATTTAATTTAGTCTAATCCAACTAAATATATTTTAGATAGCTTTACGATAATTTAATAATAAACACAATAAAATATTTTTTTTTTCGTTAGGTTCAGAATGATTCTTCAGAAATTACTGCTTACACAAATTTTCGCTTGCCTTATTCGGTAAGAAGAGCGTTCCTATTTAAACCATAATCGCAAGTTTTACCTATTCGGCACGACATATATATCATGTGCAGAATTATATATATCCATGAAGTGCTAAACCTGTATGGGCCATTGTGTTGCCTGAATATTTTACTGTAGTTTTGCATATGTTTCGCCGAGGGAGGAAACATTAGTTAACTTGATGAATATTAAAGATGACTGTGACCTGGGAGTTAGTACCTGGCGATGTGTGGGAATGTTAATGTACTGTATGACCCACCAGGGTTTAGCGCTTATCTGTGAATAATACAGTAATGTGTGTGTGGGTGTGTACTCACCTAGTTGAGGTTGCGGGGGTCGAGTCCGAGCTCCTGGCCCCGCCTCTTCACTGATCGCTACTAGGTCACTCTCCCTGTGTGTGCGCGTGTGTGTTAGATTCCCAGCTCTTGGCCCCACAACTTAATTTGCAATGGTTTAGCGTTATTTCTGTCTAGTCTCGCAGGCACTGTCGTACCCATTTTGTAGACTGTGTAAAGTCTCTCTCTCTTCCACTTTCTCAAAGCTCAGTCTACTTATCCCCTTAGAATAAAAAAAAGTATTTCCTAACATACCTCTGTGCTCTTATTTTCTATGTTCTTCCATCTCTCTGCCTCACTTTTCAATATCTTGCACGTCGTAACCATGTCTCCTCTGGTCCTCCTCTCAACCAAGATCATTAGTTTCATTTTATTTTGCTTTCGTACCTCAAACCTCTCAACTCCGAGGCCAAAACACTCCGGACCTTTCCCAATTTCAGTACATGCTCGACCAGGAATGGGTTCCATGCTGGTGCTGCGAGCTCCAGCATATTGTGTATACGACGTCCTTAGTACGTAGGTAAGTAAAAAAAGTTACTTTATTTAGATTTACGTACACACAGATTTCTTACTAAAGCTGAAAGATATAATTTATAAGATTCGCTTCCCTCGCTGCCCATAGTTCTGTTATGATCTTTGTGTTAGTGGTGCTGGACACTGCTCTCTCTGGTGTTACACGAGACCCACGTAACAGCTACTAGTGGTGGTACTAGTAACACTTGGGCAACATAACAGCTAGTGGCACTTAAATTGCAATTAGGTTTGTGGTGTTTGCCACTTTACCACTATAGCGATAAGTGGCCCCTCGCCACTTTCTGCTACTAGCGATGCTGTTAAATGTTAGTACTAAAAAATGGTTATAACTATGACCATAATTTTTAAAGGGGTGGACCGGTAAGCCAGCGGAAGGCCGCAGTCAGATGACCAAAAGCTCCAGCGGCGGGTCATCACGTAAGACCCGTGTCAGGAAACAACTGTCCTGTTTCCTGACGAACCTTACCTATCCTAACCTGCTAAATGTTTGCCTCTTACAGATACAAGTGGTAGTTGTTCTTAATTGAGAATAACATTTACTGCTAGTAGATTTGCTATTTATTGCCACTGAACTTGCCACTTACTACTGAATCTGTTAGTTGCTGCCACTGGACTTGTCATATTAGAGGCATTAAGGGTTGAGTTTACCACTTGCCTTGTGCTGTTAGTGGTGCCGTCATCACTTTCGCCACTATCTCAATAATCACTCGGCCACTTGTTGGTAAGCAGCACCACTTGGCTCACCACTATCCCGGCAGCCACTTACAGCTACTAGCTATGCTGTGCAGCTGGGCGGACGCTGCTATGCATGCATGCCAGCGGCTCTTGGACGCCACCTACGTGTCTATGCTACAAGAGAGTTGATATGGTCAGTTGCAGGAGGTGAGAACACAGACGTCTTGCACTGTGTGGGGGATTTCACCACCCTGGTTCTGCTGCCGCCGCCACTACTACCCCCACCCCCACTATAACTACCACGACTATTACTACCACCACCATTACCTCCACCACCACTTTCTACCACCACGACACTCGCACAGCCCAAGGACTAAATTAAAAAAATAAAATCTAAAAAATATTGTCGCTACTATTACCCACCACCACCACCATTACCATATTGATCTATGGTAGTTATCCGTCTTAACCTAATACCCCTCACACACAACCTTATCGCAGTAATTAACATAGCTTGTTAAACCCTAATTGCGTAGAGAGTCAGTACTCCGCGCAGGTGCGTAGGGGTGTGTGTTAATTGCCGTTGATTCCATAATGAACCTTAATGAAACCTTCTGTCATAATTAACGTAAATAATCCTAACATGTTGCATTACATAAATTGCAATCTATGGCATGAATTAATACAGTATTGGTATACCTGGGCGCAGCTTGGGAAAAGAGCAGAGGGGAGGGTTTGCTAACTCAGTATTCATCAGTGTTTGATCAGAGGTGCATGTCTGTCTTGTTGCGTTTTTTAAACTGCCACCTGATATCTGTCCGAGCTGTTTCTTGCAGTTGCCGGTTATGTCCCAGGATAGGTAAATTATAGTTAATTATTGCTAATGGTGCTGAAGCAGGTATTGATGTTGTTATTTTGGAGTAATCGATTGATGCTCTGTTTTTAAATTTGTATTTTCCTTTTTTTAATTAGTTTTGGTTTAAACTTTGCGTGTGTGAATTTTCTAAATATTCCGAATTATCCCCTCACAATTAATAGGCCTTTAACAGTACAGTCACCCACCAGCACTATAACCAGTGGGAGAGGAGCAGTGGGAGAGTGGGAGAGGAGCAGTGGGAGAGTGGGAGAGGAGCAGTGGGAGAGTGGGAGAGGAGCAGTGGGAGAGTGGCAGTGGGAGAGTGGCAGTGGGAGAGTGGCAGTGGGAGAGTGGAAGTGATAGCAAATACACTTACCAGAATTTTAATGGTTGTACTTAATGTACATGAAGGTGACCATGTCACTGCTAACAGTGACTAGTAAAAGATCACTGGACTGTTTACTGAGGGATCTTTCCATGTTGTAAGAGACGGTAAGATCACCCAATACATTGTCAATACCCATAAAAAAGAATCCACATTGTCCAAGAATACCTCATTATCTGATCTTATTATGAGTGCGAGCAGAACTGATGGCTACCCTTCACAAGGGTCGGCGCTGTTGACACAAAAAATACCGTATTACTGGTGCAAGAAAAATATTTATGACTTACGGATTTGTGAGAATGGTACACCTCGCTTTATTCTCTAGTGGGATTCACTCATTTCCCCACCTTCACCTAGGGTTTGGTAGGGTTTGTCAGGAAACAGGATAAGTGTTTCCTGACGCGGGTCTTGGTCATATGACCCGCAGCTGGAGCTTCTGGTCATCTGACCGAGGCATTCCACTGATCTTCACCTAATTAGTGAAATTAATTAATAACAAGACAGTGTTTAGAAAATATTTAAACGTGGTAGAAAGAAAAACTACAGCACAGAATATATACACAGAGGTGCGTTTCTCGGCGTATACGTATATACTGAGGTATAATTTAATCCCCATTTTAGGGTTTAAAGTATTCTTCTCTGATAGTGAAAAGGTTACGTGTAGTCTTTAATGACTAGTGTAAGAAGGAAGGAAGCGCTGACCAGGGAAGTGGAAAGTATCGAACTTAAGTTAAAGGACTCATACAGGACCCAGGAAGAGCTGGAAGGAGAGACAGGAGGAGCTAAAAGCGATTACAGAAATTGAAAAAAATACGAAATTTTCTTTTCATATGCCAAAAACAAGGCAAATACCACGTCTAGTATCGGGCCCTTGCTCAGACAAGATAGGATTTACACAGATAAAAAAAAAAATGAGCGAGATACTGAAATCCCAATACGACTCTGTGTTTAGTGAGCCACTAATCAGCCTAAAGATCGAAAAATCGAATGAATTTTTTATGAATGAGACTTAAAACTCAATCAATGTATGGCATATTTCAGACATTACCCTAACTCCGATAGAATTTGAGGAAGCCACTGACAGCATACCCATGTACTCAGGCCCAGGCCCAGACTAGTGGAACTCTGTGTTCATTAAGAACTGAAACATCCTTTCGCGTGCCCTAAGTATACTATGGACAAGGAGCTTAGACATGGGTGAAATTCCAGTCACTAAAAACAACGGATATAGCCCCACTCCATAAAGGTGGCAGCAAAGCATTAGCTAAGAACTCTAGACCAATAGCTCTAACGTCTAACAACATAAAAATCTTTTGAAAGAGTGCTAAAAAGCACGATTGCAAACCACTTGGATTCCCAAAAACTGCACAGTCCACGGCAACATGGCTTCAGAGCAGGTCGCTCCTGCCTCTCGCAGCTACTGCATCACTATGAAATGGTCTTGGATGCACTGGAAGGAAAGCAGGATGCAGATGTAATATACACAGACTTTGCAAAAGCCTTTGACAGGTGCGATCATGGCGTAATAGCACACGAAATACGTGTTAAAGAAATAACTGGCAAAGTGGGGAGATGGATCTTCAACTTTCTAACCAATCGAACACAAAGAGTAATGGTAAACAGTTAAATCGAAAACTGGCAAAGTGAAAAGCTCTGTTCCACAAGGCATAGTACTCGCCCCCATCCTGTTCCTCATCCTCTGCAGACGATACTAGGATCTGCATGAGACTGTCATCTACAGAGGACACGGTTAACCACCAAGAAGATATAAACCAAGTTTTCAAATGGGCAACGGAAAACAATATGATGTTCAATGAAGACAAATTCCATCTACTCCGTTATAGAAAACTGGAGGAGATAATTAGAACTGAGTATGCTACAAACTCTGATCATACAATAGAGCGAGAAAACAATGTGAGGGACCTGGAAGTGGTAATGTCTGAGGATCGCACTTTCAAGGATCACAACAGTGCTACCATCACAACTGCAAAGAAAATAATAGGATGAATAATGAGAACTTTCAAAACAAGAGATGCCAAGCCAGTCATGGTCCTTTTCAAATTACATATTCTCTCTAGGCTGGAATATTGCTGTACATTAACATCTCCGTTCAAAGCAGGTGAAACTGCAGATCTAGAGAGTGTACAGAGACCCTTTAGTGCACATATAAGTTCCATCAGCACCTCAACTACTGGGAACGCTTCGAAGCACTTGACTTGTACTCGCTGGAACGCAGGCGAGAGAGAGATACATCATAATCTACACTTGGAAAATCCTAGAAGGAATGGTCCTGAATCTGCACACACAAATCACTCCCTACGAAAGTAAAAGACTGGGCAGGCGGTGCAAAATACCCCCAATGAAAAGTAGGGTCGCCATTGGTACACTAAGAGAAAACACCACAAGTGTCAGAGGCCCAAGACTGCTCAACAGCCTCCCACCAGCCATAAGGGGAATTGCCAACTGACCCCTGGCTGCCTTCAAGACGAAGCTGAACAAATACTTTAAGTCAGTGCCGGATCAGCCGGTCTGTGGTTCGTATGTTGGACCACGTGCGGCCAGCAGTAACAGCCTGGTTGATAAGGCCCTGATCCACCGGGAGGCCTGGTCGTGGACCGGGCCGCGGGGGCGTTGATCCCCGGAATACCCTCCAGTGTTTAATAATTTGTACAAGATTTCTACATCAAAATTGGATATGAAATATAGACTATAATCTATACCATATAAATGGAGTGTGTGTGTGTGTGTGTGTGTGTGTGTGTGTGTGTGTGTGTCTGTGTGTGTGTGTGTGTGTGTGTGTGTGTGTGTGTGTGTGTGTGTGTACTCGCCTAGTTGTACTCACCTAGTTGAGGTTGCGGGGGTCGAGTCCGAGCTCCTGGCCCCGCCTCTTCACTGATCGCTACTAGGTCACTCTCCCTGAGCCGTGAGCTTTATCGTACCTCTGCTTAAAGCTATGTGTGTGTGTGTGTGTGTATGTGTGTGTGTGTGTGTGTGTGTGTGTCAAATAAGCCTATGCGTCTGTGTGTCTGTCGTGCCAAATAAGCCAACTCGGCGAGTTAGGTCCAAATAGCAAGCGTATTATCTACCGAGTAAGCAGTGAAAAAAAAAATGCCATAAATCTGTGAAAATCAGTTAGAACATAAAAAAATTAATATATCATTTATTTTAAAAAATATTAAATAAATTTAAACTGAACTATGAACTAGAAAAAATACATTAATTTAGGTCAGGTTAGGTGAGGTTTCCAGCTTTGTTTAAACAACAAGAAACTGTACATTAATGTCAAAAAAAAAAAGGCTTTCAATATGTAAAAATAAGTTTTGGAACAATCTAATATATAAATATTACCTCTCAGCCCACAGTAGGATTCGAACCTGCACACACTATCATAATACACAGTACTTAATGCACACAGCCAGACTCCAGATAAGTGTGGGCTCCTAGCCGAAGTTAAGCGGTCACGCCCATACTTATTAACACCAGCCTTGTGGTAAGTTATTTCATATACATGTCGTGCCATATAGGTAAAACTTACGATTTTGGCTTAAATAGTAACGCTCTTCTTGCCGAATAAGGCAAGCAAGAATTTGTGTATGCAAAAATTTCGAAAAAATCATTCTGAACGAAAAAATATATTTCATTGTGTTTATTAAATTATTGTAAACTTACCTAAAATATATTTAGTTGGATTAGGCTAAATTAAATTGCGCTTGTTATAATAAGGTTAGGTAAGTTTCCTAAGGACCTTTTGGTACAAAATTATTAATTTTACATTAACATTAATGAAAAAAATATATCTTTTAACGTACAAGAGAAAATTTTAGAAAGGACCTAATTTTAAATGAGTTCTTGCAAATTGACCAGTTTTACCTATTCGGCAAACTCTGGCTAGGCGCCCATAAATATCTGGGATCTGGCTTCATGGTAAAGTACTGCGTACTCTGATACAGAGTTTGCAGGTTCGAGTCCTGCTGTGGACGTTGACATAATGTTTGTAAATAATTTCGTCTGTTTGCGAATTGTTAAGTATGTGTGTTTGTGTGTGTATATATTATTTTTTTTATTAACACATCGCTCGATTCCCACCAAGGCAGGGTGGCCCGAAAAAGAAAAACTTTCACCATCATTCACTCCATCACTGTCTTGCCAGAAGGGTGCTTTACACTACAGTTTTTAAACTACAACATTAACACCCCTCCTTCAGAGTGCAGAGTGCAGGCACTGTACTTCCCATCTCCAGGACTCGATTCCGGCCTGCCGGTTTCCCTGAACCCCTTCATAAATGTTACTTTGCTCACACTCCAACAGCACGTCAAGCATTAAAAACCATTTGTCTCCATTCACTATCAAATATTCTCACACATGCTTGCTGGAAGTCCAAGCCCCTCGCACACAAAACCTCCTTTACCCCCTCCCTCCAACCCTTCCTAGGCCGACCCTTACCCCACCTTCCCTCCACTACAGATTTATACACTCTCGAAGTCATTCTGTTTTATTCCATTCTCTCTACAATAGTTTTGGTAATCCCACACCTTCTCCTAATTTTCAAACTACGAATTCTCTGCATTATATTCACACCACACATTGCCCTCAGACATGACATCTCCGCTGCCTCCAGCCTCCTCCTCGTTGCAACATTCATCACTCATGCTTCACACCCATACATGAGTGTTGGTACAACTATACTCTGACATATTCCCTTCTTTGCTTTCATGGACAAAGTTCTTTGTCTCCACAGACTCCGAAGTGCACCACTCACCCTTTTCCCCTCATTAATACTATGATTCACCTTATCCTTCATAGACCCATCTGCTGACACGTCCACTTTTAAATATCTGAATACATTCACCTCCTCCATATTCTCTCCCTACAATCTGATACCCAATCTTTCGCCACCTAATCTTTTTATCCTCATCACCTTACTCTTTCCTATATTCACTTTTAATTTTCTACTTTTACATACCCTACCAAATTCATCCACCAACCTCTGCAACTTCTCTTCAGAATCTCCCAAAAGCACAGTGTAATCAGCAAAGAGCAACTGAGACAACTCCCACTTCGTGTTTGATTCTTTATCTTTTAACTCCACACCTCTTGCCAAGACCCTTGCATGCAGTTCTCTTACAACCCCATCTATAAATATATTGAATAACCATGGTGACATCACACATCCTTGTCTAATGCCTACTTTTAATGGGAAATAATCTCCCTCTCTCCTAGATACTCAAACCTGAGCCTCACTATCCTCATAAAAACTCTTCACTGCTTTCAGTAACCTACCTCCTACACCATACACCTGCAACATCTGCCACATTGCCCCCCCCTATCCACCCTGTCATACGCCTTTTCCAAATCCATAAATGCCACAAAAACCTCTTTACCTTTATCTAAATACTGTTCACCTATATGTTTCACTGTAAACACTTGGTCTACACACTCCCTATCTTTCCTAAAGCCTCCTTGTTCATCTGCTATCCTATTCTCCGTCTTACTCTTAATTCTTTCAATAATAACTCTACCATACACTTCACTAGGTATACTCAACAGACTTATTCCCCTATAATTTTTGCACTCTTATCCCCTTTGCCTTTATACAAAGGAACTATGCATGCTCTCTGCCAATCCCTAGGTTACCTTACCCTCTTCCATACATTTATTAAATAGCACCAACCACTCCAAAACTATATCCCCACCTGCTTTTAACATTTCTATCTTTATCCCATCAATCCCAACTGCCCGGTGGCCTGGTGGCTAAAGCCCCCGCTTCACACACGGAGGGCCCGGGTTCGATTCCCGGCGGGTGGAAACATTCGACACGTTTCCTTACACCTGTTGTCCTGTTCACCTAGCAGCAAATAGGTACCCGGGTGTTAGTCGACTGGTGTGGGTTGCATCCTGGGGGACAAGATTAAGGACCCCAATGGAAATAAGTTAGACAGTCCTCGATGACGCACTGACTTTCTTGGGTTATCCTGGGTGGCTAACCCTCCGGGGTTAAAAATCCGAACGAAATCTTATCTTACCCCCTTTCATTCTACCCACCGCCTCACGAACTTCTCCCACACTCGCAACTGGCTCTTCCTCACTCCTACAAGATGTTATTCCTCCTTGCCCTCTTCACGAAATCATAGCTTCCCTATCTTCATCAACATTTAACAATTCCGCAAAATATTCCTTCCATCTTCACGATACCTCTAACTCTGCATTTAATAACTCTCCTCTCCTATTTTTAACTGTCAAATCCATCTGTTCCCTAGGCTTCCTCAACTTATTAATCTCACTCCAAAACTTATTCTTATTTTCAACAAAATTTGTTGATAACATCTCGCCCACTCTCTCATTTGCTCTCTTTTTACAGTGCTTCACCACTTTCTTAACCTATTATATATATATATATATATATATATATATATATATATATATATATATATATATATATATATATATATATATATATATATATATATATATGGTGCATCGAAGACGCGCAAAGTGCGTGTGTTGTTATGAAAGAAAAAAAAAAATTACTGAGGAGGGACTGTGCACAGTAGCCGCAAATGACAGATTGCCCGAAGCACAGTTGCCTGGGAGCAGAATTCCCACCACCTCACACACACAGTCACCGTAACTCCTACCTCCGTCGGACTGCCTCCCACGCCCGCCAATCAGAACCCTCCACTCGCCGCTCCCCGACTTCCGACTGGCTGCTCGTACTTAGCAAAGGTGTTTTCCGGCGATTCGCGGCAAGGATGCAAATTACGTTAAGACGTTTAGGCAAGCTTTATATTTCCGAGCCAATGGGAAGATAAGGTGAAGAGTAGAGCAGCGTTCTGATTGGCTCGTTACGGCTGCTGGCCGAGGGAGAACAGAGCTGCAGAAGAATTCAGAGACCTGCCTCGGAGCCATCTTGGTGTCAACTCCTGATGCAGGTGTAAGTTAAGAAAAACTTTATTATCGTCTCACCTTCACTCGGAAAATTGTCAATCGGCAATGATCGTTTAAGAAAGTGAAGGGAAAAAATAATCATTATCGCCTCACATTCACTGTCTTCCTTCGCTTGCTACATGTGACAAACCTGGCAATGGGTCTTGCGTTATATGTGACACAAACCTGGCACTGGGTCTTGTGTTATATGTGACACAAACCTGGCACTGGGTCTTGTGTTATATGTGACTCAAACCTGACACTGGGTTTTCTATTACACGTGTAACAAACCTGGCACTGGGTCTTGTGTTACACATGCAAACCTGATATTGTGTGTCACGTCTGAAGTGTTATTGTAATGAATATTGATCAGCAATACAAAAACTCACGTAGAGACAGAATGAAACAATAGTGTCAGGGACTACTACGACTACTAGTATCACCACTACCTCTGTCACTACTATCTCTACTTCTTTCACATTATTACTTCTTCCTTCTCTTTGTCTGCCGTCCCCGCCCCATTCTCATATACTGGCTCCCTTTCCTTCGTGCTTCTGTGACTACTTAATGGCCCAAGTCGGACCGAAACGTCCTCATAAGTTTCAGTGTCCTGTGTGTGGATTATTTAAGATTATTATATTAATGGGAAACGTAGACTCCACCACGCTAATGAAACTTGAGTCTACGTAAACACACACACAATCACTTATCACAATTATCCGCCAGTATAATCACACCTGACACCTCGAGTCACAACAAAACAATTAAAACAGGAGTGGGTGCAAGAGACCACCTTGGGGTACAACCAGAGTACGTCCAGCTCTTTAAAACCCCACCACTCATTCACATGCCAGCGGCCCTCTACGCCACACCTGCCCACCTCATTAGCAGACCTTTGTGGCGGTCGCAGCTTTGCTGGGAGTTAGGCAATCTTGTATACAGAACGATCCTGGCAGCTGAAGTGGAACCGCTGAAGCAACGAAGACCCAATCGGTGTTCCTGTGGGTATTTTGTACAGGAGGAATGAAGACGTCTATGCGCTCCTGTTTGGGCGTGTAGTGGGTTCCTGATGTAGCCTTTGTAGGACCGTCAGCCACATTAGTATTGCTGTTTGGGAGTGAAGAGGGTGGGCCCCAAAAGAGTGCTCTTTTCGAACCCTCACATGCATTAATGTTTGAAGCTGAAGGGGGTCCCTCAGTGTCACTGAGGGAAAGAGAGAAGTGCAGAGCAAGATTGCATCGCGACATGTTTTGCTCCAAGTAGAACTTTATCAAGTCATTCACGTAATGAAGCTCTAAATAGTGAAACGTTGACACATTAACAGCTTGTGCGATACCCGTGTCTTAGTTAAAACTGGTAGTACGTCACTGTATTCAAGGCTGCGTTTATGGATAAAGTGGACCAATGAGAGTGCTTCTGCAGGAGCTTCATACGCATCAGTGTTGCTATTAGGGAGTGAACAGGATATCAATGACCCTTCCATTCTTCTGTGTTGTCATTTGGAGGTGAGATAAGGCTCCTAGTTGTGTGGTTGTCGGATCCTCTCACGCTTTAATATCATTATTTGCAAGCGAATAGGTCCCCCCCAGAGTTTTTTTTTTTTTTGTCTGACTCGCTTACTTCATTGTTGATGATCAGTGTGCTTGAACACCCGTAGGATACAACAGTAAATTATGCAGTGAGTCCGCAAAAGCCCTCCCGTCGGCCAAAAAAATATTTAGCGTTGCAGCCTGTGGACACCAGAAATTTGTTAGTGTGCACATATTACGGCATGAGAACCTCCGATGACAGGACAACCAGACGCCTCATCCATCGAACACCATGAAGCTAAGAGTTATGGGTTGTGACTGTGCTTAGGTATCGCTGATTAGTACCCTTACCTGGTTCATTAACTCTTACAGGTGGAAAACAAACACAAATGCAGTATAATGCGATCCTTTACTGACTTTCTTGCCATCGTGTCAGTATTTTAGACCATTTACCTCCAACCACTGGATGACTTGGGATACCTCAGGTGACCATGGATGACTTGGGATACCTCAGGTGAGCTTGGATGATTTGGGATACTTCAGGTGACCTTGGATGACTTGGGATACCTCAGGTGACCATGGATGACTTGGGATACCTCAGGTGAGCTTGCATGACTTGGGATACCTCAGGTGAGGTTGGACGACTTGGGATACCTCAGCTGACCTTGGATGACTTGGGGTACCTCAGCTGACCTTGGATGACTTGGGGTACCTCAGTTGACCTTGGATGACTTGGGGTACCTCAGCTGACCTTGGATGACTTGGGGTACCTCAGCTGACCTTGGATGACTTGGGGTACCTCAGCTGACCTTGGATGACTTGGGGTACCTCAGCTGACCTTGGATGACTTGGGGTACCTCAGCTGACCTTGGATGACTTGGGGTACCTCAGCTGACCTTGGATGACTTGGGGTACCTCAGCTGACCTTGGATGACTTGGGGTACCTCAGCTGACCTTGGATGACTTGGGGTACCTCAGCTGACCTTGGATGACTTGGGGTACCTCAGCTGACCTTGGATGACTTGGGGTACCTCAGCTGACCTTGGATGACTTGGGGTACCTCAGCTGACCTTGGATGACTTGGGGTACCTCAGCTGACCTTGGATGACTTGGGGTACCTTAGCTGACCTTGGATGACTTGGGGTACCTCAGCTGACCTTGGATGACTTGGGGTACCTCAGCTGACCTTGGATGACTTGGGGTACCTCAGCTGACCTTGGATGACTTGGGGTACCTCAGCTGACCTTGGATGACTTGGGGTACCTCAGCTGACCTTGGATGACTTGGGGTACCTCAGCTGACCTTGGATGACTTGGGGTACCTCAGCTGACCTTGGATGACTTGGGGTACCTCAGCTGACCTTGGATGACTTGGGGTACCTCAGCTGACCTTGGATGACTTGGGGTACCTCAGCTGACCTTGGATGACTTGGGGTACCTCAGCTGACCTTGGATGACTTGGGGTACCTCAGCTGACCTTGGATGACTTGGGGTACCTCAGCTGACCTTGGATGACTTGGGGTACCTCAGCTGACCTTGGATGACTTGGGGTACCTCAGCTGACCTTGGATGACTTGGGGTACCTCAGCTGACCTTGGATGACTTGGGGTACCTCAGCTGACCTTGGATGACTTGGGGTACCTCAGCTGACCTTGGATGACTTGGGGTACCTCAGCTGACCTTGGATGACTTGGGGTACCTCAGCTGACCTTGGATGACTTGGGGTACCTCAGCTGACCTTGGATGACTTGGGGTACCTCAGCTGACCTTGGATGACTTGGGGTACCTCAGCTGACCTTGGATGACTTGGGGTACCTCAGCTGACCTTGGATGACTTGGGGTACCTCAGCTGACCTTGGATGACGGGGTACCTCAGCTGACCTTGGATGACTTGGGGTACCTCAGCTGACCTTGGATGACTTGGGGTACTTCAGCTGACCTTGGATGACATGGGGTACCTCAGGTGATCTTGGATGACATGGGGTACCTCAGGTGATCTTGGATGACATGGGGTACCTCAGGTGATCTTGGATGACATGGGGTACCTCAAGTGACCTTGGATGACATGGGGTACCCCAAGTGACCTTGGATGACATGGGGTACCTCAAGTGACCTTGGATGACATGGGGTACCTCAAGTGACCTTTGATGACATGGGGTACCTCAGGTGACCTTGGATGACATGGGGTACCTCAAGTGACCTTGGATGACATGGGGTACCTCAAGTGACCTTGGATGACATGGGGTACCTCAAGTGACCTTGGATGACATGGGGTACCTCAGGTGACCTTGGACGACATGGGGTACCTCAGGTGACCTTGGACGGCATGGAGTACCTCAAGTGACCTTTGATGACATGGGGTACCTCAGGTGACCTTGGATGACATGGGGTACCTCAGGTGACCTTGGATGACATGGGGTACCTCAGGTGACCTTGGATGACATGGGGTACCTCAGGTGACCTTGGATGACATGGGGTACCTCAGGTGACCTTGGACGACATGGGGGTACCTCAGGTGACCTTACTGGCTTCTCCATCTCTACCGACCACCAGGGACTGGGAAAATTATATTTTTTCTTACTACTTGCACAAGTCATTGGTATGACAATGATTTCAAAGATCGTTAACGCCAGTAGCAAAGATCATTTTTACTGCTGAGTGTGCTTTGTTGTGGGTTCAGGAGAGCCTCTCCACACAGACTTGCTCTTGAGAGTCGCAGCTGGTGATCGCTGTTAACATTTCCTCAGTTAAGTGTGAGGTGGGTCCGTGTATGTGTTTGTTAGTTTCCATGTGTGTGTGTGTATGTGTTTGTATGTGTGTGTACACACCTAACTGTGGTTGCAGGGGTCGATTCATAGCTCCTGGCCCTGCCTCTTCATTGGTCGCTACTAGGTCCACTCTATCCCTGCTCCATGAGCTTTATCATACCCCTTCTATTCTAGAGAGTGTAAATGTGTGTGTGTGTGTGTGTGTGTGTGTGTGTGTGTGTGTGTGTGTGTACAGAGAGAGAGAGAGAGACAACTCGTTAGTAACATTCTTAACATACCAAACCGGTGAACTGTCATTTCGTTACGAATTCTGAAATCAAAGAAAGTTGGTGGGCTCCGTCCCATGAATTTAAGTCCCAGTAATTTTCCTGAAGCACATTCCCATTATCAACAAAAAAATACTATTAAGAGATCCAATTTTTTCCCACAAATCAATAAATACTAAACGGCTTAGGAAGAGTTACATATTTTACGCTACAACGAACGCCAATTCCAACCTGACCTTCAGATATTCAAAATATTCTAGTTTGTGTTATTATTGCGCATGTGCGACAGTGAATTAGCCGGGTTATCTGTAATTCGCAATCAGACGAGGGACTGAAGAGCAGCTCAGTGATGAGGTGAATGATAAAGGCGGTGATCACCATGCATGCCGGGCTCAACTTCCAGCATTCACACTCAACCGAGGGAGGGAAAAAAAAATGTTGTTGTCCTCTTGTAGCGCCGGTGTGTGGCCGTGCGGAACTCATGGTGGAGTGAACCCGTGCAAGAAGTGGGTTTAATGTGGGGAAGGAGACGTGGATTGTTGCTGCTGCTGCTGTTCCTTCACCATCAATTGAGTCCTTCCGGGCTGAGGGATTAATCGCCTCAAACTCTACTACTACACGTCTCCCACCGTCTCCAACAAAGTTCTCCAGGTTGAGGGACTGATGACCTCAAAGTACCACCACCACTACACGCCTTCTACTGTCTCCAGTAATTTTCTCTGTATTGGATTAATAAAGCCACTGGTTGGTGAAACGTCTCCATAATAAAGATACCCAAGTGTTGCACAAGTGTCTTATCCGTTGTCTGCTTTGTATATCATTAATACATAATGCTGTTGATGCTCTTGATGCTATTTATTGTTGATATCTGATGCTGTTTCTGCCGCTGCTGGCTATTGTTTCTACTTGCTATTACTGCTGCCGCTGCTGACAATTGTTTTTGCAGCTAGTGGCTATTGTTGTTAATGCTGCTCCTGCTAATGGTTACTGGTTGCTGTAGCTAGTGGTTATTGTAGCTCCTGGCTACTGTTGCTGCCGTTGTTGGTTATTGTTGCTGCTGGATATTATTGCTTCCGCTAAGAGTAATTTTAATTGCAATTTAAGCTGAATGTAACTACAGTTTTCTAGCATTTTAATTAAAATTTCAGACTAAAAAGAAATTTTAAATATTTCTTAAACTGGGTCCCAACCTTTTGTTTCGGTCATGTCCTCCACAGATGGAGTGAACACAACATACACTGATGAACTAGCACAAGCTTTGAATAAATTGTGTATATACGAGAGGGTTGTGCTCCTGTCGACGTAGATTTCTTGTGTATTGGAGGACTTCTCACGGAGAAGCAAGAGAAATGATGGATTACACGGTTACTACAGCAACGTCAGAGTGTAACATAGGGATTTTTTTTTTACCCCCAGTAGGCCTACAGCCTTCCACGACGCTTATGAATAAGTGCAACCAAGAAATTTACGAGTGCTTTTCATGCTTGAATCTTAATGAACAGTAATATGTGAAGATGGAGTTGACTTATATAAGTTACTGTGCACCATTAAAAGTCACCTTGACTTTCATTATTGTACACGTGGTGAAACGACTCTTGCAAATTTCTGCAAACAGTTCGTTGCAACAATTCTTCAAATTTTGTCCAGCTTATAGATAAAGTTTCCTTGCCTAAATTTCGTACATTAAAAAAACTAGAAATATCTTCAGTTCTAAAACAGTAAAGTACATTATGTGAAAAGAGGATGATTTAGTTACTGGTAATCTTTCTGGATCTTTTTTGGCTCTGATTAAAAATCTAACTAACAACCTTCTAGTGCGTTACTCAGTTCTTATGTTTAAACACAAAATACGAAGTAAAATGTTTATTATTTACAAAATTTATTTAAATCTGAGGTAGTTATAAATAATTACAAATAAAAGAAGCTGACTTTAAATCACGTGACAACTGACTGGCCGCTGGTGGGTACTGTTCCTGCCCCTAGTGGCTGTTGTTGCTGCCCCTAGTGGCTGTTGTTGCTGCCCCTAGTGGCTGTTGTTGCTGCCCCTAGTGGCTGTTGTTGCTGCCGCTAGTGGCTGTTGTTGCTGCCCCTAGTGGCTGTTGTTGCTGCCCCTAGTGGCTGTTGTTGCTGCCCCTAGTGGCTGTTGTTGCTGCCCCTAGTGGCTGTTGTTGCTGCCCCTAGTGGCTGTTGTTGCTGCCGCTAGTGGCTGTTGTTGCTGCCCCTAGTGGCTGTTGTTGCTGCCCCTAGTGGCTGTTGTTGCTGCCCCTAGTGGCTGTTGTTGCTGCCCCTAGTGGCTGTTGTTGCTGCCCCTAGTGGCTGTTGTTGCTGCCCCTAGTGGCTGTTGTTGCTGCCCCTAGTGGCTGTTGTTGCTGCCCCTAGTGGCTGTTGTTGCTGCCGCTAGTGGCTGTTGTTGCTGCCGCTAGTGGCTGTTGTTGCTGCCGCTAGTGGCTGTTGTTGCTGCCCCTAGTGGCTGTTGTTGCTGCCCCTAGTGGCTGTTGTTGCTGCCCCTAGTGGCTGTTGTTGCTGCCCCTAGTGGCTGTTGTTGCTGCCCCTAGTGGCTGTTGTTGCTGCCGCTAGTGGCTGTTGTTGCTGCCGCTAGTGGCTGTTGTTGCTGCCCCTAGTGGCTGTTGTTGCTGCCGCTAGTGGCTGTTGTTGCTGCCCCTAGTGGCTGTTGTTGCTGCCGCTAGTGGCTGTTGTTGCTGCCCCTAGTGGCTGTTGTTGCTGCCGCTAGTGGCTGTTGTTGCTGCCGCTAGTGGCTGTTGTTGCTGCTGCTAGTGGCTGTTGTTGCTGCTGCTAGTGGCTGTTGTTGCTGCTGCTAGTGGCTGTTGTTGCTGCCGCTAGTGGCTGTTGTTGCTGCCGCTAGTGGCTGTTGTTGCTGCCCCTAGTGGCTGTTGTTGCTGCCCCTAGTGGCTGTTGTTGCTGCCGCTAGTGGCTGTTGTTGCTGCCCCTAGTGGCTGTTGTTGCTGCCCCTAGTGGCTGTTGTTGCTGCCCCTAGTGGCTGTTGTTGCTGCCCCTAGTGGCTGTTGTTGCTGCCCCTAGTGGCTGTTGTTGCTGCCCCTAGTGGCTGTTGTTGCTGCCCCTAGTGGCTGTTGTTGCTGCCCCTAGTGGCTGTTGTTGCTGCCCCTAGTGGCTGTTGTTGCTGCCCCTAGTGGCTGTTGTTGCTGCCCCTAGTGGCTGTTGTTGCTGCCCCTAGTGGCTGTTGTTGCTGCCCCTAGTGGCTGTTGTTGCTGCCCCTAGTGGCTGTTGTTGCTGCCGCTAGTGGCTGTTGTTGCTGCCGCTAGTGGCTGTTGTTGCTGCCGCTAGTGGCTGTTGTTGCTGCCCCTAGTGGCTGTTGTTGCTGCCCCTAGTGGCTGTTGTTGCTGCCCCTAGTGGCTGTTGTTGCTGCCCCTAGTGGCTGTTGTTGCTGCCCCTAGTGGCTGTTGTTGCTGCCGCTAGTGGCTGTTGTTGCTGCCGCTAGTGGCTGTTGTTGCTGCCCCTAGTGGCTGTTGTTGCTGCCGCTAGTGGCTGTTGTTGCTGCCGCTAGTGGCTGTTGTTGCTGCTGCTAGTGGCTGTTGTTGCTGCTGCTAGTGGCTGTTGTTGCTGCCGCTAGTGGCTGTTGTTGCTGCCGCTAGTGGCTGTTGTTGCTGCCCCTAGTGGCTGTTGTTGCTGCCGCTAGTGGCTGTTGTTGCTGCCGCTAGTGGCTGTTGTTGCTGCCGCTAGTGGCTGTTGTTGCTGCCGCTAGTGGCTGTTGTTGCTGTCGCTAGTGGCTGTTGTTGCTGCCGCTAGTGGCTGTTGTTGCTGCCGCTAGTGGCTGTTGTTGCTGCCCCTAGTGGCTGTTGTTGCTGCTGCTAGTGGCTGTTGCTGCTGCTAGTGGCTGTTGTTGCTATTTGTAGCATTGTTGCTGCCGCTAGTGGCTGTTGTTGCTGCCGCTAGTGGCTGTTGCTGCTGCTAGTGGCTGTTGTTGCTATTTGTAGCATTGTTCCTGCCCCCTAGTGGCTGTTGTTGCTGCCGCTAGTGGCTGTTGTTGCTGCTGCTAGTGGCTGTTGTTGCTGCTGCTAGTGGCTGTTGTTGCTGCCGCTAGTGGCTGTTGTTGCTGCCGCTAGTGGCTGTTGTTGCTGCTGCTAGTGGCTGTTGTTGCTATTTGTAGCATTGTTGCTGCCGCTAGTGGCTGTTGCTGCTGCTAGTGGCTGTTGTTGCTATTTGTAGCATTGTTCCTGCCCCCTAGTGGCTGTTGTTGCTGCCGCTAGTGGCTGTTGTTGCTGCTGCTAGTGGCTGTTGTTGCTGCTGCTAGTGGCTGTTGTTGCTGCTGCTAGTGGCTGTTGTTGCTGCTGCTAGTGGCTGTTGTTGCTATTTGTAGCATTGTTGCTGCCGCTAGTGGCTGTTGTTGCTGCCGCTAGTGGCTGTTGTTGCTGCCGCTAGTGGCTGTTGTTGCTGCTGCTAGTGGCTGTTGTTGCTATTTGTAGCATTGTTCCTGCCCCCTAGTGGCTGTTGTTGCTGCCGCTAGTGGCTGTTGTTGCTGCTGCTAGTGGCTGTTGTTGCTGCTGCTAGTGGCTGTTGTTGCTATTTGTAGCATTGTTCCTGCCCCCTAGTGGCTGTTGTTGCTGCCGCTAGTGGCTGTTGTTGCTGCTGCTAGTGGCTGTTGTTGCTGCTGCTAGTGGCTGTTGTTGCTATTTGTAGCATTGTTGCTGCCGCTAGTGGCTGTTGTTGCTGCTGCTAGTGGTTGCTGCTAGTGGCTGTTGTTGCTATTTGTAGCATTGTTGCTGCCGCTAGTGGCTGTTGCTGCTATTACTAGTGGCTGCTGTTGCTCCTGCTAGTGGCTGTTGTTGATCTTGCTAGTGGCTGTTACTATTAGTAGTATTGTTGCTTCTGCTAGTAGCTGTTGCTGCTCCTGCTACCTGCCTGGAGTCTACCTGGAGGGTACTCCGGGGATCAACGCCCCCGCGGCCCGGTCCATGACCAAGCCTCCTGGTGGATCAAGGCCTGATCAACGAGGCTGTTACTGCTGGCCGCACGTAGTCCAACCTACGAACCACAGCCCGGCTGATCCGGTACTGATTTTAGGCATCTGTCCAGCTCCCTCTGTGGCTGTTGTTGCCCCTGCTAGTGGCTGTTGTTGCTGCCGGTAGTGGCTGTTGCTGCTCCTGCTAGTGGCTGTTGCTCCTCCTGCTAGTGATTATTGTTACTGTCGCTGATGCTGGCCTATTGTTTCTGCCGCTGTTCGCTATTCCTTCTGGCTAGTGTTGTTGCTACCTCTGGCAGCTGTTGTCACTGGCTTTTGCTGCTACTATTGCAGACTATTATTAATTCTACTGGTGCCGCTATTGCTCTTACATGCTGCTGCTGTTGCTGTTCCTCGGTTCTGCTGCTGCTGTTTTCATAGATGACAAGTGCTGTTGCTGCTACTTACTGATGCTATTCATTCAGTACCTGATGCATAAACTGCAACATTACAGGAGCTGTAACCCGCTTCTGTTGGTATTGCTGCTTACTGTTAACAGCTACCCGATTTTACTGAAAATGTTACATCATTGCTGCTGTTGCTTATGCTTGCCGCTACTGCTGCTCCTTACTGCTGTTGATGTTGCTTACTGCTATTTGCTTTTGTTGCTGCATTCAACAAAAATTCTGCTGTAGTTGCTTCTAATTTTTTTGTTACTTTCCAATGTTATTTTAGATGCTGTTTGCTGCTATTGCTGTTTGTTGGTGCTCCTGCTTCTTGCTGCTTGTGTTTCTGGTACTTGCTGCTGTTACTGCCGATAATATTACAGCTACATTATGATGCAGTTAATTGCTACTTGCTGTTGTTGCTATTGCTACTGCTTTTGTTGCTGCAGTTTCTGCTGTATCTGCTGTTACTGTCGCTATTGCTTTTTTTAATGCTGCTTCTGCTACTGTTGCCATTGCTGCTGCTGTTGATGCTCATTCTGCTGCTGCTATTGTTACCTCTGATGCTCCTCTGTTGCTGCACCTGCTAATACAGCTGCAGCTACACCAGCTACTGCTGCTGCTACTTCTGCTATGGCTGTTGCTGTTATTTATAACTGCTGTTGTTTCTGCGATGACTGGTGTTGCTACTATTGTTCCTGTTGCTACTGCAGTTTACGGCCGTTACTGTCCGGTCATGCGGAACTGGGAGGATGGCTGTCAGAGGCTGCAAGAACGATTATTATAATCATGGGGAGCGCTAAACCAGTAGGATTATACAGCGCCTGTGCGGGGAGGAAGATATTCAGGTTTAATTCAGGGAACTGAAGCACAGATCCAGTTCCATAGATCAAGAGCCCCTCACCAAAGTCAAGGAACGTCCCTTGAGGATTCTGCAAGGAGTTTACCGAGAATGATTGTACAGAATGTTGGTGAGGCTGCTGCTACTGTTGTTGCTACTGATGTTGCTGCTGTCGTAGCTACTGTTTGCTCCTACTCTCGTATCTGCTGTTGCCGTTGCATTAGTATCTTCTGTTGTTGTTGCTGCTATTGTAGCTACTATTGCTGCTCTCGTATCTACTGCTGCTGTAGTATCTATCGCTTCTGCTGCTAATCATTCCATTTTTGCTGCTCCTAGTGCTACAATTCATCACGTCGCTGATTCAAATACCGCTGTCTTCAGCACCGCTGCTTCATACACTACTATTGCTTACGATACAAAGCATTCTTTAATCCAACCTCATTATATATATATATATATATATATATATATATATATATATATATATATATATATATATATATATATATTATCCATGACCTGCAAGCAAGCACTATCAAACCCTCCAGCGACACAAAATACCAAAACAGATTTTTGTTGATACTTTTAAAATGCCGTGTAGCGGTGACGCAACACCTGTGATGTCATCGCTATTAAGAGTTTACAGGTGTAACGTGGTGATGTGACGTGATGGTGTGATGTGATAATGGAGGATTCCTCATCTTGGCATTTCCCTGGACCCTTGGAAGATGATCCCGGAGGCAGCAGCTGACGTGCCGTTGTTTCCCACGCTGACCTCTGACCCCGTGTGACCTCCCCTCTCATGACGGAATAGCCACCGAGGCTCAGCTCGTCGTGTATTATATATATATATATATATATATATATATATATATATATATATATATATATATATATATATATATATATATATGTCGTGCCGAATATGTAAAACTGGTCAGTTAGCAAGAACTCATTTAAAATTAACTCCTTTCCAAAATTTTCTCTTATACGTTTAAAGATATATTTTTTTCATTAATGTTAATGTAAAAATTTTTAATTTTGCACCAAAAGGAACTTAGAAAACTTACCTAACCTTGTTATAACAAGAGCAATTTATTTTAGCCTAACCTAACTAAATATATTTTAGATTTGTTTACAGTAATTTAATACTAAACAAACACAATGAAATATATATTTTTCGTTAGGTTCAGAATGATTTTGGCGAAATTATTGCATACACAAATTTTCGCTTGTCCTATATGGCAAGATGATCGTTGCTATTTAAGCCAAGATCGCAAGTTCTGCCTATTCGGCACGACATATATATATATATATATATATATATATATATATATATATATATATATATATATATATATATATATATATATATATATATAGATATGTATTTGTGTGTGTAAGGTGGATGTGATTGTGAAGGTAAATATATCTGCATAGGGATGAAGGGGTAAATGGATGGTGAACTGTTGAGCATGTAGGTGGGTGATGAGTAAGTGCTTTTCCCCACCCCACAACCACTACCACCCACTATTAACACAATCACAAGAACCACCCCCACACCAAAACAGCCACCAGAACCACCCTCCCCATACAATACCGGAACCACTACCAAACCATCCTTCACCACCACTCGATCACCATCCACAACCACCACCAGTTACCACAATCACAAGAATCACCCCCCCCCACACACACACACCAAAACAGCCACCAGAACCACCCTCCTCACACATTCCCAGAACCACCACCACACCATCAACAACTACCACCCGATCACCACCACCACCCACATCTCCGTCTCTCCCACCCTCAACACCTTGACCTTTTGTCACAACTCATGGAACACACTTCCCACTCCCCACCCCAAACCCAGCCTTTCCTCTCCCCGCCCCTTCCCACCCCTCACTTCCCCCACCTCTCCCCTTATCCACCCCACCTTGTTGCATCGCACTTTATATTACTATGATTCAACACCATATACAATCTATGTTGCACCAGCCTGCATAGGGACTTAGCCTGCCCTTGATAAATTAATACGAGACAGCTTAGTGGCGCCGAGTTTGCTGGGTCAACTTGCATTGTGTTCTCGATGTTACTGTGACAGCGGGAAACTCTGGAGAAAAACACTTGGGTATTGGTTAGCATTGTTTTATTGAATGAAACGTTCAACTACGAGTGTCTTCATTATTCGTGATGTAAATGGTTACGAAAACCCACAAGTTGAAGATTGAGACATTCTTGTACAACAACTGGGGATACTTGTTTAGTAAGCTTTTGGGAAACTTGTCAGCCCCAGTTGGGAAACTTCAGCAGCGTCAGCCCCAGTTGGGAAACTTCAGCAGCGTCAGCCCCAGCTGGGAAACTTCAGCAGCGTCAGCCCCAGCTGGGAAACTTCAGCAGCGTCAGCCCCAGCTGGGAAACTTCAGCAGCGTCAGCCCCAGCTGGGAAACTTCAGCAGCGTCAGCCCCAGCTGGGAGACTTCAGCAGCGTCAGCCCCAGCTGGCAGACTTCAGCAGCGTCAGCCCCAGCTGGCAGACTTCAGCAGCGTCAGCCCCAGCTGGAAGACTTCAGCAGCGTCAGCCCCAGCTGGAAGACTTCAGCAGCGTCAGCCCCAGCTGGAAGACTTCAGCAGCGTCAGCCCCAGCTGGCAGACTTCAGCAGCGTCAGCCCCAGCTGGCAGACTTCAGCAGCGTCAGCCCCAGCTGGCAGACTTCAGCAGCGTCAGCCCCAGCTGGCAGACTTCAGCAGCGTCAGCCCCAGCTGGCAGACTTCAGCAGCGTCAGCCCCAGCTGGCAGACTTCAGCAGCGTCAGCCCCAGCTGGCAGACTTCAGCAGCGTCAGCCCCAGCTGGCAGACTTGAGCAGCGTCAGCCCCAGCTGGCAGACTTGAGCAGCGTCAGCCCCAGCTGGCAGACTTCAGCAGCGTCAGCCCCAGCTGGGAAACTTCAGCAGCGTCAGCCCCAGCTGGGAAACTTCAGCAGCGTCAGCCCCAGCTGGGAAACTTCAGCAGCGTCAGCCCCAGCTGGCAGACTTCAGCAGCGTCAGCCCCAGCTGGCAGACTTCAACAGCGTCAGCCCCAGCTGGCAGACTTCAGCAGCGTCAGCCCCAGCTGGCAGACTTCAGCAGCGTCAGACCCAGCTGGCAGACTTCAGCAGCGTCAGCCCCAGCTGGCAGACTTCAGCAGCGTCAGCCCCAGCTGGCAGACTTGAGCAGCGTCAGCCCCAGCTGGCAGACTTGAGCAGCGTCAGCCCCAGCTGGCAGACTTGAGCAGCGTCAGCCCCAGCTGGCAGACTTGAGCAGCGTCAGCCCCAGCTGGCAGACTTCAGCAGCGTCAGCCCCAGCTGGCAGACTTCAGCAGCGTCAGCCCCAGCTGGCAGACTTCAGCAGCGTCAGCCCCAGCTGGCAGACTTCAGCAGCGTCAGCCCCAGCTGGCAGACTTCAGCAGCGTCAGCCCCAGCTGGCAGACTTCAGCAGCGTCAGCCCCAGCTGGCAGACTTCAGCAGCGTCAGCCCCAGCTGGCAGACTTCAGCAGCGTCAGCCCCAGCTGGCAGACTTCAGCAGCGTCAGCCCCAGCTGGCAGACTTCAGCAGCGTCAGCCCCAGCTGGCAGACTTCAGCAGCGTCAGCCCCAGCTGGCAGACTTCAGCAGCGTCAGCCCCAGCTGGCAGACTTCAGCAGCGTCAGCCCCAGCTGGCAGACTTCAGCAGCGTCAGCCCCAGCTGGCAGACTTCAGCAGCGTCAGCCCCAGCTGGCAGACTTGAGCAGCGTCAGCCCCAGCTGGCAGACTTGAGCAGCGTCAGCCCCAGCTGGCAGACTTGAGCAGCGTCAGCCCCAGCTGGCAGACTTCAGCAGCGTCAGCCCCAGCTGGCAGACTTCAGCAGCGTCAGCCCCAGCTGGCAGACTTCAGCAGCGTCAGCCCCAGCTGGCAGACTTCAGCAGCGTCAGCCCCAGCTGGCAGACTTCAGCAGCGTCAGCCCCAGCTGGCAGACTTCAGCAGCGTCAGACCCAGCTGGCAGACTTCAGCAGCGTCAGCCCCAGCTGGCAGACTTGAGCAGCGTCAGCCCCAGCTGGCAGACTTGAGCAGCGTCAGCCCCAGCTGGCAGACTTGAGCAGCGTCAGCCCCAGCTGGCAGACTTCAGGTTCATCTTTCTCCAATCCTTTCACATACATTCTAAAGTATGGAGACCAAGTGTGAGCCGTAGCTCCATCCTGTGTGATGGAACATGACAGGGAAACCCATGTTTTGTAATGGTAATCGACAGGTAAACCCATCCTGTGTGATGGCTTGATGCAGGGAAACTCCATCATGTGTGATGGAATATGATTGGGAAACCCATCCTGTGTGATGAAATGTGATAGGGAAACCCATCCTGTGTGATGAAATGTGATAGGGAAACCCATCCTGTGTGATGAAATATGATAGGGAAACCCATGCTGTGTGATGAAATATGATAGGGAAACCCATGCTGTGTGATGAAATATGATAGGGAAACCCATCCTGTGTGATGAAATATGATAGGGAAACCCATCCTGTGTGATGAAATATGATAGGGAAACCCATCCTGTGTGATGAAATATGATAGGGAAACCCATCCTGTGTGATGAAATATGATAGGGAAACCCATCCTGTGTGATGAAATATGATAGGGAAACCCATCCTGTGTGATGAAATATGATAGGGAAACCCATCCTGTGTGATGAAATATGATAGGGAAACCCATCCTGTGTGATGAAATATGATAGGGAAACCCATCCTGTGTGATGAAATATGATAGGGAAACCCATCCTGTGTGATGAAATATGATAGGGAAACCCATCCTGTGATGAAATATGATAGGGAAACCCATCCTGTGTGATGAAATATGATAGGGAAACCCATCCTGTGTGATGAAATATGACAGGGAAAAACCCATCCTGTGTGATGGCTAGTGACTAGATTTAATCCCACTACAACATAGCAGCAGCACTCTGTTTACGTACCCTTATTTTTTAAGTGGAAAAGGTGTTAGGGTGTAGCCCGCAAGGGACATAGAACAGTACGCCTGAAGTCTGATATTACTGACGGTATACAGTAGCGTCAAGTTGAGAGGCTGACCACCGCCTACCAAGACTGACTGATCACGTCTAAACAACTACCACTACTCTCTCCAATGTTATATTCGCCTGAAGAAGTCTGTTGTGCAGGCGAAACGTTTAGGCAATAAAGATACGAAAGTAAGGGTGACTTTTGAAAAACACATTCACCACCATTCATTTAATACCTGTCTTTCCAGAATTGTTCGGACATCACACTGATAAATACGCTATATCGAATCATGAACCATTTCGATTAATAAATGAATCATTTAGCAAAGAGCTTAGTTGAGCTGTAGCTCCTGGGCCTTTTGAGGACTTAGATTCAACTATCAGGGCTTGTGGGTGATGTAGAAGTGGGCTTGAGTTATGGGATGCGAGGAATTCCTCTCTCTCTCGGACTGCATCCTCAACCAGTCTACATTACATTACCTCAGGGATCAACAAGAGATACCTTGACTCTACACAGATGTTCAACAATTAGTTCTCCCCCTCTCCTTCACACCAGCCCCTCCATTCCTCCCCGCCTCCCTCCTTTCCTTCCCTCCACCCTCCTTCCTTCCTCCCCTCCCCCCCTCCCCTCCCCTACCCCCGTCCATCTATAACCTGATTCTTTACCAAGACATTCATCCAGAAAGCCACTCTGATTTACCTGCCATAAACGCCGCCAACAACCTTCTAGATACAATGTATCTTTACTGATTGAAACGTTTCGCCTGCGCAGTAGATTTCTTCAGTCATATACAGAGGCATTAGGTGTTGTAAAGCTGATGTAATCAACCTTGGAGAAATAATTTCAAGGTGGTCAGTCCCTCAGCCTGGAGAAGTGTTTGTCTCCATAGCCTGAAACAATGTAAAGCTGAAACATATAAATGGATACAATACCTGGGTTATGTTGGGGAGATGATTTCTGGTAGGGCAAGAAGATGGGAGTAGGGAGAGCTGGAGGAGAAAGACGACAAGGGGGTGAAAGCTGGAGAGCAACCGGTTACTGGAGGAAGTAAATGGGGTGGGAAAAATGTGGGGAGGGTGGGAAAGGGGAAGGTGAGGAGGGTGGGAAAGGGGGGAAGTAGAAGAGGGTGATAAAGGAAAGGGGAGCTTTCTAGCTCTCTATCTCCTAGAAGTTCAAAAGGAACGTTCTGATATGATAAACTTAAGTCACTGCAGCAACTCAAAATTATTGAACAGTTTGGGAGAGTAAAGTTCAGTCGACGTTTCGACCCACCATGGAGAGCCATCAGGTCCCGACTAAGTTCAGGTAAGGCTTAAAAATGGTCCAGGACCTACAAAAACATCGTCTTGAACTTTTCAAAAAGTGTGAGTTAATTTTTTTTTATCCTAGTTCTCCCCTCGCACTCGAACTGTTCTGTCCTTGTTTCCATAATGGGCACCCAGGAGTATTTTGTATGTCGTGATGGTATTTCCTCTTCCTCTGACCCCTTTTAGGTAACAAAATATTAATTTCATTGGTAGAGTTCCTGGGCTCAGACACCAGTCTGGCAGCGAACTTCTGAACTCTTTCAAAAGTTTCCTTATATAGAATTAGAGAAAGGTACATCATCTGGGTATCTTGATTTGAAGATGTATAGATTTTTTCAATTCAGTACAAAGATGCTGAGCCAACTACGGATCTATGTCTGATAAAAAAAAAAAAATCCGTGTCGTGAGTGATTCTGTTGCCTGACAAATTAACCATCACTACCAGGTTTCAGGAAACACTTGTCCTGCTTCCTTACCAAAACCACCATCACAAAGTGTCAGGAGACACTTGTTTTGTTACTACAATTAAACCACCACTACCAGATGCCTTGAGGCGTCGACTCAACACTATCAACAGATGAAGACTTAGACATGTGCAACATCTGAGCATCTTTACTTGTAGACGTTTCGCCATCTAGTGGCTTTATATACAAGGACATAATGTAAAGACGGTAGAATTGTATACAAAAGATGAGGTAATCAGTCCCTCAGCCTTGAAGTTGGTGAAGAGCAACGTAGTCTTCAAGACTGTTCTTCACTGGATGGCGAAACGTCTACAAAGATACCCAGGTACTGCACAGGTGTCTAATTCTTCATCTTGTCGGTATTGTATACTATTCATGGACAGTGTCAACCAATCAACCCAGCCGATTCACTTCTCACTGGAACATAAACTAACCTTAGTGTTCTCTGCGCCACCCTCCACAGCATACTGAAACACAACGAACTAATCATGGATGCACACATTGATCACAGTGCTCTGAGCGAAACCAAAGGGAACATTAAGAACGATCTGTTAGCGGAACTGACCACATCTGCATGCAAATTGTGACTTTTACGGTCGGCGTGGCTACTTTTCTGTGTCCTATAGCTTCTGTGCGCTTTTCTACTGTGTCGGTATTCTGCAGTATCTCTCTCCTAGCATGGACCAGTAGGCCTGTTGCAGTGCTCCTTTATGTTCTTAAATACTAAAGTAAATATTTGGTGCCACCTTACAAGCTGAAAAGTTTTGTGGCAGCATGCAAGCATTAATCAACAGGTTAACAGCATTGACTAGGGGAGACAACAACGTTGACAAGGGTGTGTATTTGCTGCCTGCCATCCAATGTCTGCATGGAAGGCAGTTTGCTCGAGGGTCTACGTGGATGTCGTTCCGGTGGTCATGCAGGTAGTCCTCAACCAGGCTTCCCGGTGGATTAGGACCTGATAACCAGGCTCTATCTGCTAGTTGCACGCAAACTAGAGTACGAACCACAGCCCGGATGATCGAGCAAGGTGTGTGTGTGTGTGTGTGTGTGTGTGTGTGTGTGTGTGTGTGTGTGTGTGTGTGTGTGTGTGTGTGAACACAAAAGGGACGTTATAAAGGGGCATAGAAGCAGCGCTGTATTCTGTATTTCGTATCCTCACGCTATCAATAACAGTCTTCTTAGACATTTCTTGAGGATTTAACAGTCGTGTCTTTAAAGATAAAAGGGACGCTAGAACGGGGAACGCAACCATTACTGCGTTCTGTCATGTATGTGATTATGGCCACAATAAAGACCTCAACAACTGTAGAAATGGTGTTCAAAATTAATTATAATTAGTCTTGCTGCTGGATCAAGACTTATTGCAATCAGTTCAAAATTTGATCTGAAGCTCAATTAAATTTTAACACGATAGTTCACGACCAAGACAGTAATAATCTTAAGAATCTGACAATAAATCTTTAAGCAATGAGAATTGGCTGTCAAACTCTTCAGGGTCAAAACACTCAAAATCATGTGTTATCCATTTACGGTCAGGTCACTAGAGGTAAGGTCATACCCACTTGTGGTGAACACTAATTCACGTTTTACTCATTACAACGGAAGAAGCCACGTGATATGACGTATTTTATATATATATATATATATATATATATATATATATATATATATATATATATATATATATATGTCGTGCCGAATATGTAAAACTGGTCAATTAGTAAGAACTCATTTAAAATTAAGTCCTTTCTAAAATTTTCTCTTATACGTTTAAAGATATATATAATGTTGATGTAAAAATTTAAAATTTTGCACCAAAAGGAACTTAGAAAACTTACCTAACCTTATTATAACACGAACAATTTATTTTAGCCTAACCCAACTAAATGTATTTTAGATTTGTTTACAATAATTTAATACTAAACAAACACAGTGAAATATATTGTTTTCGTTAGGTTCAGAAGAATTTTGGCGAAATTATTGCATACATAAATTTTCACTTGTCCTATATGGCAAGATGAGCGTTGCTATTTAAGCCAAGATCGCAAGTTCTGCCTATTCGGCACGACATATATATATATATATATATATATATATATATATATATATATAATCGTGCCGAATAGATAAAATTGCTCAATTAGCAAGAACTCACTTAAAATTAAGTAGTTTCCAAACTTTTCTCTTATACGTTTAAAGATATATTTTTTCATTTATGTTAATGTAAAAATTAATAATTTTGTACCAAAAGAACCTTAGAAAACTTGCCTAACCATATAACAAGAGCAATTTAATTTAGCCTAATCCAACTAATTATATTTTAGATAAGTTTACAATAATTTAATAACACGATGAAATACATTTTCTTCGTTAGGTTCAGAATAATTTTTGCGAAATTATTGCATAGTGGTGTGTATTCTTGCCTTATTCGGCAAGAAAAGCGTTGTTATTTAAGCCAAAATCACAATTTTTACCTGTTCGGCACAACTTATACATATATATTATGTTGCTATGGTCTTAAATCCAGGTGATTTAATGCGTCGCTAGTAACTATAAATGTTTTAGTGACTCTGCGGACGGTAAAAGATATCTCTAGATATTTTCTACCTTTGGTTGTGCTACACACACACACACACACACAGTAAAGAGGCTGAGCCAGGAGCTGTGACCCGACCCCTACAACCCACAACTAGGTGAGTACACACACACAACAATGTAGAGGAGGCAGGCTCCATAGTTTTTAAGAGCGTGTACGATAGGGCCCACGAGGCTAGGACGAATGAGTGTAGCCAGCGGGAAGAGGCGGCACCAGGAGCTAGGTCTCGACCCCCCGCAACTACATATAAGTGAGCATACGTGAATACACAGAAGCACGCTCGACCTCACATCCTCCCTTGACCCATTTTCACTGTGGCAACTGAAAGTGACTGAACCATCTGCAATAAGGCAGACCAGATTTCTCTTCTTCCTTTTGAGGGTAAGCGAGGTGTGCGCGCGCGCATGTACTCGCCTATATGTGGTTGCAGGGGTCGATTCAGAGCTCTTGGCCCCTCCTCTCACCTTGCCGTGTGCGTGCGCGTATGTGTGTAGTTACTAGTTGTAAAAGGCACTTGTCGATAGACACTTGGCCTATTTGGTGTGTGTGGTGTGACTGTGTGAGATTGTGTGTGTGTGTGGTGTGACTGTGTGAGAGATTGTGTGTGTGTGTGGTGTGACTGTGTGGTGTGATTGTGTGTGGTGTGATTGTGTGTGGTGTGATTGTGTGTGGTGTGATGCGTGTGGTGTGATGTGTGTGGTGTGATTGTGTGTGGTGTGATGTGTGTGGTTTGATGTGTGTGGTTTGATGTGTGTGGTTGTGTGTGTGTGTGTGTGTGTGTGTGTGTGTGTGTGTGTGTGTGTGTGTGTGTGTGTGTGTGTGTGTGTGTGTGTGTGTGGTGTGTATGGTGTGATTGTGGTGTGATGTGATTATGTGAGATTGTGTGTGTTGTGTGATGTGTATGTGTTGTGTGATGTGTGTGGTGTGATGTGTGTGGTGTGATGTGTGTGGTGTGATGTGTGTGGTGTGATGTGTGTGGTGTGATGTGTGTGGTGTGATGTGTGTGGTGTGATGTGTGTGGTGTGATGTGTGTGGTGTGATGTGTGTGGTGTGATGTGTGTGGTGTGATGTGTGTGGTGTAATGTGTGTGGTGTGGTGTGTGTGGTGTGGAGTGTTGTGTGGTGTGTTGTGTGTGCGTATGTGTGTGTTGTGTGGTGTGTTGTGTGTGTTGTGTGTGGTGTGTGTGTTGTGTGGTGTGTGTGTGTGGTGTGTGTGTGTGTGGTGTGTTGTGATGTGATGTGTGTGGTGTTGTGTGTGTGGTGTGTGTGTTGTGTGTGTTGTGTGTGTGTTGTGTGTGTTGTGTGTGGTGTGTGTTGTATGTGTGTGTGGTGTGTGTTGTGTGTGTGTGTGTGGTGTGTGTTGTGTGTGTGTGTGTGTGTGTGGTGTGCTGTGGTGTGTGTTGTGTGGTATGTTGTGTGTTGTGTGGTGTGTGTTGTGTGGCGTGTGTTGTGTGGTGTGTGGTGTGTGTGTATTGTGTGGTGTTTGTGTTTTGTGGTGTGTGTGTTGTGTGTTGTGTGTTGTGTGTGTGGTGTGTTGTGTGTGGTGTGTTGTGTGTGGTGTGTGTGTGTGTGGTGTGTGTTGTGTGTGTTGTGTGCGTGGTGTGTGTTGTGTGCGTGGTGTGTGTTGTGTGTGTTGTGTGTGTTGTGTGTGTTGTGTGTGTGTGTTGTGTGTGTTGTGTGTGTTGTGTGTGTTGTGTGTGTTGTGTGTGTTGTGTGGTGTGTGTGTTGTGTGTGGTGTGTGTGGTGTGTGTGGTGTGTGTGATGTGTGTGGTGTGATGTGTGTGGTGTGATGTGTGTGGTGTGATGTGTGTGGTGTGGTGTAATGTGTGTGGTGTGGTGTGATGTGTGTGGTGTGATGTGTGTGGTGTGATGTGTGTGGTGTGATGTGTGTGGTGTGATGTGTGTGGTGTGATGTGTGTGGTGTGATGTGTGTGGTGTGATGTGTGTGGTGTGATGTGTGTGGTGTGGAGTGTTGTGTGGTGTGTTGTGTGTGTGTTGTATGTGTGTTGTGTGTGTGTTGTATGTGGTGTGTGTGTTGTGTGTGGTGTGTGTGTTGTGTGTGGTGTGTGTGTTGTGTGTGTGTGTGTGTGTGTGTGGTGTGTTGTGATGTGATGCGTGTTGTGATGTGATGTGTGTGGTGTTGTGTGTGTTGTGTGGTGTGTGGTGTGTGGTGTGTGTGTTGTGTGGTGTGTTGTGTGTGTTGTGTGGTGTGTTGTGTGGCGTGTGTTGTGTGGCGTGTGTGTGGTGTGTGTTGTGTGGCGTGTATTGTGTGGTGTGTGTTGTGTGGCGTGTATTGTGTGGTGTGTGTTGTGTGGCGTGTATTGTGTGGTGTGTGTTGTGTGGTGTGTTTATTGTGTGGTGTGTGTTGTGTGGTGTGTTGTGTGTGGTGTGTGTTGTGTGTTGTGTGTGTTGTGTGTTGTGTGTGTTCTGTGTTGTGTGTGGTGTGTGTTGTGTGTGGTGTGTGTTGTGTGTGGTGTGATGTGTGTGGTGTGATGTGTGTGGTGTGATGTGTGTGGTGTGATGTGTGTGGTGTGATGTGTGTGGTGTGATGTGTGTGTGTGATGTGTGTGTGTGTGGTGTGTGTGTTGTATGTGTGTGTGTGTGTGTGTGTGTGTGTGTGTGTGTGTGTGGTGTGTTGTGATGTGATGCGTGTTGTGATGTGATGTGTGTGGTGTTGTGTGTGTTGTGTGTGGTGCGTGTGTGTGGTGTGTGTGTTGTGTGTGTGTGGTGTGTGTTGTGTGGTGTGTGTGTGGTGTGTGTTGTGTGGTGTGTGTGGTGTGTGTGTGTGTGTGGCGTGTGTGTGTGTGTGTGTGTGATGTGTGCGTGTTGTGTGTGTTGTGTGTGGTGTGTGTGTGTGTATGTGTGTGTGTGTGTGTGTGTGTGTGTGTGTTGTGTGTGTGTGTGTGTGTGTGTGGTGGTGGTGTGTGTGTGTGTGTGTGTGTGTGTGTGGTGTGTGTGTTGTGTGTGTGTGGTGTGTGTTGTGTGGTGTGTGTGTGGTGTGTGTTGTGTGGTGTGTGTGTGTGGTGTGTGTGTCGTGTGTGTGGTGTGTGGTGTGGCGTGTATTGTGTGGTGTGTGTTGTGTGTTGTGTGTTGTGTGGCGTGTATTGTGTGTTGTGTGGTGTGTTGTGTGTGTGGTGTGTGTTGTGTGTGTGGTGTGTGTTGTGTGTGTTGTGTGTGTTGTGTGTGGTGTGTGTTGTGTGTGGTGTGTGTTGTGTGTGGTGTGTGTTGTGTGTGTTGTGTGTGTTGTGTGTGTGTGTGTGTGGTGTGTGTGGTGTGTGTGTGTGTGTGTGTGTGTGTGTTGTGTGTGTTGTGTGTGGTGTGTGTGGTGTGTGTGGTGTGTGTGGTGTGTGTTGTGTGTGTGGTGTGTGTGGTGTGTGTTGTGTGTGTGGTGTGTGTGTGGTGTGTGCTTGGTGTGTGTGTGTGTTGTGTGTGTTGTGTATGTTGTGTGTGGTGTGTGTGGTGTGTGTGTGGTGTGTGTGAGTATTACGTGTGTGTGTGTGTGTGGTGTGTGTGTGTGTGTGTGTGTGTGTGTGTGTGTGTGTGTGTGTGTGTGTGTGTGTGTGTGGTGTGTTGTGTGTGTTGTGTGTACTCACCTAGTTGAGGTTGCGGGGGTCGAGTCCGAGCTCCTGGCCCCGCCTCTTCACTGATCGCTACTAAGTCACTCTCTGTGAACCGTGAGCTTTATCATACCTCTGCTTAAAGCTATGTATGGATCCTGCCTCCACTACATCGCTTCCCAAACTATTCCACTTACTGACTACTCTGTGGCTGAAGAAATACTTCCTAACATCCCTGTGATTCATCTGTGTCTTCAACTTCCAACTGTGTCCCCTTGTTACTGTGTCCAATCTCTGGAACATCCTGTCTTTGTCCACCTTGTCAATTCCTCTCAGTATTTTGTATGTCGTTATCATGTCCCCCCTATCTCTCCTGTCCTCCAGTGTCGTCAGGTTGATTTCCCTTAACCTCTCCTCGTAGGACATACCTCTTAGCTCTGGGACTAGTCTTGTTGCAAACCTTTGCACTTTCTCTAGTTTCTTTACGTGCTTGGCTAGGTGTGGGTTCCAAAC
>NC_091352.1:18082440-18109940 GCF_038502225.1 Cherax quadricarinatus | reverse complement strand
TGGTGGTGGTGGTGGTGGTGGTGGTGGTGGTGGTGGTGGTGATGGTGGTGATGGTGGTGATGGTGGTGGTGGTGGTGATGGTGGTGGTGATGGGGGTGATGGTGGTGATGGTGGTGGTGGTGGTGATGGTGGTGGTGATGGTGGTGGTGGTGGTGGTGGTGGTGGTGGTGGTGGTGGTGGTGGTGGTGGTGGTGGTGGTGGTGATGGGGGTGGTGGTGGTGATGGTGATGGTGATGGTGGTGGTGGTGGTGATGGTGATGGTGGTGGTGATGGTGATGGTGGTGGTGGTGGTGTTGGTGGTGGTGTTGGTGGTGGTGATGGTGGTGGTGATGGTGGTGGTGGTGGTGATGGTGGTGATGGTGGTGGTGATGGTGGTGGTGGTGATGGTGGTGGTGGTGGTGGTGGTGGTGGTGGTGGTGGTGGTGGTGGTGGTGATGGTGGTGGTGGTGATGGGGGTGGTGGTGATGGGGGTGGTGGTGATGGGGGTGGTGGTGGTGATGGTGGTAGTGGTGATGGTGGTGATGGTGGTGATGGGGTGGAGGAAGGGATGGTGGTGATGGGGTGGTGGTGATGGGGTGGTGGTGATGGGGTGGTGATGGGGTGGTGATGATGGTGGAGTGTTGGTTGTGGTGATAGGGTGGTGATGGGGTGGTGATGGGGTGATGGGGTGGTGACAGAGTGGTGGTGGTGGTGGTCTTGTCCTCTCACTCAAGCAGTACGATTCAAGGACTTCGTGGGTCCTTGTGTCAAGAACAAGACTCAAGTATTTCGTTGGTGTTTTTTGTGATGAACAGATCCCAAGAACTCCATAGGTCCACGAGTGAGAAACAAAACTTATGGCTCCCGTTGGTGTTTATACAAGACGCAAGACCCAAGGACTCCGTAGGTTCTGGCATGAGATTTCCGTAGGACATCTGAGGAAGACCCAAAGACTCCATAGTTCCTTGTATGAGACAAGACCCAAGGACTCTGTATTCCTTGCGTGAGAAGTCAGGCCCAAGGATACCGTAAATCCTTGCACGAAACGCAAAGCCCTAGGACTCCGTAGGTCCTTGTGTGAGCAGACCCAAGGACTGTACAGGACATATATCCTGCAGTTTCCTCCTGAGACAAGGGAAGCAGAAGCAGACAAATGCGGAGACAAAAATATTCCAAGAAAGAGACGTAAATTAAAGGACAATGGACAAAAAAAAATTAGCCAGTCTCTCCCTTCTGCCTCTTTTTACCCTCCCTGTCTCCCTTTACTAGTCCCATTCCTCCCCTCTCAGTCCTTATTTCCACCCCGCCCCTTCCGCCCTCACCTTCTTACCACCCTTGTTTCCTTCCACCCTCACCCTACAACCTCATACCCTTTCACCCGTACCTCTTTCACCCTCCCCATCATTTATTCTGTAGCTCCCTTAGCCATTTCCACCTTCACTCTTTCTCGATCTTATACCAATCCCCTAAACACTAAAAGAATATCAGCCCTGGTTGTCCTTGAAGAAAACAGCACAAGATTTGATAGAATGAGAGCAAAATGAACGAGAAAGATACACGAGACAATGTAGTGAAAAAGGGAACAATGTAGTGAAGACGGGAACAATGGACACAAGCACATCCTCTAGCCAAGAAAAATCCAACAATGGGAAAATTTGGAAGAAAAAAATGTTTCCTTATCCTAGCATGACGCCTCTTGAGGGATAAATACATATATCTTCATAATATGTAATAATTAAATGTATATTAGTATATAAGAAGTTTTCTTTACACGTGAGCACCCACGATGCCTTGTACCTCCTCACAGAGTGCTCGAGTTTGCCCAGGCTAACATATTTACTTAATATGTGCACCTTCATGAATTCGACAGTGTCCTCAGATATTTACTAAGATACTCAACGTTACTCTAGAAGACGGACAGTGGGACCAAGCTACACTTCCAGTCAGACTAGGAGGTACTGGTGTCCGCAAGGCATCACAGATTGCATTAACTGGTTTCCCGTCCTCAAGTGTTGCAGCCAGTGAACTTGTAGCGGCGATTCTCCCTGAACACCTTAGGAACAATGTCGGAGTTCATGACTAATAGTTCGTTGATGTAGCCAGGCTCTGGGATAATCTAACGGGCTCTTCAAACAGACCTGCGCCCCCAACAACAGTGACACTGAGATAGCCCAATAGTGGAGAATATAGCCTTAGCAGTGCTTTAGTGTAGGAGAAGGATTGAGCTCGCCTCCTAGCAATGAGAGCTCCTCACGAAGGGGATTTCCTGTTAGCTGTCCCGAACTCTTCATATGGTACACGCCTCGACCCACAGACCATCCACATTGGTGCTGTCTTTCGCCTTGCCACCCCTATCCTCGCTAAACAGGTGTATTTGCGGCAGTGAACGGCAGACCGATTCGCGTCCCATGATTTTGTTTACCATAGATCCGAGGGAAAGACTGCAAGGCAGGAAGAGGTTAATACCATCAAGAGGAGCCTTCAAACAACCTGATGCTCAGCAATAAGGGAGGTACACCAACAATGCAGATCCGATGGCAATCAAAAAGTGTCCAAATGGAATTACCCTTCAAGCCTGGCTGATATTTATTTCCAATACAACAGAGAGGAAGGAGGGGCTGATGTCAGCTGCAGGGAGTCTCAAAAGTCTAAAAAAAATATGGTGAACTTGCCCATCATTATATGTTTGCTCCCACAGGCTCAGAGGTCCTTGGCCCATGGGGAAAGAGGGCATCTAGGTTCCTTAAGGAACTCAACAAAAGACTCATAAGGGCAACTATTGGGTTTGGGTGAGAACAGCTTCATTATGGGAAACACAATGATGTAGTTAAAAAAAATAATAATTTTACAAAACAGTCTGAAATAAAACAGCTATTACAACCCAGGAGTCCAAATGGCCTGTTATCCTGGGTGTAAAGAGAGCAAAATAAACACAGCAGAAAACTTTTGACTTATATTATCCTTCACCAATTTAGAACAGAAGTATGTACACTATATACACTATGTACAGTGATAGGTATTAGTGCACTCCACGGTATGCAAGGCAGAATAGAAGCCACTAGAGAGCAGACCGTGCTTCAACCAGCTCTAGAATGGGAATGGCAAGGGCAGACAGTAGAGTGGTACCCACAAAACCTCTGCGATTGTCAAAACCATCTTCTCATTGGCTGGAACCTGGGTATTGGTTGAACGACGGGGCCCCATCGTCAACCCTGTCACCTGGTTCGCTGGTTGGGGGAGAGCCTGTAAATGAGGGTGTGTACATGAGCCGAATAAAGGATACGTACTCTTTGCATGCCACAACAGCAAAGTTCAGACAAACAATACATTTTTTGTTTTTGCAAAATATAAAAAATATGTCACTCTGTTTAACCCAGAACGGGAAAATAGACCTAGAAAACAGCTACAAGAACAGTAACAAATTACTCTAGAGTGAAGTGGATTGACAGATTACATTAGTATACATTTATGAAGGTTTTTGGATGGACAGATTACAATAGTTAACAATTACGATGGCTTTTGGTCTCTCTCTCTTCACCAAAGACTAATCTAAAAAACTAAAAAGAGCAGATCATTGGAAGAATACAGTGCAAGGTAAATTATCCTCATGAGTTGATGTGAGCAGCGGGGTGCCGCAAGGATCGGTGCTTGCCCTGATGTTGGTAGTCAACATTATCGACTTGCCAGATAGAGCTTGGATAAACTGAACAGAGTGGTAGATGGATGATGAGTTTATTATAGATAAGTACTAAAGGAGGGGTGTACATATTTGCTTTTTGGAAGGTCATCTGAAGCGTCGTATCCGCGCGCCTCTTGCAAGACATTGATAGTGTGAATGATGGTGAAAGTGCTGCTTTCTCGGGTCACCCTGACCTCGGTGGGAGACGGCCAGTGTGTTAAAAAGAAAAGTGCCATGTAATAGGATTAGTGAAAACAGGCCACATGAGAATTTAGATTGTGTGAAAAAAAATATATTAATGATGTCAGACACAGACGATAATGATGATGTAGGAGTGAATAGTGATAAAGATTGTCACCGGAAGATCATATCAAGGAAATCATGACAACCTCCTATGCAACACTTACCAATTTTATATTTTTTAATATACTGAAGGAAAAATGCAGAAAAAGTTGTTCTAAATAAATCTCTCATCAAAACAAGAATACGTAGTGGTGGTGGCATGATATCCGCACTTAAGAGAGGTGGACAAATCTGAAAGTCAAAAACAAACAAATAACAGATTGGCGTTACCGAGAGAGAATATCAGAAAAGCACTTATTGGCTGAAAGGTTTGAGAGGAGAAATGATAACATAATAACCACATGTAAGGTTATAAAACATGGAAGAATGCACAAGGAAAATTTCTTAAGGCCATAAACGTGGAGAGAGCAAAAGGTTGTTGATAAAAGCGAAGGATGAAGAAGTAGCTTAGAGAAATTTCCTCACAAAGTGGAAGACTACTGGGCTACGAGATGATGTGCTACAACTACTCTAATACAAGGTTTTCCATAAGTCTGGAACCATGTGGGAAAAAAATGGAAAAAAGAGGCAGTAATAAAATCTTTTATTAATAGCAGGTGTTCGGTGTATTCAATATTGATACATTGATGCAGATGACATAGAGAGGCCAGTAGTACGTAAAGTAAATAATCAAGATGGAAAACGAGTTTCTCTTCTTCTGTAGCTACAGCTGGGTAATTATATCCATCTCATCTTCCAACCAGACCACCATCACCACCACCCTCCACAACCAGCCCACACCACCACCACCACCCTCCACAACCAGCCCACACCACCACCACCACCCTCCACAACCAGCCCACACCACCACCCTCCACAACCAGCCCACAGCACCACCACCACCACCCTCCACAACCAGCCCACAGCACCACCACCACCACCCTCCACAACCAGCCCACAGCACCACCACCACCCTCCACAACCAGCCCACAGCACCACCACCACCACCCTCCACAACCAGCCCACAGCACCACCACCACCCTCCACAACCAGCCCACAGCACCACCACCACCCTCCACAACCAGCCCACAGCACCACCACCACCACCCTCCACAACCAGCCCACAGCACCATCACCACCCTCCTCAACCAGCCCACAGCACCACCACCACCACCCTCCACAACCAGCCCACAGCACCACCACCACCACCACCCTCCACAACCAGCCCACAGCACCACCACCACCCTCCACAACCAGCCCACAGCACCACCACCACCACCCTCCACAACCAGCCCACAGCACCACCACCACCACCCTCCACAACCAGCCCACAGCACCACCACCACCACCCTCCACAACCAGCCCACAGCACCACCACCACCCTCCACAACCAGCCCACACCACCACCACCACCCTCCACAACCAGCCCACAGCACCACCACCACCACCCTCCACAACCAGCCCACAGCACCACCACCACCACCCTCCACAACCAGCCCACAGCACCACCACCACCACCCTCCACAACCAGCCCACACCACCACCACCACCCTCCACAACACGCACCCAGCACCACCACCACCACTCCACAACCAGCCCACAGCACCACCACCACCCTCCACAACCAGCCCACAGCACCACCACCACCACCCTCCACAACCAGCCCACAGCACCACCATCACCACCCTCCACAATCAGCCCACAGCACCACCACCCTCCACAACCAGCCCACAGCACCACCACCACCCTCCACAACCAGCCTACAGCACCATCACCACCCTCCTCAACCAACCCACAGCACCATCACCACTCTCCTCAACCAGCCCACAGCACCATCACCACCCTCCACAACCAGCCCACAGCACCACCACCACCCTCCACAACCAGCCCACAGCACCACCACCACCCTCCAAACCAGCCCACAGCACCACCACCACCCTCCACAACCAGCCTACAGCACCATCACCACCCTCCTCAACCAGCCCACAGCACCATCACTACCCTCCACAACCAGCCCACAGCACCACCACCACCCTCCACAACCAGCCTACAGCACCACCACCACCCTCCTCAACCAGCCCATAGCACCATCACCACCCCCCATAACCAGCCAACAGCACCACCACCCTCCACAACCAGCCCACAGCACCATCGCCACCCTCCACAACCAGCCCACAGCATCACCACCACCCTCCACAACCAGCCCATAGCACCACCGCCACCCTCCACAACCAGCCCACAGCACCACTGCCACCCTCCACAACCAGCCCACAGCACCACCGCCACCCTCCACAACCAGCCCACAGCACCACCACCACCCTCCACAACCAGCCCACAGCACCACCACCACCCTCAACAACCAGCCCACAGCACCACCACCACCCTCAACAACCAGCCCACAGCACCACCACCACCACCATCCACAACCAGCCCACAGCACCACCAACACCCACCAAAACCAGCCCGCAGCACCACCACCCTCCACAACCAGCCCACAGCACCACCACCACCATCCACAACCAGCCCACAGCACCACCACCACCATCCACAACCAGCCCACAGCATCACCACAACCCTCCAAAACCAGCCCACAGCACCACCACCACCCACCACAACCAGCCCACAGCACCACCCACCACAACCAGCCCACAGCACCACCCACCACAACCAGCCCACAGCATCACCACAACCCTCCAAAACCAGCCCATAGCATCACCACCACCCTCCACAACCAACCCACAGCACCACCACCACCCTCCACAACCAGCCCACAGCACCACCACCACCGCTCCCTCTACAGAAGACGACGAAGAGTCACTGAGCTCCTCAGGAGTGCTAGAATATCTGATACACGAAAGGAGGCGCTGACCAGGGAAGTGGAAACTATCGAACTTAAGCTAAATGACTCTTACAGGAACCAGGAGAGGCAGGAGGAGCTTAAAGCTATTAGTGAAATTGAAAGAAATTCAAAATATTTCTTTTCATATGCCAAAAACAAGGCAAATACCACATCTAGTATCGGGCCCTTACTCAGACAGGATGGGACTTACACAGACAACAAGGAAATGAGTGAAATATTGAAATCCCAGTACGACTCTGTGTTTAGTGAACCACTAATCGGTCTGAGGATCGACGACCCAAATGATTTCTTCATGAATGAGCCTCAAAACTCCATAAATGTATGCCAGATTTCCGACATTACCCTAACTCCGATAGATTTCGAAAAAGCCATTGACAACATGCCTATGCACTCAGCCCCGGGCCCAGACTCGTGGAACTCTGTTTTCATTAAGAACTGCAAGAAACCCCTCTCGCGTGCCCTAAGTACACTATGGAGGAGGAGCTTGGACATGGGTGAAATTCCACAGTCACTTAAAACAACGGATATAGCCCCACTCCATAAAGGTGGCAGCAAAGCATTAGCTAAGAACTATAGACCAATAGCTCTGACATCCCACATCATAAAAATCTTTGAAAGAGTGCTAAGAAGCAGGATTGCAAATCACCTGGATTCCCAAAATCTGCACAATCCAGGGCAACATGGGTTCAGGGCAGGTCGCTCCTGCCTCTCACAACTACTGGATCACTATGACATGGCCTTGGATGCACTGGAAGAAAATCAGAATGCAGATGTAATATACACAGACTTTGCAAAAGCATTTGACAAATGCGATCATGGCGTAATAGCCCATAAAATACGTGCTAAAGAGTAGTGGTCAACAGAGTTAAATCGGAGGCTGCCATAGTGAAGAGCTCTGTTCCACAAGGCACAGTACTCGCCCCCATCTTATTCCTTATCCTCATATCAGACATAAACAGAGATATACACCACAGCACCGTATCATCCTTTGCGGATGATACTAGGATCTGCATGAGGCTGTCATCTGCTGAGGACGCGGTTAACCTCCAAGAAGATATAAACAAAGTTTTCCAGTGGGCAACGGTAAACAATATGATGTTCAATGAGGACAAATTCCAACTACTCCGTTATGGAAAACTGGAGGAGATAATAAGTAGAACAGAGTATACTACTGACTCCGGCCATACAATAGAGCGGAAAAATAATGTAAGGGACCTGGGAGTAGTAATGTCTGAGGATCTCACTTTCAAGGATCACAACAGTGCCACGATCGCACGTGCAAAGAAAATGATAGGATGAATAATGAGAACTTTCAAAACGAGAGATGCCAAGCCCATGATGATCCTTTTCAAATCACTTCTCTCTAGGCTGGAATACTGCTGTACATTAACATCTCCATACAAAGCAGGTGAAATCGCAGATCTAGAGAGTGTACAGAGATCCTTTACTGCACGTATAAGTTCTGTCAAGCACCTTAACTACTGGGAACGCTTGGAAGCACTTGACTTGTACTCGTTGGAACGCAGGAGGGAGAGATATATCATAATCTACACTTGGAAAATCTTGGAAGGAATGGTCCCAAATCTGCACACAGAAATCACTCCCTACGAAAGTAAAAGACTGGGCAGGCGATGCAAAATGCCGCCAATAAAAAGTAGGGGCGCCATTGGTACACTAAGAGAAAACACCATAAGTGTCTGGGGCCCAAAACTGTTCAACAGCCTCCCATCAAGCATTAGGGGAATTGCCAATAAACCCCTGGCTGCCTTCAAGAGAGAGCTGGACAGATACCTAAAGTCAGTGCCGGATCAGCCGGGCTGTGGCTCGTACGTCGGACTGCGTGCGGCCAGCAGTAACAGCCTGGTTGATCAGGCCCTGATCCATCGGGAGGCCTGGTCATGGACCGGGCCGCGGGGGCGTTGATCCCCGGAATAACCTCCAGGTAACCCTCCACAACCAGCCCACAGCACCACTACCACCCTCCACAACCAGCCCACAGCACCACTACCACCCTCCACAACCAGCGCACAGCACCACCACCCTCCACAACCAGCCAACAGCACCACCACTCTCCACAACCAGCCAACAGCACCACCACTCTCCACAACCAGCCAACAGCACCACCACTCTCCACAACCAGCCAACAGCACCACCACCCTCCACAACCAGCCAACAGCACCACCACCCTCCACAACCAGCCAACAGCACCACCACCCTCCACAACCAGCCAACAGCACCACCACCCTCCACAACCAGCCAACAGCACCACCACTCTCCACAACCAGCCAACAGCACCACCACTCTCCACAACCAGCCAACAGCACCACCACTCTCCACAACCAGCCAACAGCACCACCACTCTCCACAACCAGCCAACAGCACCACCACCCTCCACAACCAGCCAACAGCATCACCACCCTCTACAACCAGCCAACAGCACCACCACCCTCCACAACCAGCCAACAGCACCACCACTCTCCACAACCAGCCAACAGCACCACCACCCTCCACAACCAGCCAACAGCACCACCACCCTCCACAGCCAGCCAACAGCACCACCACCCTCCACAACCAGCCAACAGCACCACCACCCTCCACAACCAGCCAACAGCACCACCACTCTCCACAACCAGCCAACAGCACCACCACCCTCCACAACCAGCCAACAGCACCACCACCCTCCACAACCAGCCAACAGCACCACCACCCTCCACAACCAGCCAACAGCACCACCACCCTCCACAACCAGCCAACAGCACCACCACCCTCCACAACCAGCCAACAGCACCACCACCCTCCACAACCAGCCAACAGCACCACCACTCTCCACAACCAGCCAACAGCACCACCACCCTCCACAACCAGCCAACAGCACCACCACCCTCCACAACCAGCCAACAGCACCACCACCCTCCACAACCAGCCAACAGCACCACCACCCTCCACAACCAGCCAACAGCACCACCACCCTCCACAACCAGCCAACAGCACCACCACCCTCCACAACCAGCCAACAGCACCGCCACCCTCCACAACCAGCCAACAGCACCACCACTCTCCACAACCAGCCAACAGCACCACCACCCTCCACAACCAGCCAACAGCACCACCACCCTCCACAACCAGCCAACAGCACCACCACCCTCCACAACCAGCCAACAGCACCACCACTCTCCACAACCAGCCAACAGCACCACCACCCTCCACAACCAGCCAACAGCACCACCACCCTCCACAACCAGCCAACAGCACCACCACTCTCCACAACCAGCCAACAGCACCACCACCCTCCACAACCAGCCCACAGCACCACCACCCTCCACAACCAGCCAACAGCACCACCACCCTCCACAACCAGCCAACAGCACCACCACCCTCCACAACCAGCCAACAGCACCACCACCCTCCACAACCAGCCAACAGCACCACCACCCTCCACAACCAGTCCACAGAACTCCCCCCCCACTACCTCACTGCTCACCTGCGGCGACCCAGTAAGAGAATTCACGCCCCTCTAGCTATTGTCATCTCACGACACCATTTCCACACACACAAGGAATCCAGACTTTGTATAGAGAGGCTGTGTCCATTCTCATCCGCCTCTCCCTTTCATTCCCTCACTTTCCCCTAACCCTCCTTCCTCCCCTGTGCCTTTTCTCAATCCTCGCCCCTTTCTCCCCCCCCCCTCACCTCTTTATCCGTGACTAACTTCCCCTTCCTTAAATACCCCGAATTAACGTTTAAAAATAGCGTCATTACAAGAAGCCTTCAAGAAAAGTCAAACGATGCAGAACGTACTTTTATTGGAACTATATTTCGCTCTGTGGAGAGTTCTACACAGAAACATTGTCCCAATAAAAGCTTGTTCAACAACGTGTGTCTTTTCTTCACTAGTGTCAACAATACATCTGGAATGAAGAAAAACTTAATAAATCTTAAATTACAGATGTACTTACAGACTTGTGTTTCAGACCGCTTCACTGATTCTATTAACACGTCATCATAGACAAGCAGTAATTTATAATTATCATTAATATAAACATATTCGCTGTCTCTTACAGAGATAGGTTAAAGCCATAAAAGAAAGAAGCATATCCATCATTCATTCAATAGCTTTCTTGATAGAAGTGTACAGACACCACAATTGTAATAGCTCTTAAAACTGCTTAATTTTCATTTTTTCTTCAGAGTACACTTTTAATGTCTTCATAAATGTTAGATTACTCACACTAACAATAAGTCAAGCCATAAAAAGCCCACTTATCTCCACTCATTCTCATCTAACATTCTATTCGAGGGGTCATACTGCACACGGGGTGGGAATGAGAATATTCAGATTTGATCCGAGAAAGGTAGCCTCAAAGAGTGTTGGATTCCCTATAGCGTCATGCTCCAAGCTACAGGAGATATGCGTGTGCACAAAGGATTACGATCGGTAGGGGGAAGGGGTTGTCCTTCTTGGGTAAAGGGTGAAGGTCTTTTCTGGAGGCCACGGGAGGGATGGAGGGAAGGGAAGGATGGATGGGAAGGAGGGAGGGTCAATAGTGACGACCTCTGACCGAGTGCATTAAAAGTCCTGTTAGGGATTTGTAAATGAACAGATCATATCCGGTTATGTTATACATTCTCATTCTCGTTCTCTCTCTCTCTCTCTCTCTCTCTCTTACTAGCGAAGAGTGACGGAGATAAAAGGAAAGGCTCGGATAATCCTACTGATGAACGGATGCGAGAGGAGACAGACAGAAATGACGAAATAAGTTCAGATATAAATGGAACAGGAGGAAACGAAATATAATTAAAGAGAGAGAGAAGCTAACAGGGAAAAGGAATGGAGACCTAGGACGGGAGTGCGGAAGAAAACATGAGAAAAGTAGGGATGACAAGGGAGATGAACGAATAAGAAGGGGATTAGATAATTGGACTCAAATACTGTATACATTCTCATGGACTGGGACCACCAGTCACTAGTCCGGGACCACCAGTCACTGGTCCGGGACCACCAGCCACTCGTCCTGTCTAGTTTCTTTTCTCCGGCATCAAAACGTCATTCTGACGACAATATTTGAGGAGTGAGAGAGGCGTTACAGAACAAGTTTTTATTGAAACATTGTTTCGCTCTGTGTAGACATTTTTTTACAAGGGTTGACATAGCTCTAACTGAGAGAAACGTTGTCCTAATAACAGTTAATTCTGCGGAGATAAGTGGTGTAAAATATAAACACAATGGAAAAATAGACACAAATGCAGTAAAATGCGATTCTTCATTGACTACGTTTCACCCACACAGTGGAATTTACGAAGTCATTGTGTGGGCGAAACGTAGTCAATAAAGGCTCGCATTATACCGCATTTGTGTGTTTTCCCCTTCTCTTGCCAGAGTTACTACTGGTCGTAGGCATCCCAGGTGTTCGTACAACAATGATAGTGTTCTACTGAAGCAGCCTGCTACGTAGGTGACAAGTTTCACCAATATAACCAAGTGTTGCACGTATCATTGATCACCCCAAGTGCTCATAACAGAAAAAATCCACAGGATGACACTGGCATCCAGACATTAGATATCCATAAAAAGTCCAGACAGGATGACACTGGTAGGTATCCAGACAGACGTCCACATTTGCTACGTCTTATTCCAGCCTCGAGTGTGACTTGTAATCAACTTTAATGATTTATACGCTAAACCACATTTTTTTTTCGTACACTGTAAAGCGAGAGAGAAAGTGAACTTTTCCCAGTCAGAGAAATTGGGAATAAAGTCACACCAACTTAGAATGTGTAAATTATTTCAGGCCTAATTTCACAATGATAATGTTGAACAGGAAACTAGGTTTTTTAAACAACGGCTGACTAGGAAAACCTGTACTCATTACTTCGTTCATTTTCTTGAGTTCAAAATCTCGGTACTTGTAAACAGACGTATACTATTTTTTTTTCTTTTAGCAGCTTTAAGATATACAACTACAAACAAGAAAATTATAATAACGGCCAAGGGTAACCATGGAACGTTGAAATCCGCACGATTACTACGAGAATGGTTGGGGATTTCAGAATGTACAAGAATTAAATATAAACCAGCTTCGAACATTAAAGTCAAAATGGACAATATAATTCAGAGAAAATGATGAAAAAAATGAATTTTGAAGAGAGAACAAGTTAAAATTATTTTTTTAGTAATATTCAAGTCTTGCGAGTTTTAAAGCAAAAAATTAATTAAAAAAACAAAAGGGCAGCTTTTGGTTACAGTGAAGGTTCCCACACGTATTAGTGACCTCCACGCTCAAGGTCAGATCTGTGTGACCCCAGATTAACCTGAGCTTGACCTCAGTTGACCTCGCGCCTGGATCATCTTCTCTTAGCAACCTTCGATACATCAGTAGTGTGCTGTTACCCTTATTCTATATGACAGTTATACAGTGGGAACAAAACTAGTTATGTTTCTCTTATTCTATCACATAGGATGGGAGTTCATGCAAAGTGATGAAAACTGTCACTCTGAGCTGGGAGACTTCAAGGTAACGAGGACATCAATTATTCCATCAAAGGTTCATCGGCTACGGCAGCTTCAAAGGTTTTCTTCCAGCAGAGCTGCAGTTACTTGGGAATTAATCTCAGGATGGCTCATGCACAGAAGAATTGGAATGTTTATGAAGGTATTTCCCCCCTCATCCAGGCTAAGAAAAGTTATTTACAAGAGAATAAAAAGATGAGGCGGGGAGAAGAAAGAAGGAAGGTAGGGGGTAAAATTTAGCCTACATTACATAACCAAGAATACGTCCGTAAATAAACAATGCAGATTTATTACTGTAATAACATCAAGGTTTTAAAACTATATGTTAAAGAAGTGCCATTAGTATTGCCAGGAGGTGACCCGCACGAGGATCTCCAAGCAAGAGCACAAGAGCAGTGGTACCATAAATTATTGTACTGTACATACACCATATAGATAAAAACCCACCGTTATTTCGTTATAAAGTAAATTCAGCACTATTATAAATTATCATATATTAACAGTAGCGATTTAGGTGATGATGAGAAAGAGAGAGAGAGAGAGAGAGAGAGAGAGAGAGAGAGAGAGAGAAAGAGAGAGAGCAGTCTCTGGCTCTGCACAGCACCTACATAGTGATTACGTACATAGTCCTCAATGGGACAGTCTAAAGGACAGTCAGTGCCATTCTTCAACAAGTGCGCTTGGTCCATTGGTATGGAATGTCTACTTCAATGACCTTCAACTCGACCCAGAATCAAATACCTATGTAGATGACTCTAATCTGACATTTACCTATCCAAGAGAGGAAATGCCCGCTGGTCTCGGGTACATCAATCACCAGCTTACACTTTTATCAACCTGGGAAAATTCTATGTGGGGGTTATTTGTGTATCGATGGCAGGTTGCATTTGCTCTTGGGACAGTACTAAAGGTCTCAATGCACCATTAAGTTAATGCTGGAGTAGATGGAAGAACGAGGGGAACAGTATCAGAACCCGGGGAAATCCTAAGGATATCCCCGGGTTCTAATGCTGTCAGATTTCACCCCTAGGATATCCTAGGAATGTCCTAGGGGTGAAATCTGACTAAGAATGCGTGTGAAGAATCTAGTGGTAAACATCTGGCAAGCAAGGCAGCCAAAAACAAACAGCACTAAGGAGTACTTCGTTCCTTCTTGACGACAGAGACTGCAAAACACTGTACGAGACTCTTGTGCGCTCACACCTTTCACATGCACCTCTTTCTTGGATTGCCTGCCCCCTCTCTCATCTACGACTTTTGGATAGAACCGAGAGCCGTGAAGACTTCTCTCTCGCTTGGACTCGGCCTGGATAGATCTGTCATTTCAGCAGAGTCTTCAACACAAGAGATGTGAATGGCCTTACTGTTTGTACAAGGTCAATATTACCAAGGTATCACACTTTGCTCCACTTCACGGACAGCGAGAAGACAGCTTCTACACAACAAGATGGACATCAAACAGCAACTACACTTCAAGAATATCACTTCGTCTGGTGACTAAAGCTCTCGCTTCACACGGGCGAGGGCCTGGGTTCGATTCCCAGCCAGGGTAGAAACATTGGGCGTGTTTCTTTACACCGGTTGTCTATGTTCCCCATCAGTAAAATGGGTACCTGGGTATTAGTGGACTGGTGTGGGTCGCATCCTGGGACAAAACTGACTTAATTTGCCCAAAATGCTCTGGATAACAAGCGGCTTTCTATATAGTAGTATGTCACTGATGTTAGCTAAAACTGTATACCTTGTACTTGTAGTAAATAAAGATATATTAATATATATTATTCACTCCTAGTAGGACTCGAGTCATACTAGGAATGATGAAATGAAGTCAGTTGATCAGACAAAATCGCTTGCTTACAACTGGCTCAAACTTCTCCCTGTTCCTTATTTGTACGTTTAATAATGATAATTCAATAAAGGCAACGCTAGATGAGGTAGGTAACTGTTTTTTTCTTATACATAAAGACAGGAACTTTTACCCTAACCCTGTAAAGGCTGAGCTGTTGACCACCTGGATGACCACCTCCCTGCATGATAACCACCTGTATCACCATCTGCATGACCACCTCCCTGCATGATAACCAGTATCACCATCTGCATGACCACCTCCCTGCATGATAACCACCTGTATCACCATCTGCATGACCACCTCCCTGCATGATAATCACCTGCATAATCACATCCCTGACCACCTCCCTGCATGACGACCTCCCCTACGTGATGACCCTCCTGCATGATCAAAAAACCCCATGCATGATGAGCCCGCCGCATGACGACTCCGCTGTATGACCACTAGCACGACGACACTGCATAATGACCCCCCCCCCACTGCACGAGAACCTCCACAACTCGTATAAACTCGGTCAAGCACCTCAATTTTCCCCTACAACTCAGCGTAAGTGAAAAACGTGCATCATAATCTACACCTGGAAGATACTGGAGTGACGGGTACCAAACCTGATCACCGAAATTATTACATATGAACACAAGAACCTCGACAGTCGAGTACACAGAGAACTCAGTAAGTGTTAAGGAACCACGACTCTTCAAAACTCTTCATTCACGCATAAGGGGAATCACTAACGAAACCCCCGTCAAGACGAAACTCGACAAATTACTCCTGGAGTATACCTGGAGGGTGTTTCGGGGGTCAAAGACCCCGCGGCCCGATCCATGACCAGGCTTCGCGGTGGATCAGGGCCTGATCAACCAGGCTGTTACTGCTGGCAGCATGCAAACCGTCCGGCTGGTCAGGTACTTACTTTAGGCGCCTGTCGACAGATTCTTCAAAACAGTTCCTGATCAGCTGGGTTGCTGTGCATACGTTGGACTGCGGCGGTGACAACTAACAGCTTGGCCGATCAGGCCAGCAACCACGAGGCCTGGTCTGGGACCTGACGGCGGAAGTGACTCCAGGTAACACCTCTGTATGGCCTACCCCATATCCCCCCAAATTGTTACTATATAATGGCCCTCCTCACTAAACTTTCCCCTCTCTCACACTCCACCTTTCCCCTCTCTCACACTCCACCTTTCCCCTCTCTCACACTCCACCTTTCCCCTCTCTCACACTCCACCTTTCCCCTCTCTCACACTCCACCTTTCCCCTCTCTCACACTCCACCTTTCCCCTCTCTCACACTCCACCTTTCCCCTCTCTCACACTCCACCTTTCCCCTCTCTCACACTCCACCTTTCCCCTCTCTCACACTCCACCTCTCCCCTCTCTCACACTCCACCTCTCCCCTCTCTCACACTCCACCTTTCCCCTCTCTCACACTCCACCTTTCCCCTCTCTCACACTCCACCTTTCCCCTCTCTCACACTCCACCTTTCCCCTCTCTCTCACTCCACCTTTCCCCTCTCTCTCACTCCACCTCTCCCCTCTCTCTCGCTCCACCTTTCTCCTCTCTCACACTCCGCCTTTCCCCTCCCCACACTCCACTATCCCCTCCTTCCAACTCCACCTTTCCCCTCCCTCACATTCTACTACTTTCTCCCCTCCCTCACACTCCACCTTTCCCCTCCCTCACACACCACCTTTCCCCTCCCTCACACTACACCTTTCCCCTCCCCCACACTACACCATTCCCCTCCCCACACTCCACCATTCCCCTCCCTCCAACTCCACCTTTCCCCTCCCCCACACTCCACCTTTCCCCTCCCCCACACTCCACCTTTCCCCTCCCCCACACTCCACCTTTCCCCCCCACACTCCCTCACACTCCACCTTTCCCCTCCCTCACACTCCACCTTTCCCCTCCCCCACACTCCACCTTTCCCCTCCCCACACTCCACCTTTCCCCTCCCCCACACTCCACCTTTCCCCTCCCCCACACTCCACCTTTCCCCTCCCTCACATTCTACTTTCTCCCCTCCCTCACACTCCACCTTTCCCCTCCCTCACACTCCACCTTTCCCCTCCCCCACACTCCACCTTTCCCCTCCCCCACACTCCACCTTTCCCCTCCCCCACACTCCACCTTTCCCCTCCCCCACACTCCACCTTTCCCCTCCCCCACACTACACCTTTCCCCTCCCTCACACTACACCTTTCCTTCCTTCACCTTCTACACACTTAACTAAAACACCAACCCCCCAAAAAATATTAAATCCCAGTGAATAGAATCGTATTTCATCCGTGAGGCGACAGCTCAGTGCATTTACCTCTTACAGATCTTCAAACAAAAGGATCCAGACAGACTAATGGGGGATCTGACCCGCTGATTGAATGCCAGTATAAACTCTACGACATAAAAAAAAAACAGTCCATCAGGGTGAGCGGGGAGAGGATTGGATCCATTGTGGGGAAGAGTTCTGCTTCTTTCTGTGAGAGGATATTGGATTTGTTTCTTGGGTTCTAATTTTATTACTAGAGAGTCAGCTAGGTTCTTTGGTATTTTAGTAAAAGTAATGCTAGATAAGGCTACCAGATAAGCTGAGGATGGTAAAGATTTTAGCTTGTAAATAAAGACACTTGTAGCCATCTCCCACCGAGGCAAGGTGACCCAAAAAGGAAGAAACACCATCGCTCACTCAATGACTGACTTGCCAGAGCGACGCCGATACTACAGTTCAAAATTGCAAATATCCCTTCCCCCTCTCAGGGGGAAGGGATATTTGCAGGGAGAATGGACATTGTAGCGAGCTGCGATGAGGTGGGGCCGGGAACTGTGAATCGACCCTTGCAACCACATACAGGTACACACACAACTACAGGAGCAACTCCGCGTGTTAGAGGGAAACAGCAGCCGGGGTCATACTAAGGTGACCCAGCTAGGCAGACGACCTTTGTTGACCCAGCAGTCATGTCCAAGGCTCAGGCGCTCCTGTGTTTGTCCTGACCTCCACCATGTTTAACTTTCTGGTTTATTGCAGCTTGAAGAAACCTCACCACCACCATGGTTCCATCATGGGAATGAAAACGACCTCACCATCACCATGGTTCTATCATGGGAATGAAAACGACCTCACCACCATGATGGGAATGGAATCGATCTCACCATTATTATGGCTCCATAAGAATAAGAACGACCACGTCACCACTTTTTTTCAAAATTATCATTATTACTAACACTAAACCTGCAAGGGTCCCAAAGAGCTTGGGCAAAGAGAAATAATCATGTTCGATCCGTGGAAACTGAGGATAGGTTCATTATCCTGGGTCAAGAATACTTCACCGGATATCCATGAAGGATATTCACTCGAACCATGGTAGTACTAACTCCTGCCCTGCTGGATCAGTATTCACTGAAGTTGCCATTAACTACTGAAGACTTGACATCCTCGCCACCCTACTGAAGTCTCACAGCTCAGGTTGACATATTTCCCTGCCTCGTGCCTGAAACCCATCCTGGGTGATTGAATACGACAAGGGAAACCCATCCTGTGTGATGGAATATAACAGGGAAACATGGCTAGGCTTCATTTGCAATATGTATCTATCATGATAGTGTTGCAGCACTGTGCATTTGCGGGTGTTCCCATGCCAAAAAGGGGAGCAGCATACCAATTATATATATATATATATATATATATATATATATATATATATATATATATATATATATATATATATATATATATATATATATATATATATATATATATATATATATATATACATGTCGTGCCGAATATGTAAAATTGGTCAATTAGCAAGAACTCATTTAAAATTAAGCCCTTTCTAAAATTTTCTCTTATACGTTTAAAGATATATTTTTTTCATTAATGTTGATGTAAAAATTTATAATTATGCACCAAAAGGAACTTAGAAAACGTACCTGACCGAACTATAACAAACGCAATTTTTTTAGCCTAACCCAACTAAATATATTTTAGATTTGTTTACAATAATTTAATACTAAACAAACACAGTGAAAAGTATTTTTTTCGTTAGGTTCAGAATGATTTTGGCGAAATTATTGCATACACAAATTTTCACTTGTCTTATTTGGCAAGATGAGCGTTGTTATTTAAGCCAAGATCGCAAGTTCTACCTATTCGGCACGAATATATATATATATATATATATATATATATATATATATATATATATATATATATATATATATATATATATATATATATATATATATAAGCGCGTGATGAACCTCACAAGCGAATCAGTTTGGCTATTTATTTCAAGGCATGTCAGAACACCCGTGAGGATGTTTAGAAATTTTCTTAATGACTCCCAAAGGGAGCAGCAACATTCCCTGTTAAACTTTGGCACAGAGAAAGAGAGAGAGAGAGAGAGAGAGAGAGAGAGAGAGAGAGAGAGAGAGAGAGAGAGAGAGAGAGAGAGAGAGCCTTCAACATAGGAGGGATGTGGGTGGCCTTACTGTTATGTACAAGGCCAATATTGTCAAAATACCACACTTGGATCCACTTCGAGGACAGCGTGAAACAAGCTTTTATGCCACAAGACGGGCAGAAAGCAGCAACTTCACTCTGGCTGTACCCTTCTCCAGAACATCACTCCATCTGAGATCATACATACCCAGGATGACTCGAGTATGGAACACATTCGTACAGCATAATGATGTCAACGAGATAACGTCAGTTGATCAAATGAAAATGCTGGCCCACAGATGGCTCCAACTTCATCCTGTTCCCTACTTGTATGTCTCATAACAAAAATGCTTTCAAATGAGCTGATGTAGGTAACAGCTCTTAGCTTGCCAATAAAGTTAGGAATCCTTAACCTGTAAATAGCTGTCAATAAAGCTAGGGATCCTTAACCTTGTCAAACCCTGTGTAAAAAAAAAAAAAAAAAAAAAAAAAAAAAAAAAAAAGAGAGAGAGAGAGAGAGGTGCCCTTGAGGCCACGAGGCCAAACATTCCTTTCACTCGTAGCTTCTTGCAGCACATTTACCCAACTGTGCCAAACATTCTTCCAGTTATAAAAAGACTTCATTTTTGCTTCATGATCATAAGTTTATTGAAGAACAGAGTTCACTTCCTGCCTGTGAGAGTTTGTGCGTAGGTGATCACCGCCTCAACCCCCTCCCCCCTCCTCTCTCCCAAACACAAGATTTCAACACTTTCAACTCCATCCTGAGTAATGGAATATGACAGGGAAACATAGCCAGCATATATTCCCACTGTGTAACTGTTATATAGAACAGGGAAGCAGCAGCACTGCTGATGCGTCAAATTTTCTTAAAAAAAAAAACTAACATCAGAATTCGTAAATTAGAAAGTATTGCAGATATAAAATATAAAATATTAAGAAATACTCAATTAAGTTATGGTAAATGTTTGCTAAATACAGTTACTCTGAGGACTCTTTGTTCGGTAATTATTGAACTCCCGTCAAGGAATGAGGGACGTGGAGTGCCTCCATCACTACGAAGGAATCTTGATTAAAAAAATGGGAGTTTCCTTCCCGTTTATTGGCTCAAACTTTATTGCGTCCCTCGCCTCGACTTCCCTAACTTCACCCCTACTGGTTTCAGTCTCCAAGATGCCTACCAGGCCACGAGCCTGGTAGGCATCCTGAAGACTGGTGTGGGTCGCATCCTGGGGGGACAAGATTGAGGACCCCAATGGAAATCAGACAGACAGCCCCTCAATGACGCAATGTCTTTATTGGGTAATCCTGCATGGCAGGATCGGCAGACCATTGCTGTCTCCGTGAGCTCATCTACTGTGCCTCGGATGAATATAAGGCAGTAACGTGGGGAACGGTGTCACCAGCAGCTTTGCTACAACCCAAGACAACGATGTGAACAGTGTCACCAACAGCAGCCTCGCTACAATACAAATTTTAGATTCTGCTGCCGAAGCGGCTACTTCATTGTGCACTCATCATCCATCCTGTGGACAGTAGCGGTTTGTCTGTTGTGCACCTCATATCCATTCTGTGGTCCGTGACGACAAAGGATACTCTGTATATAAGGTACTCGAATTATTATTATTATAATCAAAAAGAAGCGCTAAAGGTACTCGAAACGCCTAGGAACATCAACCTAAAATAGTTAACACGAGCACATCTGGACATATATTTACAATTTATATTGAATATATTACAGACAAATTTAAGAAACAGTCTCAAAATATCTATCATATTTTCATTAAGGCACGATATAGATTATATTATGTCAGTATTTATCAATGTGTGTAGAATCAAGTACTTTAGTGTTTAAGAAAGTGGCCATAAGGCTGACCACATCATTTGCATTTAATTTGATCATCTATGCGTCTGCTAAACTGCCAGAACTTTCAACAAGCCTAAGCCTGGCTACCTCAGTCTGTTTACATTGCAAGCTTCTCCATAAAAATGCTCATCTGCATTCATATTATCATAATATGTTATAGATTTATTCAAGCTTCTATCAGCATTCCCATGATATTCAATTTCTTAACACTATTTTTTTGTAACACTTTCCAAATATTTTTTCCAAGTATTTTCTTTGGGTAATTTTATTGGTTTGAATCATGTAGGAATAATTCAGTGCGAGATGGAATCCATAGCAATTGTGCATTAATTACCTGCTTTGATTTTATAACATATGTACCTGGCTTAAGTATCTTATTTATTATGACAGTGAAGTGTCTTCAGTGATGACAAAATCTGTAATAATGGAGTGAAGCTCACAGTCATTAATCTTAAGTGCTGTTAGCATGGTATATAATACTGCTTGTAATGTACAAGACAAGTTGTTGAATGCTGTAGTTTTTATTTAACGAGGCAACATGAAGCATTATAACCTAGCATTAAGGGATCCATAACTCTCCCGACTCGGCTGACAATAATCAGGTGTGGGACGCTAACACATGCACCTCCACTCTGGCAGAAACCTCTACCGGGGCAGCATAAATAAGGCTTTCTGCGGATTATTAACCCCCGGAGGGTTAACTTATGACAACTCAAAGAAAGCCAAACAGTTTGGCTTTTTTCCGTCGGGGGTTTTCTAGGTCCTCTCTCGGGAAGCGACCCACAATAGCAGACTAACCCTGGGGTACATCTTTACTGCTAAGTGAACAGAGGCAGGATATCTCACTTGCCTTCCCTTGTCTGGACAGTGAACTCAGACTCTTTCGGTTATGATCACTGAACTATGAGACGTGTCTGGAACCACAGAGCTGCCAGTTATAGGGTAACCTTGAAAAATATAAACAAACAGTCATGGAAACTCTTGGTTTATGAGAAACTGTGAATTCTTAGGTTCTTAAATGTCTCGGATGGTAGACTAGTTACGGAAATTAAGGATCCTGAAAATGACTAAGATGAATTACGATTTGTTTGGGATATTCTGCGCATAGTGGAGGCTCGATCCTTCGTCTGGTCTGTGCATAACAGATATGATGCCATTCATTGTACAGAGTTTTCAATGCCAAGGATTCTTGAGAGGAACAAAATGTGTATTTTACTTCTTAAATATACCAGAGTTTACTTACGAGACTGAGCGTGACTCCATGATTATTACTAATTTTGTCATCACTGACGGCACTTGACTCGCAACAATATGATCGATGGAGGAGTCAGGGACATTGTAGATATTACAAAAACAGAAGGAAAAAAAATGTGATTGTTATGGATTCCATCCCACATTGAACGTGAGGTTAATAAATTAGCCAAAGAATTTACAATGAAGGAAAATACAGATAATTTTGGAATATATGTTCCAAACATTAAGAATAATAATTAGGAAGTAAATAATGAATCGGAATATCACAGGGATATACTGAGGAGCCTGAGTATGACTAACTCACCATAACATAAATGTTGATGCGCATATTTAGAGAGTAAGTTGCAACGTAAGTAGGCTGAGGGACATGTAGTAGCCAGGCTAAGGCTTGGTTATCAGTACTTCTGGCAGACACACACATGAAAAATGCAAAGAATATGGTGAGCCTTATGATCACTTTCTAGAACAGTGATTAAATGTCCACTTACTGATGAATATGCAGATAGCATATTGAACATTAAAATGGTATAAAATACCGACAGATTGTTAGGTAAGACACAAATGCAACAGTTAGGTATCTTTATTTCGAAACGTTTCGCCTACACAGTAGGCTTCTTCAGTCGAGTACAGAAAAGTTGATAGAAGCAGAAGAGACTTGAAGACGATGTAATCTGTCCATCACCCTGTGTAGGCGAAACGTTTCGAAATAAAGATACCTAACTGTTGCATATGTGTCTTACCTAACAGATAGCATATTAACCTATGTGATATGTCAAGGTATCCTAAATTTGCTTGTAAGAAATAAAACAATTTGTAGATATATATCCAGACGTACTCCTGCTAAACCTTGTTCCTAGGTCTTTTGTGTATCCGCATGCACGCTACCCTCCACACGAAGGATATGTGGCGCACAATATAAAAAAAAAAGGTCAGTTCGTCGGTAGGCAAAGCCTAAAAAAAACAGTAGATGGATACCAAATAATTTAAACGTACACAAGTGTTTATAAACATTATCTCTATGTCCAAAGCAGGAGTGGAGCCTGCAAACTCTGCCTCAGAATACACAGTACTTTACCACGAAGCCAGACCCTAGATAAGTATGGGCGCCTAGTCGGAGCCAGACGATGTTACCCCATACCCCGGAGCACAAAGGCTTGTTTTCAAAATTATTTCATCAAATCCTACCACATGCAGTGGACAATGACAGAGATTTCAAATGCTTAACAATTCGTAATCAGGCGAAATTGTTTACAAACATTATTTCTACGTGTACAGCAGGACTCCAACCTTCAAACTCTGCATCAGAGTTCACGGTACTTTATCCGCCAGATAATGTTTGTAAATAAATTTTGCCTGTTTGCGAATTGTTAATAACATATGTTTATATATAAACATCGTGCGGGTAGCCAGGACTCACCTTATTGTATTCTACATATAGCGTAATGTATAATTATGTAGAGCTATCAATTTATTTTTACCACTACCACTACTACTACTACTACTACTGCTTTATTGTCCTTGTCCTCATTCCTCTTCTTCCTATTAAGGTTTTCTGTTTCCTGGAAACAATTAAGTCAACCCTTCATCATTTTTCTTCCTTGACAACCAATACTTAAACGAGGGGAAGGCTAGGAGGAGAGGAGAGGAGAAGAGAGGAGATGGAAGGCAAGAGGAGATTAAAAAGGGGGAGGAAGAAAGGAAGACGAGGGAGAAGAGGGGAGGCAGAGGGGGGGGGGAGGACAGGGAGTGAAAGAGGGAGAGGAAGGAGAGGTGGAGAAATGGAGATGAGGGAAGGGAAAAATGGAGAGAGAAGAGGGAGAATATAAAATAGAGGGAGAAACTGAGACAGGAGAGAGAAAGTAAGACAGAGGAAAAGAGAAGGGAAGAAAGATGGAGAAGGAAAAAGAAGAAAATAAGGAAATAGGAAAGGGGGATTTTTGTTATTACAAAATTTACAAAGCACAAGAGCAGCTTCATTATTTAATTCTTAAAAAAAAATGTGATTCAAGAAGAGACTCGAAAAATTCCTCAAATCAGTTCCTGATCAGCCTGGCTGTGGTGCATACGTTGGACTGCGGGCGGCTGTCACGAAAAGCCTGACAGATCAGGTCAGAAACCAGAAAGCCTGGTCTGAGACCGGGCCGCCGGGGCGATGACCTCCGGAAGCAACTACAGGTAACGTACAGCCAACATCGTTATCAGCTTGTTATTTTCGTTACCAGTTTACACCACTATTATCACCTTGCTACTGTAGTCACGATTCGCTCCGTTTCGCAGTGACAGCAAATTTAGACGAAAAGGGAAATATCTTCACTATTTATGCCGAAAAAGATGCAGGGTTCTTAGTAAGGCAAGCACCTTGTAGGATGGTGGCACCTTGTGTGGAGATGGTGTCACCTTGTGTGGAGATAACTGAACCATTCAAAATTCAGCACTGCGTTAAGGGTACCCCAGCGTGGAGATGATAAGGGGGGGGGAAGGGGAGAGAGATTCACCCTTCTTCGTCCCTCCCCCCACCATCCATCCATCAAATCCTCCCTCTCATCCTTTATCCTTGCCCTTCATTCACCTTTACTAAATCCGTCTTTAACTCCCTCAATCCTCCACTTCCTATTACAATCCCCTTCTTCCTCCTCTCCTCTCCTTTCGTTTTTCACTTCTCTCCCTTCCTCCCTCCCTTTATTATATATCTTCCTGTATATATCCCGCTCCTCCACCACTGTGCTCTCCTACAGTTCTTCCCCCATCCCTCTCCAACCCTACCCTCTCCAACACTCACACCTACCCATTTCCAGAGCCTGAGTAAAGCTCTACTACCTGTTATCCCCTCCCAAACCTTCCCTCTCCCCTCCTTCCTTCTCCCTCTTCTTTCTTCCCACACACCTTCACTCTTCTTCCCTCTCTCCCTCCTTACTCCCTCCTGACCTCAAATTTTCCTTCCTCCCTTTTTGACTTTCTTTTACTCCTTCCTTCCCTCACCTCCTTCATCTCCCCCTCACCTTCCTCTCACCTTTTCTCGCCCCCTCTCTCTTCCCTTCCCTCACTTCACCGAGGGGAAGCTCACTATTGGGTTATGCATAAAAGAAATTCTGAAGGTCTAACGAAATGGCATTAATTATAACTTTTGCCACGACTGATGGAAATGAGGTGAATGAGAGAGAGAGAGGGGGAGAGGGGAGAGGGAAAGAGAGGGGAGGGGAGAGGGGAGAGAGAGAGGAGAGAGGGGAGAAAGAGAAGAGAGAGGGGGAGAAAGAGAAGAGAGGGGAGAAAGAGAAGAGAGAGGGGAGAAAGAGAAGAGAGAGAGGGGAGAAAGAGAAGAGAGAGAGGGGAGAAAGAGAAGAGAGAGAGGGGAGAAAGAGAAGAGAGAGAGGGGAGAAAGAGAAGAGAGGGGAGAAAGAGAAGAGAGAGAGGGGAGAAAGAGAAGAGAGGGAGGGGAGAAAGAGAAGAGAGAGAGAGGGGAGAGAGAGGGAGAAGGGAGAGGGAGAAGGGAGAGGGAGAAGGGAGAGGGAGAAGGGAGAGGGAGAAGGGAGAGAGAGAAGGAAGAGAGAGAAGGAAGAGAGAGAAGGGAGAGAGAGAAGGGAGAGGGAGAAGAGAGGGAGAGGGAGAAGAGAGAGAGAGGGAGAAGAGAGAGAGGGAGAAGAGAGAGAAGAGAGAGAGAGGGAGAAGAGAGAGAGGGAGAAGAGAGAGAGGGAGAAGAGAGAGAGAGGGAGAAGAGAGAGAGAGAGAGAGAGAGAGAGAGAGAAGAGAGAGAGAGGGAGAAGAGAGAGAGGGAGAAGAGAGAGAGGGAGAAGGGAGAGGGAGACGGGAGAGAGACCTAGATATAGTTGCGGGTTACATCTTGGGGAAGGATCTGGAAGGACCCCATTTAGACAGAAGATAAGCCACACTGCTTGGCTTGCTCAGGGTATCCTGGGTTATTAAGCCTCTAGCCAGGGATTATTCAAAAATAAATATATTTTCTGATTATTTATTCTTATGACGTCTTTTTCCACCTACGTATTTCAAATTTTCGATTTTGCCTCGGCAGCGGCTAGTTTATGGTGCCCCCCATACCCAGCCTGTGGAGGGTAGCACAAGAACTGTGTGCCCCATACCCAGCCTGTGGAGGGTAGCACAAGAACTGTGTGCCCCATACCCAGCCTGTGGAGGGTAGCACAAGAACTGTGTGCCCCATACCCAGCCTGTGGAGGGTAGCACAAGAACTGTGTGCCCCATACCCAGCCTGTGGAGGGTAGCATAAAAACTGTGCGCGCGCCCGCTCGTCAAGCAACTACTGCTACTACTATTACTATTATTGCTGCTACTACTACTGCTGCTGTTACTACTACTGCCATTACTATTACTGCTGCTACTACTGCTGCTGTTACTACTACTGCCATTACTATTACTGCTGCTACTACTGCTGCTGTTACTACTACTGCTATTACTACTACTGCTATTATTGTTGTTGCTGCTACTACTACTACTGCTGCTGTTGTTGCTATTACTATTATTACTGCTACTACTGCTGCTGTTACTACTACTGCTATTACTACTACTGCTATTACTGTTGTTGTTGCTACTACTACTGCTGCTGTTGTTGCTATTACTATTATTGCTGCTACTACTGCTGCTGTTACTACTACTGCTATTACTACTACTGCTATTACTGTTGTTGCTGCTACTACTACTGCTGCTGCTGTTGTTGCTATTACTATTATTACTGCTACTACTGCTGCTGTTACTACTACTGCTATTACTACTACTGCTATTACTGTTGTTGTTGCTACTACTGCTGC